>NC_069783.1:1871250-2194166 GCF_027406575.1 Nycticebus coucang
TACATTGATATAATCATGGGGCATCATTCACTAGAAAATTAATATGTAACCTGTAAAGTTGCTGAAAAGACAAATAAAATAATGTGAATATTTCACTTATATACCACATGGCCCCAAATAGATAATAGCTCTTTAATATTAAGGCTTATGCCTGTACGATGATACCATCCTGGGATTCCCAACAAGGAGTAGACACTACAGTGGTGTAAAATGCAGAGGACCCGGGTGGCCCTGGGGGAGCGCAGGGCAGGGCCAGCTTCCTGAAAACAACAGCAGTGCTCAGTAACAGGCCGGTAACTGATGCTGCTGGGGAGAAAGCTGGACAGGCCTTGAATGGCAGGAGGGAAAGTAGATTTAATCGACCATCACGCAGAGATACTGAGGGTCTGTTTTCAGGAGCCAAGTCAGGGGTCAAACTATTTCATTCTAAATAAAGAAGGGAGTCTGGTTGCTGGTCCACAAAAGTATGTATGCCAAATCGAAGAGGGGAGGAAGAAAGAGCAGCCTGAGCTGCTGGCTGCGCCGTGCTGTCCAGTTCTGGCCATTGGGTAGAGGGTGTGGCTGCGGGTCTGGAGTGGGCTGGGCCGTCCACAGCCTTTTGCAGCACCACAGCCACCCATGTGGGCTGCCACGTGGAGGCCACCAGGACACCTGGGAGGACAGGCAGAACGGTGCACCCCGAGAGCCTGGAGAGGTGAAAATAACTCTGTGTGAGTGGAACACAAATTTTAGTTTGGATGCATCGTGGAGATTTTAGAGCTTACTGGTTTCCAAGCTTGGGTGGGGGAAGTCCAGGACCGGGCAGAAGAGGCACCTGGCTAATTCTCTTCTAGGTGACCTCCGAGCTTGATTTTCTCATCTATAGAGTGAGGATGGTGGTGATGGTGGTAACTGAAATGACCACAGGTGGGCACGGTCTGTTAGCAGAATCCCAAGTAGACATTTCAGCAGAGGCTAAGGCAAAAGAGATCAGATACCAATGTGAGTTTTATGACAGACTGCTCTATAGAAATGTCAAAGTAGAAAAATGAAAATTGTTTATGTGACCAAAAAACAAAATGCAGCCTGGCCGTGTTTTACTTGGCGAGCTTTACGGTCAGTCACATCTTTGGGATTGTCTCTGTCATCTCACCGTTTTGTGTTCTGAGGGTCTTTTGTCCCTTTTCCTCTTTCTTTTCCTCCGTTTAGGTTGAGATTTTTCTTATTCTTACTCTTTTCTATTTCCTGCTTTTCTGTCTACTGATATAAAATTTGCACAATCTGATATTGCTATTTCGACTTGATGTTTCCCAATAATTTCAAGATATTGCCTCTTTGAACCCAGGGTCAGTCTTTCTGAATTTACGCAGGCAGTGGTTATTTTGATTTACATATTTGTTCTCATTTTATGGAATTACCATTTGCTTTTTATTTAGACCCTCCTTTGGGGATCCTTTTCCCTTTTTTAGAAACATTTTCTTCAGAAGCGTCTTTAGTCTCCGGCTCGTGGTGAGATTTCCCCTTCATTCATTTAACAGTCTCTATTTCTTTCTTGTACTGAAAAGACAGGCTCGCTGAGTGGAGTCACTTTCCTCCTGATATTGTGGAGCTGCGGTCCCACTGTCTTGCTGTCGTACTTGAAGGGGCTGTGAACATTTAATTGTCATTCCTTGCTTTTTCCTTAACATCTTTTCTTTGCCTTTGATCGTCTACAGTTTCACTGAAATGCAAGTAGGCAAAGATTCCTGGTCATTCCTCCCGCAGGGGAAATGCAGGCTTCTTGAATCCATGTCATTTTTTTTAATCAATTCTAGAAAAACTTTATGCTTTAGCTCTCCAAATATTACTTCTCTTCCATTTCCTCTATCTTCCCATCTGGACTTCAATTAGCTGTGTGTAAAATCTTCTCCTCCATCTCCCATGTCTCCACTTACAATGCATGACTTTTCCTTTCTGCAAACTTTTTGATGTATCTTTAATTTTGTTCATTCTATGTATAGCTGTGACTAATGAGGCATTGAATTCATCCACTGAGCTTTTTTTAGTTCAATAAATCACACATATGTAATACATATTATATAAGATGAATCCGTTTTTATTATATAAATGTATTATTAATTATAAATAAGCTTACTTTTATTTCTAGAAAGTTCTTTTTCTTATTTTCAGCTTTATTGAGGTATAATTGACAAAAATGGCAAACATTAAAAACAATGTGATGTTTTCATATTAGTACACTTTGTGAAATGACTGCCATGTGATTAAGTCAATTAATATACGTCCATCGCCTCACATAGGTACCATTTGTATGTGTGAGCTCATGTGCCGTGAGGACACTTGTCTGTTCTAGCAAATTTTAAGTGTGCAATACAGGATTAGCTATAGTCCCCACAGTGTGTACTAGAGCCCCAGAATTCATCTTGGAATTGAGACATGGTGCCCTTTGACTGACATCTCCCCACTTTTCCTCCCCCAGCCCTTGGCAACCACCACCTACTCTTTGCTTCTGTGGGTTCAACTTTTGTCAGACTCCACACGTAAGCAAGATCATAGATGGAAGTGTCCTTCTGTGTCTGGCTCAGGTCACTCAGCTTCATGCCCTACGGGTTCATCCATGTTTTGGCAAGTGTTAGAATTCCCTTGTTGTTTGAGGCTGAACAGTACCCAGTGGGTGGATGGGCCACGTCCTGCATCTGTCCATACACGTGCAGGCTGTTTCCCCTCTCGGCTACCACGAAACAGCACATCGCGGCCATGAACACCCTCTGACACGCTGGCTTCGTTCCTTTGGGGATGTGTCTGTAAGTGGGATGACATTGTAGCTCTATATTTAATTTTTTGTGACCATTTTCAAATTTACCTGCAAGCTTCTTGTTGCCTGCTCATCTTTGAAATTATACTTTTATTACTTTGGATATTTATATGCACCTCTAATATTTGCTGTCTGAAAATTGCAATGTTTGCGAGTGTTGGGAATGCAACTTCTCCTTGTTGCTTCTCCTGACTCTTACTCAAGGTGACTTTCTTGGTGAGCACAGGCTAGGGGTTCACTGCCGTAATTCAGTCCAGGGTTCCTGTGGTCCTAAATTGGGACTGTTTTCTTCCCAAAGAAGATTTGCTTCTTCTGGTTTCCAGGGCAGCAACTGTTTGGGACCATGTCAGCCAGGAAGTGGCCTTTCCCTCTGTCGTGGTATTGCTGCCAACATCTGCCCAGGGTGCAACACCCTAGGACGCTCTGTGTCTAGGTCATGGTTTTGTGAATTTTCTTGACAGGGGCCGGGGGAGGCTCTTTAGGAGTTTGGATGGCAGCAGAGAGGAGACTAACCACCCACTGCAGTCGTTCCGTATTCCTGCGTTGCCCAGGCAAGGTGGCTATGGGAGCAATGGAAGGGACGGAGGACTAGTCGCGCTTGCTGGCTCAGCCCAGAGCCATCTACATTTGTGTTCCCCAAATGATGATATACCAGTTAGCAATATAGTATACAATCAAAATAGGCCATACCCCCATATCAGGAACAATGTACAAGGTTTAAACGCAGTAAAACACTTCACTCCCTGGCAGCCTGAGCTTTCTCTTATTCCTCTTGTTTTTCTGCAAAACCAGAATTCTCTGCAGTTGGCCCTGGCTGTCATCCACTAATGTGGTGAGTGTGCAGGGGAGGCACTGGGGGTCTGTGCACAGGTTTGCCTTCCAGGAGACTTTGGGTTGGAAGTGCTCTCCCAGTGTGAGAGGTGTGAAGGGAGTGAGACAGGTGGGTAGGGGAGGCCACTGCAGGCCACCTCCCCAAAGATGACCCAGCCTGGACTCAGCAGCCCAGATACCTGCGAGGGAAGGGTCCCTGGAGACGGCAGGAAGGAGAAAGGGACTTTTGGCAGAGTCTGCAGAGATGTGTCCTCCTGGTTGGCTGCCCCGAAGGTCAGGACTGCTTCAGGGGACTCAGATACAATGGCTGGGGACCCAAGGCCTAGCTGAGCCGGGCACTGAGACCAGCATAGCTGGACTCCATGGCTGCTGTGCACCAGGATAGACCCCAGCTGGCAGTGGGCAGGTGCCGTGTGTCCAAAGCCAGACCCTCCACTCAGTCACCCAGCTCAGGTGTGATGCCCAGAACCACCAGGAGCCCGGCCCTGCCTGTGCAAGGTGGGACTCTGGCCATGGGAGTAGCAGCCGAGCCTCAGACCTGCGAATATGAACACTGGGACACCCCCACCATGTTCTTAGGGTCCCTGAAGATCAAATTAAAATAGCAGAACTTCTGGGACATGGGCGGGCCTAAAACTAGCAGCTTTTATTGGTACCTTTATTATTATTGTTGTTATCATCATCATCATCATCAACTGGTAGAAAAACGGACCAGCAAGTCTCAAAACCAGCAGCACACTGTGCCTGGCACTTTTTCCCGTCCCTCCACAGGACGACCTTTGCAGGCTGGCAGGGGAGACCTGCTCCTCCTTCCCACTTTCCAGGGCTGGAGACAAGGGGCTCAAAATTGGGGGTGACTCCCCAAAGTCCCACGAGCCTCCGAGTTCCTTCAAGCTCCATCCTGAGCGCTAGCCCCCTGCTCACATTAACACAGAGACAGGTACTCTCTCATTTGCTCAGAAACCCCAGTGGCATCTGCCTTGGCTCTGTGTGTTCAGCTTTTCTCCTCTCTCTGCTTCTGCTGCATTCCCTGTTGCATCAGAAATCATTTCCCGCGCAGGATGCCTGCGGATCGCACAGTCCAGTGGAAAGCATCCTTGCTCACAGGGCACAGGGAAAGCAGCGGAGGTGGGCATGGCAATGCCACAGGACACAGAAGCCGGCCTCGGTCAGCTGTCTGTGCAGGGCTGCTCGGGCTCCGCTGCAGACGACACCTGGGGCTTAATTAGGTCCTAGGGGCCTGTGCACTTGGGGCAGCCCCACTTGGTGACAGTGCCAATCGCTGCCCCCGCTCTCTTCTCTGTGTCTCTGCTCACCCCTCCCCACTCCCCGGGCCAGGGCACTTAGCTACCTAATAGGACACACCCGTTGTGCGGGAAAGGGTCTCCACCTACATGAGGAGGAGACAGCCGTTACACAAACACGTGTGTGCGCATAGTCACACATGTGCACAACCACTGACACACACTCGTGCCCCAGAGGAGCCCTGCCCTGTTGGATGACAGACAACTGTATCCCCCGCCATCCACAGATCGGTGCCCTCATCCAGCGTGACTGCACTGCAGACAGGGCTTTAAGGAGGTGACTACGGCTAATGAGGCCATCTGGTGGGCTCTGATCCAGCAGAAGTGACACCCTTGCAAGACGTGGGAGAGACGCCAGGGTGTGGGAGCACAGAGGACAGGCCCGTGAGGACACGGCAGGAGGTGTCCCGCACAAGGTCTGGGGAGAGGCCTCAGGAAATAGCCCTGTGGGCATCTGGCTCCTGGGCTGCAGCCCTCTGGAAACACGTGGGTCTACTGAGTAGGACACCGGATCTGCCACATTTGTCAGGGCAGCCTGAGGCCACTGAGACAGGACATGAGATGCTCTGCTGTGGACACAGGGACAGAGCTGCCATCTTGCTGGGGGCCTTAAGGCACCTCTCCAGAGGGTACGTGAGCTAAGGGGGCCGTCCCCCCCATGAGGGGAGGGCTGCAGAGGCACAGAGGCCTGAGGGTGCTGGCTCTGGGGCAGTGAACTCCAGGGGCACATGTCAGTTGTGCAGGGCCAGGGCTCAGCCTGGGTGATGCTAGACTTGTCCTGGCGCTGTGTGGACACAGGCATGGCCGGGTGCTCAAGCTGTAGGGACGTGGGCTGGCAGCTGTTTGTGTTCCATTGTTCAGGCCTTGGGGAATCTTTTTATCTTCCTGGGACACTCGGCCACCGCATGGAGGAAACACGAAGGAGGGAAGAGTGTTCCTAAGGGAGCAGGATATGTGGGATCTGTTCATGCTGTGGGCTGGGGAGACAGGGCCACTGTAATCCAGGAACACCCCCAGGACACCACAGCATCTAAGGTGACTCCCCCGAGAAGACATAATTCTCACTGCACGGTGTTTAAAGATTTATAAGTACTTGTAATTTAAAATTAAAAAATAATTAGTTTGAAGGCTTGGTGCTTGTAGCACAGTGGTTACAGCACTAGCCACATGCACCAAAGTTAGTGGGTTCAAACCCAGCCCAGGCCAGCTAATCAACAATGACAACTGCAACAAAAAATTGCCAAGTGTTGTGGTGGGCGCCGGAGGTCCCAGCTACTTGGGAGGCTGAGGCAAGAGAACCGCTTAAGCCCAGGAGTTTGAGGTTGCTGTGAGCTGTGATGCAACTGCACTCTACTGAAGGTGATGTAGTGAAACTCTGTCTCAAAAAAAAAAAATTACTTTGAAAAATGAATTCCCACAAAAATGAGATAATACAACTGTCTTGGGTTTTAATCTAACTTACTTTTCATTCAAATTAATTTTATGTTTGAAGTCAGCATTTCAACATCAAGGATATTTTGTGTCACTCTCTGGATGCCGGGCTGTCACATCAAAGATGGGGGCTGGGTGGTCGTTCGCTTGTGTAGTATTAGTCTGGGACACGCAGGGGACATGGGAAACAGTGTCTGGCTGTCTGCCTGATTCTGCTGCTTCCCTATAAGCTGTATATATTTTCACTCTTATGAATCTGTTCTGTAGTTCTGTTGTTTAATATATCCAGTTTGCAGTTCATAAATAAATTGGTCTGGCTTTTCTTTATTATGAAGCCTGGTATTTGTCATTGGTGGACATGATGGTTCATTCCTGGCATGTGGGGTGGCAGCTGGTGGGTTGGGGGTGGGAGGCTGGGGGTGAGGTGGTTACCATCCACTGATGCCTCCAAAGGGCCTGGTGAGTTGGAGATCACGGGCCCCTCCCCAAATGTGGGCCCCTGGACAGGAAAGCAGGCTGAGGGAGCAAAGGCAGAGTGACGTCTGTAATGCTGATGTCCTTCCAGGACGCCAGACACAGGGCCAGGCTTCAGGAAGGGACCAGGTCCCCTCAGTGGACACAGGACTGTTCCAGGTACCTGACACTAAGCTAGTGTCTTTAGTGAACTGGCTGCTCCTTCTCTCCCCCGATCATTGCTGGGGGGGGTGGCGTGGGCTGTCTAGGCCCAACTATCAGGTATATGGGAAGGGAAGGAGGCTGCTCCATGCAAACACAGACACCCAGCCCTGCCACCAATGCCCTGGAGCCAAGGGGCTTCAGCCCCTCTGGGTGGTCTCCAGGAAGCCTAGCCTGAGGAGCTTGAAGACCACCCCAGCCTCTAAATATTATGGGTCTAGATGCTTGGCCTGATTTTTCAGTGACCTCAAAAAGTTCCTTCAAACGGCTTTTATGCAGCTTGCTGAATCCATTCTGTGTTACGTTTCTATTTTTTGCCAAAAGACAACAGGGGAAAAATAGAATCTGGCTGCTGGCATTTTTCTGTTGCTTCCCTGCGAGTCGTACACATTTCCACTGCTATGAATCTACTTCGTATTGTCATCGATTTAATCAATATGTGTTTAATGCACTTTGTCTTGCCCACCATTTTATGGGCAAAGCTTATTGCTGAAAGATGACCTCTTGGAAGTTAACTACAGGCCATGGGGGAAGGTACCAGGCACCGCGTTAAGTGCAAGGTGAGAAATAGAAGTCCAGTCGCTTTTACGGGGGAGTTTTCTGAGTGTTCACCATGTGTAAGATGATGTTATGCTCTGCGCTGACCTCTCTGCCTGTGAGCAAAAGTCTGATTCTGGTTCACAGTGGTGGACAGCCTGCCTGCCTGTATCACGCCCAGCACCTGCGGACTACAAAGCTGATGATGAGACTCCTGTGGTCAGGTACTGGGGCCTCTGGTGGAGGGACTGTCCAGGGTGGGGCAGTGCTGAAGGGGTAGCATTGGTGTGTCTGGCAGGGAAGCAAGCCCTGGGTGCAGGGCTGGGACTGAAAGGCATCACGTGAGGAGCCCTGATCCTCAAGAGAAGTAGAAGATGCTTCAGTGGGGCCTGGATTTCCCCCTTGTCCTGGGCGTAGCCTGTCACTCTCGCCCCATGTCACCTGGCTAGCCACGCCCATACGGGCTCACTGTAATTCCCTGCACAGCCCTCTCTGTTCATCCCTCATGTCCACCACTTTTGGGCACCATGAGGGGATGCAGCCGAGTTCTCTCTGGCCACGGGCCCTGCAAGTGTCTGCACTGCACCTGTCTGCATTCTGGGCACCAGCCTGTCTAGTGAACTAGACAAGATTCCACGGAGCTCACTTACTAATGGGGTGACTGAGGAGTGAAGTAAAACATAAATCAAAAAGATAAAATCTACTTCTAATAGGAGCCATGATGGAAATAATCAGATTGATATCATAAGGTTCTTTGTTTAAACTGAGATGCAAAGAAGCCCTTTGGTCAGACACTGCCTTGTGGAAGGAGCAGGTCTGGAGGAAGACGTGGATCGAGGGCACTGGGGCCAAGGTCAAAGCTGGGCTGGTTCCAAGTGTGGCCTGTCACTGGGCTAAAAGGCAAGGATGGGAGCGGGCAGTGGCTCAGCCCTGCAGGTGGGTGATGGTGAAGGCTACCCCAGCTGGTGGTGAGGAGGTGACCAGGTTCAAGATGTATTTGTCAGAAGGCAGAGGACATGCTGCAGATAGGAACTCTTTCCGTCAACCTCTTCCCCAGTCCTCAGGGCCCCCTGCCCTGGAACCTATGTTCTTTGTGCATCAGAGCAAATTAACGGGGTCATGTTACTCTTGTTAATGGCTGGGCCAGTGCTGAGAATTCAAGTGTCCGGGAAGGAGGGCAACAGGACAAGGTGGCATTGCAGCTAGGACATGGACATGCCAGGGGAGTACTGGGGCAACTACAAGCTGACATGGGGGAGTTGTGAATGTGTCCGCCCTGGGGGGCTGATGTCCTCTCAGACTGAGCGTGACTCTGGGGAAAGGACACTTGTCCTCGTCACTGCCTGTGGTGAAAGCATGCCTTTAAAGCACCGATTCTCAACCTTCCTAATGCCGTCAGATTTATTTTCATTGTTACAAAGGGGTTGCAACCCACAGGTTGAGAACCGCTGCTTTAAAGCATTCATCTGCACCATCTCAGACAGGAAAGCGAGGATTTTGTTGATGTCCTGAGGCGAGGCAAGGGCTTGATCAGGCCTGATTTGTCAGGGCTCTGCCTATGACAGTCACCTGCCGTGAGGAGCACTTGCCTTGGAACCACAGTGTGTGAGGGTGCTAGGGGGTGCCAGCTGGGGTTCCCCTGGACAGCTTCCCAGCCCAGCAGCAGAGAGGATTGAGTTTTCTGAGGCCGTGCAAGGCAGCACTGAGGCAGGGAGGGGATGGAGAGCCTGCGGGGACAGCCGAGGGGCAGCTGTGGGGGATGCAGGCAGGACACATAAGGCCCCAGGCCACACCTGCACCTGTTGTCCTTGGCCAAGGGAGGCCACGACTTGGAATTATGATGTTTTCCCCACTGTCCACATATCAATCTTCTCCCTAGACCTGAGTCTGAACCCCAGCAACCTCCCCCACCTGCCCAGCCCAGGGACAGGACACTGGGCACCATAATCTGTGAAGGTCAGCAGGGAGACCTGCTTGTGGTACCGCTGCTGTAGCCTTATGGGTTGTTCCATGGTCTTCAAGGAGAAGTCCCAGCCAGAAGTCAGGGGTAGTGTGAGTGTAGTCCACTAGGCAGTCTGGATGCTCTGGTAGGGGGCAGTGGCTGGAAGCCCACCCTGACCTCCACTAATGCACACGCACTCAGGAAACGGATGTCCTCCTGGAGGGAGAGGGCAGTCTGGGTCAGTCAGACAGGGTTGGGCACGAGGCAGGTCCTGGAAGTTAGGCTGGCCTCTGCCGGCAGGTGCAGGGACACCCAGCCCAGCCCAGCCTTCCAGACCACAGGCAAGAGAGAGAAGAGGTAGACGCTGGGCCGTGGTCTGGACGTGACACCAAAACGCTCAAGGGACCAGTGGACAGAGCAGCGATACCAGTTAACAGGAATTTTATAGGAAATAGCATCAGGATGGAGTGTGGTCTCAAATCTGACCTGGCAGCATGATGGCCGAGGGCACTCCTATGTGTCTCTGACCCCCAGACGCTGGGATCGCCGGTGCTGAATAAGGGAGCAGGGCCTGTGCGATGAAGGCCCAGCCACAGCACATGGCCGGGGGCAACTGTGGACGGCTGCCCCGCCCCCAGCCATGCTGTGCTGGTGGTAAGTTTGGTGCTAGAATTAGAAGAGAAGGTGTCACTGGCCACCCTCAGGGAACCTGAACTGCACAAGAACTGAGGGCTGGGCATGGGCGGAGCAGGTCTGCAGAGTAGAAATGCAGGGACAGAACTGAGTGCCCAGACAGGTGCCTGGGAGGCACCACGGAGCAGGGTCTGCTCTGACTCGCTGATAGCAGAGAGACCTCACTCTCAGCCACAGACTGAGTTCCCAGGCAGACCTCTATTGTCACCCGAGGATCCCCACAACCACCTACACGGCTAGTGTGCAATCTACAAAGGACAGCAAAACCAGAAACGTGCCTGTGACTGCCCCAGGCAGGAAGGGACATCACACACCTGCTCCAGCAGAGCTTACATGGCACGGGTGGGTGGGGACCCTTCCTCAAAGACTCCACCCTGGCTCTCTGAAGAGGGCAGCAGTTTAGAAGCCTGAGCTCCCAACCAGTAGCAAGTCAATTTAACATTCAAACATCCATTAAGTAATCCATCCCATGAACAGATCACACAATCCTGTTAACGCAGGAAAAGCATCTCACAGAATCCAAACCCATGCGTGATAAAGCCCTCAGCAAACTTGCAGAGAGGATTTCCTCCACTGATAAGGGCAGCATGATGCCCACAGCTGTCCTCACACCTGCTGGTGAGAAAGTGGACACTTCTCCATCAAGATCATGGACAGGGCAATGCACCCGGTCACCACACCTTCCAAAATGGAACTAGAAGTCCTTGCTAATGTACAGGACAGGGAGGGGAAAGAAAATGTATTCAGACAGCAGAGAAGGGAAGAAACTTGCCCTGTTCTCTGCTGACATGGCCGTCCAGGCAGGGGTCTGAAAGGCTGAGGGACCCTGCAGAGCTGACAGGCCAGAGAGTGGGGTGTGACTCGGGTCACTTCTCCTGCACAGCCCTCCCAAGGCCTGTGGGTCCCACAGTGCTGGGCCTTCTGGGGCCTGGGGCCAGCCTATTCCCCTCTCAGGGCCCTGGCCCCTCCTGGGAGTGTGCCTTCCTCCAGAGTGTGCCCCTGGCTCTGTCAGCACACGGCCCCTTCCCCGCCTCCCGGCCTCTAGTCTGTCCTCCTGGGATCACTCTGTGTGACCATTTGCTCATGGTTCTTGATGTACTGGTCACAGGCAGCCTTCCTCTCACTGGGTATGTCTTCAGGCCTCCGGGCACAGCAGAGGAGGGGCTGCAGGTCCCACATCTGCTTCCTGCTTGTCAGACTCTGCCCAGGCAAAGGCACCACGAGCTGAGGTTACCTGGGTCTGCAGGGTCGTCTTGCACCTACCTGGGAAAGGGAGACATTGTGTCCCTCAGTCATGCGGGGTCTGCTCCCTCCCAGCCCTCTGCCACCAGGCTGGTCTCACCAGGTCCCCGTGTCCCTCCTGCTGCAACACTGAGGCTCCTGGGCCTCCAGGATGGCTGCCCACCCACACCTGCCCCAGCCACCGCCCCACCCATGCTGCCTCCACCAGGCTTGGCTGGCTGGATGCTGCAGACACATGGAAGTGGAAGCTCTGGGAGGGCGCCCGCCCTCACCCAGGCCAACCCATCTGGCTGCTGCCCTCCTCTCCTTGGCTAGACTGTCCAAGCCACTATGCTTTGCCGTCTTTCCCTATTGTCTGGTTTCCAACTTGGAGCACTAGACAGAGTTCCAAGCTGTCACCTGGGCTCACAGCTCTAGCTAACAAGTATCCCTGCTGATGATCTGTCCTGGCAGTAGAGTGGCCAGGCTGGACATCTGGCCTGCCTGCCGGTCGGTTACTGCTCTGGCCACCACTTGCCCCAAACCCCTGGACTTTTGGCTGTCTATTGCTTCCAAAAGGGCAGGCAGGCCCTGAGGAGCCTGTTCACTTGGCCCCACGTGGGAGCTGTAGGAGGGCTAGCTCCTGGGCTCAGGGAAGTTCCCTGGACTCCTAGCTGGGCTTCCCTCCTGGGGTCATAGCTGTAGAAGGGTTGGCTTCTGGGCTGAGTAAAGTTCTGCCTGAGCCGGCTTCCTGGGCTCTGTGTGTGGGGGGACTGAGGTCCCTGAGCCACATCCTGCTGTCACTACATTGTTTCTGGGTTCAGACTTCCCAGCACGAGGGTCCAGGTCCACAGCTACAGCCCTGGCTCTGCTCCCTTTCTGGGGATGGCAGGGCCCTGGGTAGGGGAGGAGAGGCACCCCCATGCCCCCGAACCTCTAGGCTATCCTTGGGCCACAGAAAAGGTCTTCTCAGGGGTTGTTAGGCCCCATACTTCTCTGGAGAGTAGGTGACAGTGTCCCTACAGCAGGACACAGGGTACTATAGAGAAATGGGACTAGGACCCGAGATGCGTTTCCCACAATGGAAAGGGGACCACTTTCAGTGAGGACCCCCCTGCTTTTCTCCCAGGCTTCAGGCCGCCCTCTGTCCAGCATTTGGGTTCTGCCAGGCTCTGCCCTCCCGGGCTTCCCTCCCACTGCCCTCCGGCAAGCTGGTTCCTGTCCACCAAGTCCAAGATGTGTGCAGCTGGGGCCTCAGGCTGTGGAGTGTCCTTTCCATGGTGAAGCATTCAGTGGCTTTGCAGAGGCCCCAGGCTTCTGGGGGAGTCCCCCTGAGTCACCTCATCATGTGCTAACCAGCAGGAGTCAGCACTTGCCTATGTGGGCAGCAGCAGCGAGGCCCCTCCCCAGCCTGACTCTCACGAGTGGTGGGACGCACGCCACATGGGGAGCCCATCTGGAGGGCCCAGGCTGTGCTCAGCAGCATCCTGAGCACACCAGCGTGGCCACTCTGCACACCTGCGGTCCTCCACAAGTCCTGGCCCTGGAACGAGAAACAGGAATTTCAACAAGTGTCACAGCAGAGTAGATTAGCACCATTAGTAAGAGCATGAGCCTTTTCCTCTGATTCACCCTGTCCTTCCTTCTAAATGACAGAAAGACTCAGGTGCTTAAATGATGCATTTCTGTAAAAGATAGAAATGAAAGTTGGTTCATAAGACGTCTAAGTGACCTGACTGCCAGGCTTTCCCATCAATGCAGAAAAGAAAACACACAGGCAGCACAACACCACACACCACACATGGGCACGCATCTACACACACCGTACACCACGCACGGGCACGCATCTACACACACCGCACACCACACATGGGCACGCATCTACACATACCACACACACGGGCACGCATCTACACACACCACACACCACACACGGGCACTCATCTACACACACTACACCACACACACGGGCACGCATCTACACACACCATACACCACGCACGGGCACTCATCTAAACACACTACACACCACACACGGGCACGCATCTACACACACCACACACCACGCACGGGCACTCATCTACACACACCACACACACGGGCACGCATCTACACACACCATACACCACGCACGGGCACTCATCTAAACACACTACACACCACACACGGGCACGCATCTACACACACCACACACCACGCACGGGCACTCATCTACACACACCACACACACGGGCACGCATCTACACACACCACACACATGGGAACTCATCTACACACACCACACACCACACACATGGGCACGCATCTACACACACCGTACACCACGCACGGGCACGCATCTACACACACCGCACACCACACATGGGCACGCATCTACACATACCACACACACGGGCACGCATCTACACACACCACACACCACACACGGGCACTCATCTACACACACTACACCACACACACGGGCACGCATCTACACACACCATACACCACGCACGGGCACTCATCTAAACACACTACACACCACACACGGGCACGCATCTACACACACCACACACCACACACACGGGCACTCATCTACACACACCACACACACGGGCACGCATCTACACACACCATACACCACGCACGGGCACTCATCTAAACACACTACACACCACACACGGGCACGCATCTACACACACCACACACCACGCACGGGCACTCATCTACACACACCACACACACGGGCACGCATCTACACACACCACACACGGGCACTCATCTACACACACCACACACCACACCCATGGGCACGCATCTACACACACCACACACCACGCACGGGCACTCATCTAAACACACTACACACCACACACGGGCACGCATCTACACACACCACACACCACACACACGGGCACTCATCTACACACACCACACACATGGGAACTCATCTACACACACCACACACCACACACATGGGCACGCATCTACACACACCGTACACCACGCACGGGCACGCATCTACACACACCGCACACCACACATGGGCACGCATCTACACATACCACACACACGGGCACGCATCTACACACACCACACACCACACACGGGCACTCATCTACACACACTACACCACACACACGGGCACGCATCTACACACACCATACACCACGCACGGGCACTCATCTAAACACACTACACACCACACACGGGCACGCATCTACACACACCACACACCACACACACGGGCACTCATCTACACACACCACACACACGGGCACGCATCTACACACACCATACACCACGCACGGGCACTCATCTAAACACACTACACACCACACACGGGCACGCATCTACACACACCACACACCACGCACGGGCACTCATCTACACACACCACACACACGGGCACGCATCTACACACACCACACACGGGCACTCATCTACACACACCACACACCACACCCATGGGCACGCATCTACACACACCACACACCACGCACGGGCACTCATCTAAACACACTACACACCACACACGGGCACGCATCTACACACACCACACACCACACACACGGGCACTCATCTACACACACCACACACATGGGAACTCATCTACACACACCACACACCACACACATGGGCACGCATCTACACACACCACACACCACACACACGGGCACGCATCTACACGCACCACACACCACGCACGGGCACACATCTACACACACCGCACACCACACACACGGGCACGCATCTACACACACCGCTCACCACACACGGGCACTCATCTACACACACCACACACCACACACACGGGCACGCATCTACACACACCACACACCACACACGGGCACTCATCTACACACACCACGCATGGGCACTCATCTACACACACCACACACCACGCATGGGCACTCATCTACACACACCACACACAGGCACGCATCTACACACACCACACACCATGCACGGACACTCATCTACACACACCACACACACGGGCATGCATCTACACACACCACACACCATGCACGGGCACGCATCTACACACACTACACACCACACACGGGCACTCATCTACACACACCACACACCACCCACACGGGCACGCATCTACACACACCACACACCACACACGGGCACGCATCTACACACACTGCACACCACACACATGGGCACGCATCTACACACACCGCACACCACACACATGGGCACACATCTACACACACCGCACACCACACACACGGGCACGCATCTACACACACCACACACGGGCACGCATCTACACACACCACACACGGGCACGCATCTACACACACCTCACACCACAAACAGGCATGCATCTACACACACCGCACACAACGCACGGGCACACATCTACACACAACACACACAACACACACGATAATGCATCTACACACACCAACACACACACACCATACACGCAGGCATGGATCTACACACACCCATCTACAGGGACACACACACCCACACAAATAGGCACACACACAGGAACACGTGGACGATACCCACAGGCACAGGCCCTTCACAAACAACAGACACAGACACGTCATACAGACAACACACACACATCAGCCACTGTATAAAGCTCTTTTCTGAAAGAAAACATTGAAGCAGTGAACATTTCTAAAGAAATCCTAGGCACTGAAATACATCATATTCTACAAAAAGAGAAATGTTTACAGGTGTGTCATGTAGATAAATATCCATAGAATGAAATCCGTTCTGCCCAGTCTGCTGACTCCTGGAGAGAGGCTTCAATTGAAGGGTGAGGGGCCCCAGGCGGCCAGAGCAGCCTCAGCAGGCCAGTCGCCTTCCTGGGGCCAGCCTCGGAACTGGATACTCCCTCTGGACAGGCTGCCAGGGCAGAAGGTGGGCCAAGGTCGGGAAAATGGGCGCATGTCCCCTGGCGTTCTGGGCCTGACTGCACGAGAACCAGCAGCCTGGACACCCACGGGCCTCGGGGCCCTGACTCTGCATCTCACCCCTGCATGTTGGCACCACTGGCACTGCCCTGCACCTCCTCCCAGGGCCGTCTAAGCTGCTCCTTGCCCAACCTCCAACAGGGCCCATCTCAAAGCCCACTCCCCATGTGACCACAGGCCCTGCAAGCCTCCCCCAAGGAGCAGGTGCTGCCCTCATCCTCACCCCTGGCCCCCAACCCTGGCCTGGCATGGACTGGTGACTGCTTGTCCTCAGAGGACATGTGGTTCTAAGGAACAAAACTGCCCTATCAGAGACCTCTGTGGACGGGAAAATGGGCTTCACTCCATGCATAGTGCAGCGTCTGGGACCTGCGGGACAGTGAGTCCCGGGAGGTGCAAGGGAGGTGAGACCTGAGTTCCCCAGGGAGGGGCTTCTGGTCTTGCAGAACAGCCAGTAAGGTGACACTTGACACAGACTCAAGCTGGGTGTTCCCTGAGTATGACCCTGTCCCCCTTCATTAGAGATTTGCCATCCTGGGACACTGGAAAATGAACACATGTCCAGTTGTTTTCCTGAGGCTGATTGGAAGAGAACCAACTGTCAAATTTTTAGGAATTTCATGATCTAGTTGACATCCCATCAGCAGTTTGAAATTAGCTGGAATGGGAGTATTTACACCACAGCAATTGGCAGTCTACAAATTAGGGTTTTGGAAAACAATTTGAGAGCCAGTTAAAAAGCATCTACCAGCAAAGTATTAAAACACATCCATTAATTGGATTATTTAATAGCAATTGATATTAAGCAGTAATTGTGTGCCAGGCACGGAGAATATACACAAGACAAGTAGGAAAGGGCTCATTTTCACTAAGTGGTGAACTCTTTAGCTCTGGCGACTTCAAAAGCAAACCGGGTGCCTAGTAATGCCAGAGCGCTGAGGACACAGATGCTCTGAGCCGTGACGCTGGCAGGTGGCTCTCCTGGGAGGCTCCCTGACCCCTAGGGCACCCGGTGCCGCGGTATAAACTGCCTGTTTACTTCTCAGTCTGCTGGCACCCGGTGTGAACCACTGGCATAGCCCTCCTGGCAGTGGAGTGTCAGGGGAGGTGTGACCCAGAGGTACAGCATCCCTCACGCTGTGTGGGTGTGGTTGTTGCTGACCTTTCAAACCGCAGCGCCCTGTCTCTGGGGTGTTCCCTGTCAGGTGCCGCAGTGCCACATTTTACAACAGCTGCCTCACTTTTTTGGTGGGCTGCTCACCTATCTGGTTTCCAAACAGGCCTGGACTCCACCAGGCTTCCCCTGTGGTTTCTGTCTCTGTGCCCTGGAACCCAGGGGAGAGGTGGAGACAGCACAGCAGACAGTAATTTCCTGTTAAATAAATTGAAGGGTAAAACAGAGAACAGGTGCTGCAGGTGCAGCCAGCAGCTGCGTTTATAGGACAAGGAGCTGTCCTACGCAGAACAGTCGCCAGATGAGCCATTCCACGGGAGGGCGGAAGGTTAGGGAGGAAGAGAGGAGAGAAGCGAGAGGGAGCAAGTTGAGGCGAGACAGACTTAGGACAGGGGTTAGTAAGAACTTATCACTGTGCAGTTTAGTTAAGGAACACGATGAAAATGATCTCAGATATAAAAGAACTATATTTGAGAAAATGTATGAAAGAAGTGTAATTCTGGGGGAAAGTGTAATCATTGTTTTCTTGAGGCTAAAGAGAGTGAAATAGTGAAGTTTCTACAATATTCTTTAACCCCTTTGCCTTTTCCAGAGGTAGAAAAGAGAAGCCGATGATATGGGAAGGAACGTACGTACCTGAAGTGAACTGATCCTGAAACAGTGCCTGAAACATCCTCCGCCCAGAATAATGAATAGTATTCACACCAAATGTGAGTTCAGAAAAAAAGTGGAGATTTTTAAAGGTGTGCATTGCAGAAAATATTGTACTTTTTTTCCCTTACGTTCAGTATCCACACAGCATATCCAACTGCTTTGTCTCATACACGGAGCCACATAGATTAGGAAGCCTGAAATATCACTCCTGTTTGCGGGAAGGCGGCCGGCAGCCCTGAGGGTGCCTGTAAATCAAGGTGGGCAAACAGCCCTACCACCCGCTGCCGGTGCTCAGGCAGCTGGAGATTCATTGCCCAAAATGTGTACTTTAAAGTTGGGATTGAATCTTTGCCTCTGCCTTTATAGCTTTAATTTCCTCTTCTCTGGAATTTGTAGATCCACAGTGCATTAGATGCTATTTCACCGAGATCGCCTGAAAGCCGCTTCCATACTCTTCTGTGACATAAGATTCAAAGCCTAATTCCTCAGATAGAAGGGGGCTGCTTTAGCCCAAGGCAAGAAACCAGAAGATCCACTGAATGCAATTAGTGTCATCTCCAATGCCGACCAACTAGACCAGGCATCAGCGACGTTTCTCTTTTGGGGAATGTATTGATGGATAATTCAACTTAACAATAATTTTTAAATAACTGTATTTTAAACTATAAGTAGTCTCTAAATTGTTGTGTGTACATGCATTCAGACTAATAATTTCTTTGTTTCAAATAAATGTGTGTGCATTCAAATAAAATTTTAAATTAAATTTAACTTTCCAAGGTATTTCCCTTTAGAATTTTAAACTCAGGAGTTGGGGTGAAAGGGGTTTCTCCACATGATAAGCACACACTGAAATATATGCATGTAAATATAACACGTACGTGCCCATCTGGTCATTATCAGCCTGCTGATGGGTGTCCTGTGAGTCCAGGTTCCTCACTGGGGCTGCCAAACCCTCTCACGCCGCCACACACCATGGACCCCAGTGTACCAGACCAGAGCAACCTTTCTGAAACTATAGTCAGAACACACCTTACACAAAGACTAACTGAAAAGCTGCCATAGATTTAAACATAAAGCTACATTGTAAGATAATATTTGCTTCCTCCTCTTTTCCATGGCTTTGAACTTTAATTATAATTTGTTTAATCCTAATTGGCTAATAAAAACATGTGACATATATAAAATATTAAATAAATAAATGTAAAGCTGTAAAACTTTTAGAAGAAAACAGGAGAAATCTTCGTGGTTAGGGATTCATTCTCAGACCCAGCATCCAGGTGGGAGCCTTGTGAGGAGTACTCAGGGACTCCGCTGTTTTTAAAACCTCAGTGTGACCCTAAAATTATTTTAAGATAACATTTTTAAATTTATTTTTAATTTTTTTTTAAGAGATAGGGTTGTGCTGTGCCACCCAGGCTGGGGCGCAAGGGCTCAATCATAGCTCACTGCAACCTCCAACCCCTGGGCTCAAGTGATCCTCCAGTGTCGGCCTTCCAAGTAGCTGGGACCACAGGCCTGAGCTACTGTACCTAGATTTAAAAATTTATTATCAGATGACCACGCTAATGCCTAAAGGCCAAGTTCCTTTGCAGTGCACAGAAATGCCTGGGAGCCTGTCAGGTGTCCCATTTCCTGGGCACTTCTGAAATTCCACAGGCCCCAGCAATGTCCTCAACTGTCCCCCTGGCATCTCATGGCCTTGCTGACACTAACAGACCTTCAGGTCTTGCTGACCACCCCACACCCCAGGCTGAATCAGGCAGCCCTCCCAACCCCCACACGTGTACAACCCTGGGCCCGTGTCTGCAGAACACAGGTCAGGTGGTGAGCCAGGGACTGCTGTTCTTGTCTGATGCTCAGTCAGCCCAACCCTGGCACAAAGTTAACTGTCAGTACACGTACACTGAATGCACCTGTGTAGAAAGGGCACTGTGAAGGTTTGCTCAGGGTCTGGTCAGCCACAGAAAACATACCATGGTGCACACACCAGGCCCACACAGCGGCTGCTCCTGAAGAGAGGGCATGGACCTGATCAGAGAGTCCTCACAGGACACTTTGGCAGCCTGCCTTTCCTCTTCTTCCTGTCCCTTCCTCCTTTAATTTAGGCTTTCTGGAAAATACACTTTGAGCGTCTGCTCCCTGCCACCCTCACCAGAGCACTGGAATATACCCATAGCCAAAGCTCTCCAAAACCGGCAAGCACACTTAGAAGGCCTCAGTGCATAGAATAAACTATCTGTGCAAATATCCACACAGTGCCAAGGGAAGGGGAGGGCCACCAGACACCTGAGGACACGGCACAGCCCGCCTGCAGCGGGGCCAGAGACTGAGCCCCTGGAGATGAGGCTGCCTGAGAAGCGGCTTTCAGCGTTGGGCTGAGTGGGTCCCACGTTTAGACCTTGTCCCTTCCCTTGCCATCCTCACTGGTTTCTCTGAGGGTCACTGGAAAGTGTAATAGCCAAGGCACTTTATTAACACCTCATTGCATTGTAAAAGGAAAGACTAGTACCCTGTTTCCCCGAAAATAAGACAGTGTCTTATTTTAAGGTGTGCTCCCAAAGATGTGCTAGGTCTTATTTTCAGGGGACATCTTATCTTTCCTGTAAGTAGGTCTTAGTAGTAGTAGTTCTGGAGGATGTCTTATTTTCGGGGAAACAGGGTAGAACATGGAATGTAATTACTAGAATATATGTGGGAAAACTTGCAGCTCCTAAAGTTTATTATCTGCTGAAGTGACTAAAGAAGTTAAAAGTGAAAAGGAAACTGCTACCAATGGAGGAGGCATCCACACAGGGCCATGGGGGCCACAGCCAACCAGCAAGTCGCTGCCCTCACCCCCAGGGTCCTGGGTCCTCACAGCAGCCTGGTGGCTTCCCACTGTGGGACACAGAGTCACCTGGGCCCATTACAAGATTGTCTTCACCCTCACATTATCAGATGACCAGATGGGGTGTAACCCAGATGTGGGGCCTTGACAAGCTCCCCACTAGTTCTATAGTGGAGCAATTGGGAACCCTGAAACCAGGCATCACCAGTAACATTGACCACATCAGAAAGGGGCAGACTGAATTCTACTGACCCACGAGGAAGCCTGCTGCCCGAAGCACAGTCAGTAAACGGTACAGACAGGACGCAAACCAGGTTTTCTGATATAAAACAGGTGCTTTGGGTGACCCCAAGGTCTTCTAGGGTGGAGACCACAGCCCTCTTCTCAGCTGGAGGATGCTCACCTGCTGCTCAGGGCTGGCAGGATGGAGGCAGGAAGGGCTCAGACCCGCGTCCTGAGTAGTAAGCCAGGTGAAAGCTGATGTCTTATCACCGTTGGCTGTGGCTACGTTCACCAAACGTAAACTGTTCCCAGTCTGGATTAGCTGGCTGTTTGCCATTTAAGCTCCTGATAATCCACTTTGGCCAAACTTGAGCATTTTGCCTTCAATTTTAATTACCTGGCGTGTTTAGGAATCATTTACACTTAAAATCATTTTGCCAGAAAGGAAAAAGAAAAGGTTTGAAGTTGCCAAAGTTTGGAAGAAATGTCACATTTTAGAAGCATACCAAACAGCCGAGGAGCTGGTTCAGACCATACTGACCCTGAGCTGGGTAGTGGTGGTGGCTGGGAACACTCACAGGAAGCCACAGGCACCAATCCTGGAGGCAAAGAAGGCGGCAACAGCTTGGGTTCTGCACACAGAGCCTCTCATGTGAGGAAGGGGATTGCAGAAGACAGGTGTGAGGAGACCCTGTCACAGCTGCCAGAGGACACGGCTGTTCTCACAGTCCTGGGGCACCGAGTTCAGAGCCTGCACTATGCCACACCACTCACAGCCAGGGCTGCAGCTGACTCTGGGCTGCAGGGTAGAGAATGAACCTCCTGAGCAGGAACAAAGGGAGGGGGTGGGAAGCACAGTTGAAAGCAATGATGGTAAAAGGTTACAAATGAAAAAGTCACCACCTGTGAGGAGCGAGGTAGGGCATTCCCACCCGGGGACTAGAACCACACTCTGACCATCTTCTTATCTCCAGGATCAGCTGATGGAGGTGGTGGAGACCAGGCTGGAGATACCATCTGAATCTCTAGAAGAGTTGTCCACTTCAGGAGATGTGCCCAGAAAAATGACAACACGACACTGCATATAGTAAATTTGTAAGAAAAGTAAACATCGCTATAGCTGGGAGGCCGATGATCTTGGTCTGCACATGCTGTAACTTTTATGTAGGTGACGTTCCCCAACCATCTAAGTTATATCAGACACTTGCAAAATTATTCAATGCCTTGATATTTTGTGCTATAGTCTCAACTAAATGAAATCAGGTATATTTGGCCTTAACATCTGGTGTGAAGTCAACATCTGGCATTGCTAAATATACATGCACACGTCTACACGCCTACATCTGCCCTCAGACACGCGGTTATATCCGTGGCTATACATATGCATAACCTTATTTCTAGTTGGTATCTGGCAATAAATAGGCAGCTGATTTGAGCTTTTGGCTTTGTGATATTGGTGCACACATTCAGTTATCAAGCCTGTGGCGAAGCCTGTGCTCTGCCTTGCCTTTCTGTAAAGCTTTAAGCACAGTTTAATTAGTAGCCACAACCAAATTGTATCTTGCTCAACTAATATAAACATTTACTGTTACACAGTCTGTAGCTCTCAGACCTCGTGGTCTGGGATTCAGGTGTAACATACAACGGTCTAGTTTCAAGACTGTGAAATTGGAGCTGGGAGAAGGGGGTGTTTCCTGCTAGAGGAAGAGGGACAGGGGAGCGTGTGCCAGCACCATCAGTGCAGTCCTTCCCATCGGCCACGTCAAGGAAACATGTTTGAGAAGGTATTTAGGGGGTTGGATGGGACAGTAACAGTGGGGTGAGGAGGCAGAGCAGGGCCTGGTCCTCACACAAGCAGGTTGGCGGGAAGGGTGGAAGCCTGAGCTGAGCTCAGGTCCACTTATCTCCAGCCTGGGCTTGACAGTTGTACTTAAAGCCACAGCCAGAACCATGCTTTCTTAAGAAAACATTCTTTTTTAAAAAAACAAACAAACTCCTTTTCTGCTTAGAAATGTGAAGCCATTTAAATATAAGGCAGAGCACTGAACTGGTCACATGCATGTGTGTCTGCAGGATGGGCAGGGTATGAACTGGTCACATGGTATGTGGGCCTGCAGAATGGGTAGGGTATGAACTGGTCACATGGAATGTATGTCTGCAGGATGGGCAGGGTGTGAACTGGTCTCCTAGCACATGTGTCTGCAGGATGGGCAGGGTGTGAACTGATCACATGGCACACGTGTCTGCAGGATGGGCAGGGTGTGAACTGGTCTCATGGCACACGTGTCTGCAGGATGGGCAGGGTGGGAACTGGTCTCATGGCACACGTGTCTGCAGGATGGGCAGGGTGTGAACTGGTCACATGGCACACGTGTCTGCAGGATGGGCAGGGTGTGAACTGGTCTCATGGTACATGTGTCTGCAGGATGGGCAGGGTGTGAACTGGTCTCATGGTACATGTGTCTGCAGGATGGGCAGGGTGTGAACTGGTCACATGGCATGTGTGTCTCCACAGATGTGCAGCGCATGGGGCGGGAGCTCTGGAGGTGTGGGGACATGGGCATGGCCTGCATCAGCCACCCACTGCACCTGTCACCTGGCCAAAGTCCCTCGGCTTCTTTGAGTCTTAGTCTTCTGTATTGTGAGACAAAGATTTGGATTGTATTCCATGATCATATAAAACTTCCCACAAGTAAAATGACTGCCATACCTACCTGGCAGCCGTAGCCCTGGGTGTGACTCTTGGTTCATTGATCCAGCTTTACACTCCTTGTGGTTTCCCAGCTGCAGACTGGCTGCTACTAGAACACTGCTAGGACACGCTGGTGGTGGGCCTGTCTGGGGTTTCTTGTTTCATTGTTCTGAGGTACATCCTATCCGGTCTCAGCCACACATAAGACTCCACATCTCACTCAGAAGTGGGAAAGAGGCTGTGTAACAAGGACAGACAACAGCTGGGTGGGAGGAGTAAGTGTTTAGAGGGTGAGCTGAGCATGTCTCTCCCGGCAGAACCTCCTCTGTGCCTTCCCTGAGAGTCTGCCCCTCAGAGTCCTGGCTGGGAAAGGAGGGCAGGGCGCCCACGTGCAATTACTGGACTTGTCCAGGACACACAGAGCATGTGGCATTTGTAGTGATAGTTGTTTTTCTCGTGCTGGCCCTCCTCGTCCCTGACGCATCTCAGCTGCTCCTGATTTCTGCTAGATGGTTAACTCATACTAACCTGACTTGACTTGGGAGAAGAGAAATTACATGCAGACTCAGTCTTAACCTTTCTTCTTAGCTCAAAGTTGCCTAAGAAATCCCTGCTGCTTCTCTGGATCACGTACCACAGGCTTAAAGATGACCATGACCCGGTGAGGGGTCAGAGTGAGCACGTGGGAAGTTAGCCCAGTGACTGGTCGTGAACCTAGCCTTCACCATCCCCTGTGGCTTGGGATGTGTGTGCACGTTTGCCTGAGTGTTTGCACCAGAAGGCACAAACTAGCTTCATAACACTAGATTCAACCCTGGCCCCCCACTTACTTGCAGTCTGAAACCAGAACAAACAACCCCACCCCAGCTCCCGCTGCCGTGAGGACGATGAACAGGACACAGACAAGACTAGCACGTGGTCAGTGCAGTTTTATTTTTCTTCATTAAAAAAAAAAGTGGTCAGCCCACGGAGGGTCACAATAGACGTGGGTGTGGTCTTTCTTTATGTTGTAGGTCACACTTTTCCAAAGGCTCTGGGAAGGAATTCTGCCAAAGTGCCCCCAGAGACAGGGCTGCTGGTGGGTGAGAAAGGCCCCACTTCAGGCAGGAACTCTGGCCAGAGCTCCTGGGGGGTAGCAGGATCCAGGTCAGGAAGGGGCTACCAGGTCTCAGGACTTACCCATGTGGAGGCCTTGACCTACAAGAGGACCCCAGGCTTCCTTCACCCACTGTTGGAAGACGAGGGAATTCTCATTGGCGGAAACTGGCTCAGCACCCTTTAAAATCAAGACTCTGGTGTGCACTGGCCTCTCACAGCTACGCAACCTCACACCTGCCAGAAAGGGCTGGGCCCAGCTGTTCTGCAGACCAGCTGTCTGTGAATCTTCAACAGGGACTCGCCAACAGAGGAGGGACTCACCCAAGGTAATTTAAGACTGGCGTTGCAATTTTCTGGATGAAATGCAGCCTGTGGGCTTCAGCTGAGGGTCACAGAGTGTCACTGCGGTCATACCTTGAGGTCTGTGAATGGTGGCGGAGCCCTCTCTCCGCATGAGGTGCTGTCTTGGTCCACCTTCCAGTGAGCACTGGAGGGGCCCATGGTCACTTTGCCTCCTGGTCCAGTGCTGACTTTCTTGACTTTTCCACAAACGCATTTTCATACCTAATAGAGACATGTGCACTTCATTGTTTTAATAATTTAGGTCTGAGATGATTTGTGGATTGCAGGTTAATTCTGAATACATACATTACTGTTTTATAGCCTATCTGGATATGGATCAGCAGAGAGTGAGCCGTTGGCCTGTTGTCTCCCTTCATCATTGTGCTCCATCCTGTGTATTTATAAAATGGTAGCTGTGCCCCCAATACAAGGATCCCCTAAACTTTCCTTGAAGCCCTTTGATTTCATCACATGCTCAGAGCATCAATTTCCACCTGATAATTGCACCTGGCTAATAACCTTGCCAGAGTCATTCCCAACTTCCCCCCAAAATGCCATTAAAATTCAGAAAAAAGTGAGGGTACATATGTGTTGCCAGCCAAGCCTTCCAGCCACCCCAGCTCCATAGGCAGATAAGGATTTGCACTGATTAAAGATGGTGGAAATTTGGGGTGAGGAAAAGGGGAAGACACATTTCAAGTATGTTTGAGTATGGGCAATACCCTCTCACTCCAGCCCTGTCCCTGCTCCCATCTCCGTGTCAAACCTTTCTGTCACCTAGTCCATGAGCTCCTCCAAAGTGAATTAAATGGCCTCTCCCAGACAGCCATCCTGGGTCTCTCTCCCTACAAACTCTTGGCTCTGTCCCTGCCCGTGCCCCAGCACCTGCCCTGTGGCTTATAGAGAAGCCAACAGAATACACACGTCCTGCCCCTGTTAGGGCTGGGTCTGCCGCCTCGCAGGTGACTGTGGGTGCCTGCCTCACCCTCAGCTCAGGCCTTTGTGTGGGGACAGTGGGGACTGACTTGCAGACCTGCAGGGATCTGTGGAGACTAAGAGGGTGGAGACCTCACTGTCCAGAAGTCACAGGCACTCTTGAAGCTTGCAGAGAGCATTTCTGTTGACAAACCACATACTGAATGCACGCAGCCTCCCCACCTTCCAAGGCTCAGGGTCTTGTTTGTGCTGGTTTGAAAATGGGTGGAGCAGCACCGGGAGTGCCAGGGACTGACTTGCTCTGGAAAGAGCAGCTGAGCTGAGGGCAGCAGAGTCAGGGGCACGGGAGACCAGCACGCCAGGCCAGTAGACTGGGAAGAGCAATCTGGGAATTGCAGGAGAAAGGATGAGAGATTAGGAGGCTTACCCAAGATCCCCCCACCCCCCGCCTCTGTCTCTTTCTCTGTCATGTCTACAAAATATTTTTCTATGAGAGGAATGTGTTTTGCCTTCCTAGATGGCGTTAGCTGCTTACTCTCCCCTGCCGCTGACTTTCTGCCTGCCTTTTGTGTTCTGAGCCCGAGCACCCCAGCTCAGCCTGAGGCATGTCACACGGAAGAGACAGGTTGAGGAGCACCTACCTGGTCCTGTCCTGGTGGAGAGGAGCTCGCGGAGAGCAGGGAGCAAGGACATGGGTGAGGAGCAGAGGACGGAAGCACCCTCGCAGCATGGTGAGCACGCTAGGCCAAGGCTGGCACCGGGGGGCCGAGGGACCCCAGCTGGCGTCTCACTGCGGGGTGCCTGGCCCAGGTCCCACAGCCTTCTTCTCTTTCTGTTCCCTGGAACTGGTTACCTCACTCGGTTGTCACATGGCTGTCTCAGTGTGTCCTTTGGCAATAGTTCTTCACTACATTTGTTTTTTTTTTTTTTTTTTTTTTTTTACAATAGTAAAAATAAATCAGCTTGAGAATGGCCAATTTGGCGAAGACCTAGACACAGGAATTATCTATTTCGGTACATCCGCTTGAGATGCAAGGTCTGTTTCTCCAGACTTTGCTGCTTTCTGTGGCAGTCAGTGTCCAAAATGTCCCCAGTGAAGCCTGTTGGTATTCACCCCAGGTTGTCCCCCACCACTAGTAGCACATAGCTAAGGCGAGACTGGCTGTCACCTTCAAGGTCATGTTATACAGGACCACGGCCTCCACCTGGTGCTCTCTCCTGGTCTCTGCCTCTCTTCCTCCCATCACACACTCTGGGAAAAGCCGGCTGTCACCTTGAGAGGACACCCAAGCAGCCCACAGAGGCCCATGTGGTGAGGAGCGGAGACCTTCTGACCCAGGCCTCGAGGAAGTAAGTTCCACCGCCGACCACGTGGATGCACCCAGGAGAAGTTCCCCCAGCCCTGGGTGACCCCTGAGATGACCAGATCCTTGCCCCTCAGCTTCACTGTAGCCTGGGGAGCCCTGGGCCACAGCCACCCATGTCACTCCTGGACCCCTGACCCTTAAAAGCTGTGTCGAATGACGATGGGCACATCCAGTTTACACTGGCAAAGGCTGGACTCCACTGTTCTGCAGCAGCAGGAAACTGAGATGGCGGCATCACCGGAGGAGCCTGCGCGAGGTAGATTGGCGCCTGGTGGGGCTCCCGCTGCTACCCGCAGCTGTCTGTGCATCCCTGGAGGTCGCTCATTCCCTGGGAGCCTCAGTTATGTCTGTAACATGAAAATAAAACTGCTGACCTCTGAGTCTGACCATAAGGGCTAAATGCAAAGTAGCACTTGGTTCCTGCCGTGCGCAGGCAGCCAGCAGGGAGTGAACACTCAGCGGGTCAGTAGATGCATCTCTGCTCATCCCCACAGTTATGTATGTTGTAATTATAATAGTAAAAGGGAGCCATGCATCTGAAAAGTCCTTGGCATGCTACAACTCTGAGTGATGATCGGGGTGATTAGCAGCCGCTGGCTAAACCCAGACTATGTCTCCTTTTATGCTGTGGATTACTGGGCAGCTGAGCCTTCCTCACCATCAGGACTCACCAGCCACTGTCTGTGCCAGTGGTCCCACTGGGAATCTTCAGGGAAGTGACCCCGGGACACTGGTTTGTGCTATGGCCTGTGGACCCCTGTATGTGGCCGGCAGCAGCTACGCCGAACACAGAAAGAAGCAGAAAGTTCTGAGCTGGGACGGCGCTCCCACAAGGCGAGTGACAGGAGGTGTTTGAGCCTGTGCTGTGCCTGGAAGGGAGGGAGACAGCGGCGGAGGGAGCAGAGCTGCAGAGCTGCAGAGCTGGACGTTAGGAAGGTGCCACACTGGCTCTTCTTCCTGCAATTAACAAGTGTGTGGTTTTAGATGCGTCAAAATCCCCACTGGAGCTCACTTTTCTTATCTCAAAAAAATAAATGACTGCAGTCGGGGAAGGACCTATATCACTAGAATGTGTTTAGATCAGAGTAGGAAGGAGCGAGGGGGAGATGTGGGAGGAACAAGACTCAAGAAGAGCCCCTCAGCTTTCCCCAAATTTAGGAAGTGCTACCATGAAAAGAAAAAGCAGATTTGCTCTGCGTGGTCTCGAAGACTGCACCCAAGATGTGTAATAGGAAGCTCCAGTTTTGCAGTGTGTATGTTAAAATGCCTCAGTGAGCATATTTATTCAGAAGCAGAATGTTACTCCATGAGAAGCAGTGAGCTCTCTGTCACAGGGAGCATTCAAACCTACGGCGTTGCCAGTTGGGGAGGACTTGGACCATCTGACGCGTGCGCACGTGTATGTTCTTGCGTGTACTGAACAAGAAGCCCTCATGTCATAATCAACTTCAGTTTATCTCCACAGATAACCCTTGGCCCTTGGAGAGCTTTCAGTGGAAGTAACCTCCATTTATCCAAAAGGAGAACTCTAGAATGTCCATGGCTGTGTTCCTCACTCACTTCTAGGTCCGGCATAATGTTAGGGGCACTTAAATCACAGCACCTCAATTTGGAGGTGGAGTGTTGGGGCCACAGAATCGGAACTGTGTGTGTGATTAGCACTGTGGCTCCCCTTCCCCTGTCGTGTGACCTGGAGGGGCTGGCAGCTTTCATGTGGCTGGTCTGTGCCGGTCCTCCCTTCCCACCACACCTGGCCTCCCGTGAGCTCCTCCCCTCCAAATGTTGGTGAGGACAGAAATGGTTTTCATCACACCTGTCACAGCTGATGTCCTGCCCTCTGTTGGCAGTTGGGGACCAATCCTGTCTCCTGGATGGTTCTGAGTACTTCCTGAACATTCGTCTTGCTGGGAGTTCTCCCGTGCTCCTCTACCCTGGTGGATGTGTCTCTATTCTCAGGCTGCCATGTTTCCTCCTGGTTCCTGGGAGGCCGGCGTCCCCCACCAATGTCCTGGTGCCCCTGGAGGCCCCCTTCAGCTCACCATCCCCTGTGGCACGCTGCACTCCCTCCAGTCCTTTACTGGGGGCCCTCTGGGGCACAAACCCCTCTCAGCACAGCTGGCCAGAGGCAGCACCAGCACACTCAGTTTCAACCACAGGATTGCACCCTCCGAAGTCCCCTTTCACTGGGACACAGTGACATGGGAGGATTTCCTCACACCTTTCCTCTCCCCCCACACTGGCAGTTCTATATTCAGAGTGGGTGAGACGTCCAGAGCAGAGATGTTTTGAGTGGCCGCCTCCGTGGGTTCTCAGGGCTGCAGTGCTGATGCCCCCTCTTCCGTGGGGCAGGAAGAGCTCCACTGTGACGTCCCACTGTGCACCGGGGCGTGATTTGCCCTAAGATGTGTTTCCCTAGTATGTGACATGTGTGATGTTTCACAGCAGCCTGCCTGGGTGGATGCGAGTACCCTTGTGCCCCAGGTACACATGCAGCCCTCAGGGGATATGAGGGCTTTGCTGGCGCTCACAGGGTGAGAGGCAGAGTTGGGGCTGAGTCCGGGACTCCACGGGGCTCTCTGTGTTGAAGGAGCCGAGATTCTCACATGTAAATATGGATCACAATCACCCAGAAGGCATGAGGAAGCAGGGTTTGGCCTCTCCCCAGAGCTCCTGACCCACCATGTCTGGGACAGGACCTCACCAGTGTGATTTCCGACAAGTTTACAGATGCTGCTGATGCTGCTGGCCTCACGTCCCCACTTTGAGGACACTGGCACATGCTACCGGCCCTTCCCAGACCAACTCTCCTCTTTCTCTTCCTTCCTGAGAGTGTTGCCCAGCTGCATTCTGACCAGGACACCATGTGGCACACCCAGGTGCATGCCTGGCTGGGCCTTCTAGCCAACCAGCCAGTAAGGCCTTCGGGCAGGTCAGGATCACTGTGGGTTCCCAAGTGCGTTTGGCAGCACAGTCTCCTGAAGACAGCTAATTGCTCTCCACAGTGAGGAGACACTTGTTAATATTTTCCCCAGGGGAAAGGGGAGACTTTACATGTGGTTAAAAATGCTATGTTGGAAATAAGATCTGACCATCCAGACCCAATTTCACCTAAACAAGCACTCACCTGAGAACACACCCAGCGCCAAGAATTTCACTGGGCTGAGGTCAACATAACGCGATTTCATCAAATATATTGCTCTGCGTCCACCCAGCTAAAGCGTGCGTGGGAAACTCATGTTTGTCTGCCCAGCAGTAGTATATAAGGAGTCATGCGAGTAGTTTGCAGAAGAAAAAAATTAAATAAATATAAAATAAGGTAATTTGATTTTGAAAACTGTGAGTTTTCATTTGGAATAAACCAATTTATAAAGCTAGAGGTGACAAGCTCAAATTAAATGCTCTTTCCCTGTATTCCTTGTCTACACCTTTATTGGCCAATTATGCTCTCACATCATTTAACACAAGGATCATCTTCACTCCTTTTAAAGTAGACAAATTCTTCTTAAAAATCTATTTTAACATCAGGCTTAGGTAATCTACATTTGTACTTATAAAATACAAATAAGTGTTCTCTGTAAGGAAGTCTCCACTCAGGATGTGTGTGCTGGACGTGGGCAGAGCAGCCTTGTGTGTGGGTCCCAGGCACCATGGACTGAGGGACCCTCCCTGGTCTGAATCCAAACCCAGGTCTTCATCCTCAGTGATGTCATTGACAAGTTAGGTGCCTTTCTGAGGATCTGTCTACGTGCCATGTGGCTGGAGGGCAACACCGTGGCTGTCCAAGTGCTCATCGGGCCTGTGCACCGGCCACTTAGGAAAGGTTTGTTTTATAATGGGGTTCACACAGCTTTCACTCCCTGATTACATCAAAGCTATGTGATTTAATTATAAATGTAAACATCCAATTAAATTAAATATACCTTACACTTTTGTTATTTGATTTCTTCTGGAATCCTGCTAAAAGATAGCAAACAAAGAGCATCATTTGGGAACCTGAACCCATTTACCGTAGGCTGTGTCATTCTAGATATCTAAGGACAACAATCCGGTTATATATACGATGTTCCCCAATTAATGATGGGTTACATCTTGATAAGTGCAAGTTGGAAACACCATAAGTGGAAAATTCACTGCATACACCCAACCCACTGAAGGTCGGAGCTCAGCCCACCTGAGATGTGTGCAGAATGCCTGCATTCGCCTGGCACTGGGCAGAATCATCTAACACAGAGTCTATTGTAAAATAAAGTGTTGAATATCTCACGTAGTTTATTGAACACTGTACTGAAAGTGAGAAAGAGAAGGGTTGTATGGGTACTTGAAGAATGGTTTCTGCTAAACATATATCACTTTTGCACCATCATGAGGAAGAAAGCTCATTACATGAAGCCATACAGAGTCGGGGATATTGCTGTCCCTCAGCATCTATGGAGGGTGGCTCCAGGACTCCCTCGGGTACCAACATCCACATACACTCAAGTCCTGGAGGTAAAGTGGTGTGGTATTAGCTTATAACCCATCCACACCCTCGCACATACTTTACATAATTTCTATTTTACTTATAAAGCCTAATATAATGTGAATGCTATAGAGATATTTGTTATACTGTATTGTTTACGGGAAAACAACAAGAGAAGTCTGTAGATACTCAGTACAGATGAAATTGTACATTTTTTCAAGTATCTTCAACTCATGGATTCATGGGCGGTTAAACTCACAGACGCAAAACACAGAGATTTGGAGACACAGCTGTACATGCACACCCAGGCACGGCCAGGTTCTGTGAGTTGCTGTTTTGGTTGGTGATGAGCCATATATGTCACGCGGGGCTCCCATAAGATCACAAGGCTGTATTGCTACTGTGCCTTCCGGAGTTCAGACGTGTTTAGATGCACAAATACTTCCCACTGTGTTACAACTCAGTACAGAAACGCGCTGTACAGGTCTGCAGCCTCGGTGTGTAGTTGGGTGCACCATTGAAGTTGTCAAGGGCACCCAAGGTCACTCATGCATTATGAACTGCTCCTCACACTGCCCTCTCTCCCCACCCCCTGCCCCACCACCCAAACCTACCTGCCCACTGTTCCAGCACGTAGGCCCTGCTCTGACTTCCAAGGTACTTGTATGTCTCTTCCCTAATTTAATTAATAATGAATGAATCAGCTGTCCCTCCAAAGGGTGTCTGCCTTTTCCATCAGTTCCCCAAACAGGGTCCCTCGATGAAAGAAGGAGCTCCTCACAGGGGGACTCCTAGCCCTGAGGATTTCTAGCAAAATGTAGCATACATAACCTGCAAAAATTAAGTAAGACGTAAGAGTGACATAATCCATAAAGCGTTACCGCATGAGACTGGCACGTAGATTTTGTCTTGCAGGTCAAACATGGCCGATTAGAGGTGGCCACCAGAAGTCTCCCTTTAAGGAAGAGCCTGAGTCTGCCTGGCATTGGGGCTGAGGGTACCCCCATAGGTCGTTGATCAAGGCTTTGGGAAGGAAAAGGAGATTCCTACAGGCAATGCATCTGTCATCACAGTCATGGGCTACCCCAGTTTTTGTGGCGTTAAGAAATAAAAAGCTGGTATAAGTGATCATGCATACACTTTGCAAAAGGTGTGAATCCATCACAGTAGACACTGGATTTGAAGTGTGTGAGTGATGTATAGAAAATAGACAGAAATAATAATGAGAAGTCTGAAGGGAACCACTCAGCAAAACTGTGGAGGAGAAAAAAGTAGGGAACGTTATTTGGAAATGGAGGAGATTCATTTGAGTGGGGAGGTTTTGCTACAGGTGAGCAGCCAAATACACACTGGACACAGACAGCCTCGGAAGGGACTGGCTTCCGTTTAAGTCAGGCAGAGTGTGTTGGGACCTGCTCCTGCATATATTTTGCATTTTATTTTGTGACCACACACGTCTCTAAGATGATTGAGATCTTACAGAGCGAGGAGCACCTGAAAGATGAACCTTGTCTTTGATCATGGACTTGGCTTGGCAGGTGCAGCAGGGTCCACCTGGTGCCTAGGAGCCGGGATCAGATCCATCCTTGGTGACTTAGGAAGGCAAACACCCAGGAAAAGAAATTGCTTTGCTGAATATACACTGTGCTTACCTGCCAGGGGAGTGGACCGTATTGTGGGACCCAGGGGGAGGCTCTGCAGCTTCATTCCCCATCTCTGCAGCGCCTGGAACACCTCTGGCCTGCAGTTCTGGACCCCGCACAAAACCTGGCTGGCCTACCCCTCTGCTCTCCACTCCCCACCTGTGGCTTCCCGATTCCCTCCATGCCCAGGGATGTGGACCACACGCCAGCCTTTCACTTGTTCTTCCTGCCTCACCTTTCTGTCTTTGTGAAGCACCTGCCCCGGGAGGGGCATTTGTGCCGCCTGTTGGGGCCTCTCCTGGCACCACACCCAGGGCCCCCAGGAGGTTGCTCCCTCACACACACACCCCACTGAGTGAATTCAGCAGGTTGTGTTTTCCCCCCTGCTCATGGTCTCAGGCTGCTCCTTTCCCCGATCTGTGTTACCAGCTGCTTCTGAAAATGTCTCTGCTGCCTGCACTTGAGTAAAACAAAAGGCTCCATAGGAAAGTGCGTGGTGATTTCTCACTGTTCCTCAGAGGTGTGTGTTAAGGAGCCATATCTGTGCCTGCGGCCTTAAATACACTCCTCAGAGCACCAGGAAAGCCAGGCCAAGCTTGCAGGGCAAGAGCGGAAAACAGACCCAGCACTGTCTGTGATGTGTGGCCTAAAGCTCCTGTGGGGAGAGCTGCTGGACACAGCGTGCTCTGCTCTGTTTCAACCTGTGGGCCCCCAGGACCCAGCACCACAGCCCTCATCACTGCCTGCAGCGAGGGTCTTCCTGAGTCAGCCACCTTCCACACACCTGCACTGCTGCAGCCCTCACGGAAGCCCACGAGGCAGACCTGGAGAGGAGTGCATTTGTCCCCCAACAGCGGTCAGAGCAGCTAAGTGCTGACCCCAGATCTCACAACCAGGCAGAAGCAGACCCGGAACCACACATAGGACAGACGTGCTTGGGGCGTGGGCAGGACTGCGTGGGGCATCCCCAGTGAACACGTCATGCAGGAGGAGTGAAGGAATTGTAGGTGGGCAACTCGAGTAGCCATCACAAGGGCAGCGACAGTGTGGATGAGGCTGTCCACATTCCAAGGAACCCTGAGCTGCGCTTTCTCCCAGAAGCATGCCGGGGGCACCTGTCCTGGAATTCTGGTCTTCAAACCAACAGTGACTCAGCATCGAGCTCTCAGTGTGTTGTGGGGATTTGATAGACAAAGGGAGTTTCCCACTTGCCCAGTTCCCAGTGAATCCCTGAAGTTCTGCCCTGTCACCAGGAAACCCCACCCACAGCCACAGCTGGTACAGACCTGTGCACACAGGCACTCCTCCATAAGCTGTCTGTCCCCTGTCGCTGCCTCCCCGGGAGGTGCTTCCTGCCCATGTCCGCTTGTGCCCCAGCACCTCTGTCCTCTTCTCAGCACCAGACACCAACACTTTGTGTCACGGCTTCCAAACCTGTCTCTCAGACAGAGGCCAGGATGTCAGATTCTAGAACAGACTCCTCGTCTAACTGGGCCTTGAGCAGGGCAAATTGCAGTCACCAGAGAAGAGGAACATGCACCCCTGCCTCGGCCCCTCTGGGGACCAAACAGGGAGGCAGAGGGCCAGGAGCAGGGCCAGCACCAGGCATCAGGCTCAGCAGTTTCTAAACGGGTGGTCTTTCAGAGGGGCGTTTATTTATTTAAATACACACACACACATCCTTTAAAAATGTCAAAAATTCAGAGACCCAAAAACAAAATCATTCATGGTATCATAGCAAAGATAATTAATTTTATATTTTTATGTATTTCTCCTGTAGAAATTTTTCCAAGGATAGATATTTTTTAATGATACTGGATTGCACTTCTGAAACTGATGGTAAATTCTAATTTCTGGGAAGGCTTTTCTTTATGTACCCAAAGGAATTTATTTCAATTTCTTAAGTTATTTTATTTATCGTCTGGAAGTAGGTTTTCCTCCTTACCACTTTCAATGCAGATTTAGTGCTGCCATGTTAATTTTCCTCTCAGCACCACTCCCTTGCTCTGGGCAGCTCTGGTCTTCTCTCTGCTGTCGACTGTCCAGTCCAGGATAAGAAGCCCAGGTCCACCTGGATCTGGACTCCAGCTGTGCCTCTCCTTAGCCACAGAGCCCCAGAGAAGTGCCCCTGTCTACACCACTCTGATCTCAGCCCCCTTGTCTACACAACAGGGAGCACAGTTCCATGTGCCTCACATGGGTACTCATGAGAACTAAATGGTTTGATACATGTCTAGTGCCTAGAAATTGCCGACCACAGAGTAAGCACTCAGTACATGTTAGCTATTTGCTGTGATCTGAGTACAAGGTTTGACAATTAGGTTATCAAACTCATCCTAGAAAAAGTGCTACCTACCTTATCACTAAATATCACTACAGTCACCTTCAAAGTACTTCCCGTGGGAAGCTATACACCAACACCAACACCTAGTCCACCCTTCAGAGCACTTTTGAAACTCTTTTTCTGGAATGGCCATCAGAGCTGCTGTCATAGTACCCTTCTCATCCTGAATGTCATAAAAATGTCTTCCTTTCAGTATTTCTTCTATCTTTGGGTAAAGAAAAAAGTCATTGGGGGCCAGATCAGGTGAGTAGGGAGGGTGTTCCAATACAGTTATTTGTTTACTGGCTAAAATTCCCTTACAGACAGTGCCATGTGAGCTGGTGCATTGTTGTGATGCAAGAGCCACACCTTGTTCATGCAAGATTTTCAGTTAAGATTTTTTAACTGGCCAGGCACAGTGGCTCGTGCCTGTAATCCTAGCACTCTGGGAGGCTGAGGTGGTGGATTGCTTGAGCTCAGGAATTCAAGACCAGCCTGAGCCAGAGCAACACACTGTCTCTAAAAATAGCCAGTCATTGTGGAGGGCGCCTGTAGTCCCAGCTACTCTGGAGGCTGACGAAAGAGGATCACTTGAGCCCAGGCATTTGAGGTTGCTGTGAGCTAAGATACCATGCCACTCTACCAAGGGCATCAAAGTGAGACTCTGTCTTAAAAAAAGAAAGAAAGAAAGAAAGAAAGAGAGAGAGAGAGAGAGAGAGAGAGAGAGAGAAAGAGAGAGGGAGAGAGGGAGGGAGGGAGGGAGGGAGGAAGAAAGAAAGAAAGAAAAGAAAAAGATATTTTCCTAATTGTTTCTCTATCAATGTTTACTCGGTCTTCTATGCTTCTCACAGTCAGCCAGTGATTTTTGATGCACAATTAAATGAATATTTTCAATGTTTTCATCAGTTCTGGTTGTTACTTGCCTCCCTGACCTCTCTTCATCAGTGATGCTTTCTCTCTCCTCAGAAAAATATTTAATCTATTTGTATACTGCTGTTTTTTTCATAGCATTATCCCCATAAACTTGGACTAACATGTCCCTCATTTCACTTCCATTCTTTCCAAGTTTAACAAGAAATTTACAAATGTTTGTTGCTCTAACTCAAGTCTGAAGACAGTACACAAAAACATGTGTCTATAATGATGGCCACTCAGCAAGACACCACAACATGTTGATGTGAACACAGCTGTGAGGCACTAATATACTAAGGTTATGAAACCTTATTGAGTTGTTTGCATAGTGCTGCTGATGTAAGCACATGGTGGCAAGTTTGTGAACTTCATTGTCAGACTTTATATATGGGTACCTTCAAAATTAATATGCTGAAACAAACCTCAGGGTAATGGTATGAAGATGTGGGCCTGTTTGGGAGGTGATTAGGTCATGAGGGCTTTGTCCTTGAAGACAGGTGTAAGGCTCTTATAAAACAGGCTCAGAGCTCTGCCTGGCTCTTCTGCCCCTTTCACTGTGTGAGGATGGGAAGACACAATTGTGAAAGCAGAAAGCAACCCTCACCAGACATTAAATCTTCTGGTGCTTAGATCTTGGACTTCCCAGCCTCCAGAACTGTGAGAAATGAACCTCTGTTCTTTATAAATTACCTAGTCCCAGATATTTTTTACAGTGGCACAAATGAACAAAAAAGTATAATTGTCCTATTACTTTTTTTGCCTTTTTTTTTTTTTTTTTTTGCCAGAGTCTCAAGCTGTTGTCCTGGGTAGAGTGTTATGGTGTCATAGCTCACAGCAACCTCCAACTCTTGGGCTGAAGCAATCCTCTTGCCTCAGTTTTTCTATTTTTACTAGATACAGGGTCTTGCTTTTGCTCAGGCTGGTCTAAACTCGTGAGCTCAAGCAATCCACCTGCCTTGGCCTCCCAGAGTGCTAGGAATACAGACATGAGCCACCATGCCCAACATCTATTATTTGTACAATAAGAATGAAATCCTCCCTCTGTTTATTACAGGTAATTTTTTATGAGGATGATAAACAGACAGAAATACAAAGGATCATAAGAGACTACTATGAATAATAATAAAGCAATACCTTGGGTAACCTAGAAGAAATGAAAAAGTCCCTAGAAACACACAACTTCTCAAACATACAAGACTGAATCATGAAGAAATAGAAAATCTGAGCAGATTAAGAATAAGAAAGAACATTAAATTAATAAGGACAAATTTCCTTTCAAATAAAAGTTCAAGCCCAGATGGCTTAATGGACAAATTCTATCAAAGACCTAAAGGAAAAGTAACATACGAACTTCTCAAACACTTTCAGAAAATGAAAGCAAAGACCATGCTCTCAGATTCATTTGACAATACCAGCATCACCCTGATACCAAAGCCAAAAAAAGATAATACACAAAAAGAAAATTATAGAGCAATATCCCTCGTGAATTGTAGATGTAAAACTACTTAACAAAATACTAGCAAACCAAACTTAATAGCACATTAAAGCCTTTTGACCATGATCAAGTGGGATTTATCACTATGATGCAAAGATGGTTCAACATATCCAAATTGAATGTGATGCTACATTTTAGCATAATTAAGTACATGAAATATATATGAAACATACAATAATCTCAATAGATGTAGAAAAAGCTTTTGACAAAATTAACATCTTTTTTATGACTAAAAACTCTCAACAAATTGGATATAGAAGGAATGTATTGCAACCCAATTAGGGCCACATATGACAAACCCACAGCTAACATCACACTCAACAGTGAAACATGGAAATTTTTCCTTTAAGATCAGGAACACCACAAGAAAGCACACTCTCACCAAGTCTGCTGAATACATTCTGGAATTTCTAAACAGAGAACTTAGTCAAGCCAAAGAAATAGAAGGTATCCCAATGGGAAATAGAGATGCCAATTTATCTTTGATTGACCCATGACATGATCTTATGCACATAAATAGAAAACCCTAAAGACTCCACCACAAAACTGCTAGAATTAAAAATCAAATTAAGTGAAGCTGTAAGATACAAAATCTACATACAAAAATTGGTAGTGTTATTATGCACCAATAACAAATTATTCAAAAAAGAAATGAAAAAGTCATATGTAATAGCATTAAAAATACTTACCATAAATGAACTTTATTTTTTTATTAAATCATAGACACATACATCGTGTATACATTAATGCATTTATGGGATACAATGTGCTGATTTCATATAGAATTAGAAGCGTTTACATCACACTGGTTAATATATGCCTTATCTCATTTACTTAATTATTATGTTAAGACATTTATACTCTGTACTTAATAGATCTGACATGTACTCTTGCATTATTGCACTTTATTTAATAAAAAATAAAAATACTTATCAGTAAATTTATATTTTTTACATTTATGGAGCTTTAATTTTCTTTTATTGTTACTATTTTTTATTAAATCATAACTTTGTACATTGATGAATTTATAGGGTTTAGTGTACTGCTTTGATATACAATGTGAAATGCTTACATTGAACTAAGTACCATATCCATCAAAATTATACTCATTTCTTAATAGTTTTGAAATGTACCATTGCATCATGCACATTAAGTGAGGTCCTCCCAAATACCCTCCCTCCTCCCGTATCCCACCTCCCCTCCCCTTTCTCTCCTCTTTCCTTCTCCTTTATGGACTATAGTTATGTTTTGCCATTCATATGACTATGTAGGTGATTATATATTGATTTCATAGTAGTATTGAGTACATTGGATACATTTTTTTTTCATTCTTGAGATACTTTACTAAGAAGAATATGTTCCAGCTCCATCCAGGTAAACATAAAAGATGTGAAGTCTCTTCTTTTTTATGGTTGCATAGTATTCCATAGTGTACATATATCACAATTTGTTAATCTATTCATGGGTTTATGGGCACTTGGGCTGTTTCCATGTCTTGGCAATTGTAATGTTGGCTGCAATAAACATTCTGGTGTGAATGTCTTCATTGTAAAATGATTTTTGATCATCTAGATATATATCTGGTAGAGGAACTGCAGGATCTAATGGTAGGTCTACTTTTAGTTGCTTGAGTATTCTCCAAACTTCTTTCCAAAAAGGTCATATTATCTTGCATTCCCACCAGCAGTGTAGAAGTGTTCCCTTCTCTCCACATCCACACCAACATCTGTAGTTTTGTGATTTTGTGATGTGGGCTAATCTTACTGGAGTTAGATGATATCTCAAAGTGGTTTTGATTTGCATTTCTCTGATGATTAAGGAAGATGAGCATTTTTTCATGGTTTGTAGGCCATGCGCCTGCCTTCTTTAGAGAAGTTTCTGTTCAAGTCTCTTGCCCACATAGAAATGGGGTTATTTATTCTTTTCTTAATGATTAGTTTGAGTTCTCTGTAGATTCTAGTCATCAGACTTTTGTCAGAAGCGTAGCTGGCAAAAATCTCCCATTCTGAAGATTGTCTGTTTGCTTTACTTACTGTGCTCTTGGCTGTGCAAAAACATTTTAGTTTGATCAGATCCCAGTAATGTATTTTCGGTGTTGCTTCAATTGCCCAGGGAGTCCTCCACTTAAAATATTCTCCCAGGCTAATTTCTTCAAGTGTTTTTCTAGTATTTCTAGTATTTTTCTAGTATTTCTAGTATTTCTCTTCTAGTATTTTTATGGTTTCATGTCTTAAGTTTAAATCTTTTATCCAGTGAGGATCAATTTTTGTTAATGGTGAAAGGTGGGGGTCCAGTTTCAATCTTCTACAGGTTGCCAGCCAGTTCACCCAGCATCATTTGTTAAATAGGGAGTCTTTCCCCCACTGAATATTTTTGACAGGCTTGCCGAAGATCAAATGATAATAAGTAGCTGGGTTCATTGCCTGGTTCTCTATTCTGTTCCATACATCTACCTCTTTGTTTTTGTGCCAGTACCATGTTGTTTTGATCACAATAGATTTGTAGTATAGCCTGAAGTCTGGTAATGTGATACCTCCTGATTTTTTCTTATTTCTGAATAATGTATTTGCTATTCAAGGTTTTTTCTGATTCCATATAAAACAAAGTACTATTTTTTTCAAGTTGATTCTTCCCAGCCATGAGCATGGTATGTTTTACCATTTGTTAACATCTTCAGCTATTTCTTTTCTCAGATTTTCATAATTCTCTTTATAGAGAGATCTTTCATGTCCTTTGTTAGGTAAATTCCCATATATTTCATCTTCTTTGGCACTACTGTAAAAGGAATGGAGTCCTTGACTATACTTTTAGCTTGACTATTGTTGGCATATATAAAATCTACTGATTTGTAAGTATTGATTTCATATCCTGAGACACTGCTGTATTCCTCGATCTCTTCTAAGAGTTTTGAAGTTCAGTCCCTGGGATTTTCCAGGTATAGGATCATATCAGTGAAGAGTGAGAGTTTAATCTCCTCTGACCCTATTTAGATACCCTGATCACCTTCTCTTGCCTAATTGTGATGGCTAAGACTTCCATTATTATGTTGAATAGCAGTGGAGACAGTGGGCATCCTTGTCTCATTCCTGATCTGAGTGGAAATGTTTTCAATTTTACAACATTCAATATGATACTGGCTGTGGGTTTGCTGTGGATGGCCTCTATCAGTTTAAGAAATATCCCTTCTATGCCGATTTTCTTGAGTGTTCTGATTATGAAAGGATGCTGGATATTATCAAAGGCTTTTTCTGCATCAACTGAGAGAATCATATGGTCTTGTTTTTTATTTTGTTGATGGATGTATTATATTTATTAATTTTTGTATGTTAAACCAATCCTGTAACCCTGGAATAAAACCAACTTGATCATGGTGTATAATTTTTTTGATGTGTTGTTGAATTCTGTTTGCTAAGATCTTATTGAATATTTTTGCATTGATATTCATTAATGGTGTTGGTCTATAATTTTTTTTCTTTGACGGATCCTTTCCTGGTTTGGGGATTAGGGTGATATTTGCTTCATAGAATTGTTAGGAAGTATTCTTTCTTTTTCTTTGGGAAAGGTTATATAATATAGGTACTAGTTCCTCTTGAAAGGTTTGACAGAATTTGGATGTGATGCCATCTGGTCCCAGATTTTTCTTTTTTGGGAGATTTCATATTGTTGATGCTATTTCAGTGATTGATATAGGTCTATTTAAGATTTCTAATTCTTTCTGGTTGAGTCTAGGAAGGTGAAGTGCTTCCAGGTATTGGTCCATTTCCTTCAGATTTTCATATCTCTGGGAATAGAGATTTTTGTAGTAATCATTGAGGATTTTTTTGAATGTATGAGGTCTCTGCTGTTATTTCTCCTTCATCATTTCTGATAGATGATGTTAGAGATTTTACTTTTATGTTTCTTGTTAGGTTGGCCAAAGGTTTGTCAGTTTTATTAATTGTTTCAAAAAAACAAATTTTTGTTTCATTTATCTTCTGAATGATTCTTTTGTTTTCAATTTCATTTAATTCTGCCCTAATTTTGGTTATTTATTTTCTTTTGCTGAGTATGGGGTTGAAATGTTCTTTCTTTCCCAGTTGCTTCAGATGATCCATTAAATTGTTTGCTTCTTCTCTTTCTGTTTTCTTGATGAAGGTTTCCAATGCTATAAATTTCCCTCTTAGTGCTGCCTTTGCAGTATCCTACAGGTTTTGATAATTTGTGTCTTCATTACATTTTGTTCCAAAAATTTGCTGATTTCCTTCTTAATCTCATCTTTGACCCAACTATCATTCAGCCTAAGATTATTTAGTTTCCATGACTTTGTTTGAGTATGAAGATTCTTGTTGCTGTTGAGTTCAACTTTTTTCCATGGTGGTCTGAGAAAATACAAGGAATAATTTCTATTCTCAAAAATTTGTTGAGGTTAGACTTGTGTCCTAGGATATGATCTATTTTGGAGGATGATCCCTGGGCTAATGAGAAGAATGTATATTCAGTTTTAGTAGGATGAAATGTTCTGTAGAGGTCTGTAAAGTCCATTTGTTCTAGGGTCAGGTTTAAGACTAATATTTCTTCCTTTAGTTTCTTCTTGGAGCATCTATCCAAAACTGTCAAAGGGGTTTTATCAGTAAATTTAACCAAGGAAATGAAATACTTATACACTGAAAACTATAAAAGATTGATAAAAATAAATTAAACAGGACATAAATGAATGGAAAAAAATCTTGTGCTTGTGATTTAAAGAATTAATAATGCTAAGATACCCATACTACTTAGCATGATCTGTGTATTGAGGGCAAAAAATTTCAATGACTTTTTTTTTATAGAAGCAGAAAAATAACAATTCTAAAATTCATATGGAACCACTAAAGATTTCTAATCATCAAAACAATTTGAGAAAAAAGAACAAATCTAATCTCAAAATCTACTACAAAGCTATAATAATCAAAAGAATATAGTATTGACAAATGAACAGACACATTGACCAATAGGACAAAGTAGAGAGTTCAGATATAAGTCCATGCATTTATGGTCAACATATCTTTGAAAAGATGCCAAGAACACTCACTGGGGAAAGAAGAGTCTCAATAAATGGTTTTAGGAAAATTGGATATTCACATCTAGAAGAATATATCTCAACCTATATATATGTAAATCAGTTCTAAAAGTACTAAAGTTTTAAATATAAGACCCAAAACTGCAAAACTACTAAAAAACAAGATAGGAGAAAAACTTTTTTGGCATTGATCTTTTGGATATGATCCCAAAAGCTTAGGCAACAAAAGGAAAAGCAGATAAATGAATTTACATTAAATTAAAAAGCTTCTGCACAGCAGAGGCAACAACGAGTGAGGAGACAATATATGTAATGGTATAAAATAGTTTGGGAATCATACATCTGATCAGAAATTAATACGGAACTCAAAGGAAATAACTCAATGGTAAAAAAAGGCAAAGGACATGAAAAGCGATTTCTCAAGAGAAGAGTACAAATGGCCAACAGGTGTATGAGAAAATGCTCAACATCACTGATATTCAGGGAAATGCAAATTAAAACCCCAATGAAATTTCACTTTCATCTGTTATGATGCCTGTTAACAAAAGACAAATAACATGTATATGAGAAGATATGGAGAAAAGGGATCCTCGCACATTATTGTTGGGAATGTAAATTAATACAGCCATTATGAAACACAGTATTGAGATTACTCAAAAAAGTAGAAATAGAACTACCATATGATCCAGCAATACAACTTCTGCCTATATATCCCCCCTAAAAAAAAAATAAAATTGGTATGTCTGATAGGTAATCTGTAGTCCTGTGTTCATTGTAGTGTTGATGAAATGTGGAATCAACCCAAATATATATCAACAGATAAATGGGTACGTAAAATGTTGCATATATACACAACAGAATATTATCCTTGTAAAGTGAGGAAATGCTGTCATGTGTGACAACACGGATGAACCTGGAGGGTATTGAGATAAGTGAAATAAGAGAGAAATAGACAAACACAAGACTCACTTACATGCAAAATTAAAATAAAGTGGAACTCACAGAAGCAAAGGGAGACTGGTGGTTACTAGGGGCTGGGGGAAGAGGAGGTGGAGAGATGTCAGTCAAAGTATACTAAAGTTTGTCAGAGAGGAGAAAATTGTACAACATAGTGATCATTGTTAACAACAATGTGCTGTATACTTGACAATTGCTAAGAAAGTATATTTTAAATTTCCTCAACACACAGACACAGAGTATTTGAAATAACAGATATATGTCAATTAGCTTAGTCTTCCCTGATGGAATTAAGTGTACCTGCCCAAATAAACTTGCCCCGCCCAGGCAGGGTCAGGTTCATGGTCCGCCCAGGAAGGGTCAGACTCATGTCCCTCCCAGGAAATAGGAATGCCACCAATCCTGGCTGCCCTAACCCTTTAAATCCCTGTCTGCCATAGCCCACGTGTGAATTTCTCCCTAGTCAGGAATCTCACTCTACCTGCACTCCAGGTGGAATAAAAGCCACTTTAATCCCATGAATTGGAGCTCCGTTTTCCTTTCATCTCGTGTCTGGGAATGATTTTATCCTTGGGTCTAGAACCTTTCACTCCCAAAATGTGTATGCATATCAAAGCATCATTTTTTCAGACCATAAATGTATACAATTTTTATTTGTCAATTAAAAATGAAAATTTTAGTTTCAAATGAATCAAATTATTTAAAAAGGAAAGAGAAACAGTACTTAAAATATCTTTATTTCAGGTTCAGAACTAAGTGATTTTCAGGAGTTTGCTGGTCCTCTGAGTCTGACTTCTGATGAACTCTTTGCTGTGTTCACTGACACATTTTCTTAAGTCTCATGCTCATTCTTTTTATTTTTATTATTTTCCTTTGTGTAATTTTTTTTTTATTTTTGGTTAATTCTTCCTCAGAGAGAATTCAGTTGTCTAAGAGTGGTGCGGGCCAACTGCTGCATAGTTATGTAAACGAACCTTGGTCAGGTTAGCTCCCCAGAGCCTTAGCCACAAAACAGGATGATGCTGGGCTCAACTCCTAGTTTACACTGCTCTGTGGAACCGAAAAGACATCTCCTAGCCCCAGGGGTTTTACCCAGACTCAATGAAAGACGGTACCCTTGGCGCACTGCAAACCCCAGCACACACTGCACCAGAGCTGCTCCTGGCCCGGGTAGAGGGCATGTACCACAATCCGCCGCATGCGCTGTGCAAACGGGGCTTCTGCCTGGGATAGAGGATATGAACTACAATCCCCAGCATGCACTGCGCCAAGGCCGCGCCAGTCGGAGATGGTGGATGTGGACTACAATTCCCAGCATGCAGCGTGCTGCCTCCAGCCTGCACCTGCTCCCGCTTGCTGGCCTTCCAGGCACACAGCTCCCATTGACACAGCTGGGAGGGCAGGGGGCGGGGCTGGGTGTCGGACGGGATTGCAATGCCGCAACAAAGAAGATGCCCTCTTCTCTAGCGGGTAGATACCGAGTTCAGCGTTCTGAAGCTTCTAGTGCTGCTGCAGGGATACCATTTCCCCTGACGATTTTAAAGGGAGCATAGCAGGCGTTTTTAAATATGGCTCCATCAGCCTCACAGCAAGTGGGAATTCTCATAGAATGCACCGAAGCGTGGACAGTTAGTCTTTGTTTTAGGGAGAGTTGCAGATTGGGTTCACTCTGCATCCAGGGTGTCTAGGCAGCTATCATTTCAAACTGCAGAAACCTTTGATTGGGAATGTGTGCATATGTATGTGCAATTCTGAGCACGTACATGCTCAGAGTGTGAGTATAAGCGCTCAGGAATGTATGCATCTGCGGGTGTGCAGATGCCCCCTCTGGGAGAGAATCCTCTCAGGGTGGTGATACATTTTGCAAGAGAATATCCCTAAGCCAGTGGGTTGAGAGGCTGTGATTGCATCCGCCCCAGGCCTGGATGTCAAGATACACCTGACAGAGGAGCCAGACTTCCCTGCCTAAATCCCACCTACTGAGAATTTTCTCAGCCCACCAGACGGTACTTAGCTGAGCTGTCTCTGTTATATCTCTCCAATCCTAGCAAAAGACTCCAGGGATGCGCCCCCCTCAACCCCCAACCACATGGAGCCTGCCCCAGACTAGGAACTTTCAGGGACCTGTGGTACCTCAAACAAAGACAGCCTCCTGCTGCTTCTCCAAGACAGTGTGAGGCTCTTGCAGCTGGGATTTTCCTGAAAGAGCAAGAGACAAGGTCAGCCTGTTCTCCCTCGCTGCTCCCCAGGGTTCAGCAGGACCGTGCTGTGCTTACTAAGCTGTGTTCCTGTGGGCTCTTCCTCGGGGGTTATGTATTTGTCCTTGATTTTAGTTTGTGTGCAAGGACGGAAGATGGAGTGCAGCAAAACCGAGAGGCTGTAAAGTCTTAAGTGAGCTCTAAGTCAAGCGGGGCTGCGAGGAGAGGCAGGGACAGGCAATCAACAATTCTACTCTGGAGAGGGCAGCCCCGTTTGTCTTGCTCAGAATTAGGCTTGTGGCACTGCCCTGGGCCAGGCTGGAAGGGCTCCCAGCTTGGCTTCAGACTCCCCACACCTGTGAACAGGGGGTCATTGTTCTTTGTAAGATAGGACTCTCAGGCTAAAATCTCAGATTCAAAGATATCTTAGCTGTAAACCTTTCTGTCAAAAAAGTCACGTGTACAACCCAAGACATAACCCACGTGATAGGCTGATTTTTAATCCTTTCCGTCCTTCCCTTGTCCTTGTCTTGCTGCTTTTCCTTTCCCTTTACTTTCTTGCTCGATCTGCAGAGTGTGTCTCCGTCCAGGAGGTGGGGGAGGGGTGGTCTGGGGAACCTCTCTCTATTTATCCTTATGGTTCCTTTACTGTTCTGTAGGTCAGAAGGAAGGTGACTCCAGTGCTTCACACCTGTGGGGGCGGAGGGGCCATCTCCTGCCTGTGCCTTCCTGGTAGCAGCAGCACCAACTCTCAGGGTGCTTGTGACTGGAAAGCTCTGAGGCTGTGTCTGGGGAGGAGTGAACACTCAGGACAGGTTAATGACTTATATTTTTGTACAGAGTATCCCAGTCCGTGAAGCTGTCACAGACAGCCACATAGGTACACACCAAAGTGTCACACACACACTTTGTGTTGCCACGGCTCTCTGCCTGAGGGCGCCTCTGAGGCTGCAGTGAAGGGATGGGATCCTGAACGCACAGTGCACTTATGAGCTAAGCACACAGAGCTCGATGGTCTGGTCAGGGGGTGGAGACGCAGTCACAGAGGAGAGGACAATTCAGGGGACAATCTAGAGATATGCACAGCGATCCCTTTAGGTCTTTGCGTACACATTGTCTTCACATATACAGGTGGAATCTCCAGGAGACAAAGAACAAACAACTGCCCGGTAGCTGTGAGTTGAGCTGTCCCCAACGCAGAGGGGGAGGAGACATCGGACTTGTATTCAGCCTGGGGACATGGACCTCATGGAACCAATGGCTCTATCAGTGAAGACACAAAAAGGGTCATATCCTTCCTCTAGTTTGGCTAAATTAGACCTAGAGTAAAGGCTGTTTGCCCACCATAAAAAACTTAAAACAAGCTTGAGAGGGTCCACCAATTTTAGAAAATCTTTACCATCTATCAAACCAAACTTTAACAAAGAAAGAAAGCAAAAGCAAACTCTCAGCAATGTGGCAGTCACACTGTCTAACAGCTAATCAAATATTACCAGTAGAAAAGCTAAACATTATTAAGAAAATCCAAGAGGAAAACAAGTTAATAAAAACAGACCAAGAAATAACACATTAGCAGAAACATATATTAAAACAGCTATTACCCCGTTTCCCCGAAAATAAGACGTCCTCCGAAAATAAGACCTACTTACAGGAAAGATAAGACGTCCCCTGAAAATAAGACCTAGCACATCTTTGGGAGCACACCTTAAAATAAGACACTGTCTTATTTTTGGGTAAACAGGGTAATAAATGTTATACATATGCTCCAGGACTTAAAAGAGGAAATGAACATAATGATAAAGATATGAATCATAAGACTGATCATCTGTGCATCAGAGATCACCATCAACAGAATGAAAAGGCAGGCGTCACCTGTAGCTCAATGGGTAGAGTGCCAGCCACATACACTGAGGCTGGCGGGTTCGAACCTGGCCTGGGCCAGCTAAAACAACAATGACAACTGCAACAATAACAAAAAATAGCTGGGTGCCTGTAGTCCCAGCTTCTTGGGAGGCTGAAGCAAGACAATCGCTTAAGCCCAAGAGTTTGAGGTTGCTGTGAGCTGTGACACCACGGCACTCTACCCAGGGCAACAGCTTGAGACTCTGTCTCAAAAAAAAAAAAAAAAAAAATGAAAAGGCAACCTCTTATATATTTTATAAAAAATATAAAATATTTCCAAATCACATATCTTATTTGGGATTAATTTCTATAATATGTAAAGAAATTTACATCTCAATCACAAAAAGAAAGAACCTGATTATAAAATAAGCAAAGAACTTCCATGGACATTTCATCAAAGAAGATAGAAATGACTAATGATCATATAAAGAGATGCTCAACATCATTAATTTTTAGAGACAGGATATCAAAATTACAATGAGATACTACTTTACACTTACTAGCAGAGACACAATTTAAACAACAAGTATCAGCAAGGATGTGGTGAAACTGAGTATCTCATGAATCCTGGTGAGACTAGATAAAGGTGCAGCCACTATGGAAAACAGTATGGTGCCCTCTAAAAGGGAAACAGGATCCCCAGCAATTCCACTTCTAGACGTAACATATACCTTGATATTTTTACACTCACATATCGGTAGTGCTATTCCTAAAACCCGAAAGGTGAAGCCACTCAAGGGTACATCAGTTGAAGAATGGCTAAAGAAAAAGCCCATCCGTAGGTCAGGATGTTATCCAGCTTTAAAGGAAGGAAATTCTGACACATGCTACAGGTGGATGAATAATTAAAGGCATTCTTCTAAATGAAATAAATCACACAGATGAACAAATACTGCATAATTATGCTCATACGATGTGTCCACAGTAACCAGAGTCGCAGAAACACAAGGTGAAACTGTGGTTACCAGGGGCTGAGGGCAGGAGGGATTGTTGCTTAGTGGGCTCAGAGTGCTGAAATAAAAACATTCTGGGAATGGATGGTAGCTTGCTGTATGCTCAAAAATGGTTACGATTTTAGATTTCTTGATATTTACATTTACCATAATAAAATAATTAAAGAAAAAAATAACAAAGAGGTCTTCCAGAGAGGGAAATGACAAGGTGTGATTAAAAAATAGGTCCCTGAGATTAACGGCAGATTAGGTGCCACGGAAGGAGAGAGCTGTGGATTTAGGACACAACAATGGAAACGACCCACATGAAGCTGAAAGAATGAGAGAAAAGCTGAAAGAAAAGGAGGGGGAGGAGGGGCAGCTCAGGTAAATTTTTTGAAAGAATCATGGCCAGAAATGTTATAAATTTGGTGGAAACTACAATCCTGTAGCTGCGAGAAGCTCACTGGAGCACTAAGTGGGGAAACACGGACGGCCTGACGGAAAGGCATCACAGTCAGACCTCCCAAGACGAGGAGAAAGTCGAAAGTCTTAAGAACGCCCAGATAAAAACCACATTGCTTATAGAGGAAAAGTAATTCAAAAAGACATCAGAGTTTCAAACAATCAAGAAAGCCAGAAAACAATTGGGCAGCATCATTAAAATCCTGAAAATAAACTCCAGCCAAAAATTCTATACCAAGTAAAATTATTCTTTTTAAAATGAACATGAGAAAAAGTCCTTTGTTAGATGAAGGAAAAGTGAAAGAATTCGTGGCCACCAAACCCATAGTAAGAGAAATTATTATATAAAAGAGGTGTTTCCCATGGGGAAAAAATGATAACAGGCGGAAAATTGGACTGACAGATGTAAAATACGTAAAAATGAAATTAATAAGATAAATGGAACCTATATGAAGAAAATGCTAAACTTAACCAAGAAAGATCAAATAACATGCCTGGATGGGACAATATTCCATGTTCTCTTACAGGAATACAAAGTATTACAACAACACTTTTTCTTTCCAAATTAATTTATAAATTTAAGTATCTTTGGTGAAAAATTTCAAATGGATAAAAGAATCCAAAGTATCTCTATAGTTCATTAGAAAACAAATAACTTAAATGGAAGTATAAAAAGGAATATTTTTATTAACCATTATAAAACATATTAAACTATAATAATTACAAGAGTACTTTATCAGTGGTAGAAAAGGTGTGCTACGATGGGGGAAAGTGAAAGGATAAGGATAGACCTGGTGTCATGATTTAGTGCACGATAAGAGTGGCCGTAATTTTAAAAATCAGGGGGGAAGACGGCTTCATATGCTGAAATTAACGAATGGACACATTTACAAATAATTTTCTCAAAAACTCTCATACACCCATTACACAACAGGTATCAAAAACCTTACAATGTGTATATTCTGTGGTTCATAAATTCTGTGTCTGGAAACCTATCTGTGTACAAATGTCAAACAAGAGATTCAAATGTCCGTACAAGAAGGTGATAAAATTCATATTCATAACTATGAAAAATAGAAACAACTTAAATACCCTACAGTAGGGAGTTGGCTGAATAATGATGGCATCATAGAATATTGAGTATATGGTTTTCATATTTATCAATAAACTATTAACACAATTTCATATAATCAAATATACCCCTAAGATGTGTTTTTAAAAATCATTTGTAGTCTGATTTGTTTCAGAAGTGATCTATGCTGAGCGATGAGCCAGGTGCCAGGAACGCTACTGAATGTGAGGAGTGTCCATGCTGGAGAAACACCTGTGGGAGAAGGTCAGTCACGTGGGACAAAGTGCATTTGGCAAGTGTGGCCACTTTGGCCATCCCCGGGGACACAGAGGGACGTCTGGGTACTGGTGTCTCCAGCATGCCAGGCTCATTCAGTGCGTCCTCCTCGGCAAACCTCTCAGCTCCACAAGGGCACAGCAGGTGAGTGCCTGGGGTGACCAGGTCACAGCGTGCCCACTGTCGAGGTAGTGACAGGCAGATGAGGAGTGACTGAGGCTTCTTACCTCGGCAACCTGTCTGTCCTCTTCCTGGGACAGCCCTCTGCGGCCTGTAGGATGTGTGTGGAACACGGTGTGCTGCCTGGATACTTTAAAGTCGTCACCGTGAATTATTTTTAGCAGTGGTTCCTTTTCTTTTTCTTTTTTTCTTTTTTTTTTTTTTGTAGAGACAGAGTCTCACTGTACCGCCCTTGGTAGAGTGCCGTGGCATCACACAGCTCCCAGCAACCTCCAACTCCTGGGCTTACGCGATTCTCTTGCCTCAGCCTCCCGAGCAGCTGGGACTACAGGCGCCCGCCATAACGCCCGGCTATTTTTTGGTTGCAGTTTGGCCAGGGCCTGGTTTGAACCCGCCACCCTCGATATATGGGGCCGGCGCCCTACTCACTGAGCCACAGGCGCCACCCTGCAGTGGTTCCTTTTCAACAGAAATGAAGGATGCTACGTCCTGAGCAATTAGTCTCAAGGTCTGTTCCTTCTCCTACCTGGACTGTGTCACCTCTCTCAGGGAGGAGAGCACACTCAGCCCCGGGACTGCCTGCAGCACTGCAATCCCAGACTCCCAGGTGCTTGCTCTGCTTACCATGCTGACTTCCTCTGAAGGAAAGCAAGGATGACAAATGGTGTCCAGCTGGGAGGGACATTCCCATTCCTCAGGGACAAGCTGTACAGGCATCCGTCTGAAAGCATCCTTGTTCTCTGCACATGTTACTCACATGGAGATAGTGTCAAGCACCAGCTTCTGAAAGGGGACCTTTTGTTTGTTCACCTGTGTGTGCTTTGTGTTCCTGTATTGGTGCGTGTGGTGTGTGGTGTGTGTGTGTGTGTGTGTGTATAGGGTATGTGTGGGGGGGTGTGGTGTGTGCATATGTGGCGTATGCAGTGTGTGTTGGTGTATGTGTGTGTGGTGTATGTGTGTGTGGTGTATGTGTGTGTGGTGTGTGTGCGGTGTGTGTATGTGTGCGGTGTGTATGTGTGTGTGGTGTGTGTATATGTGTAGTGTGTGTGGTGTATGGTGTGCGTGTGTGTGGTGTGTGTATATGTGTGGTGGGTGTGCCATATGTGTATATGTGTGGTGTGTGTGTGGTGTGTGTGTATATGTGTAGTGTGTGTGTGGTGTATGGTGCGTGTGTGTGTGGTGTGTGTATATGTGTGGTGGGTATGCGGTGTGTGTATATGTGTGGTGTGTGTAGTGTATGTGGTGTATGGTGTATGTGCGTGCAGTGTGTGTATATGTGTGGTGTGTGTGTGGTGTATGTGGTGTATGGTGTGTGTGTGCAGTGTGTGTATATGTGTGGTGGGTGTGCAGTGTGTGTATATGTGCGGTGTGTTTATATGTGTGGTGTGTGTAGTGTATGTGGTGTATGGTGTATGTGTGTGTGGTGTGTGTATATGTGTAGTGTGTGTGGTGTATGGTGTGCGTGTGTGTGGTGTGTGTATATGTGTGGTGGGTGTGCCGTATGTGTATATGTGTGGTGTGTGTGTGGTGTGTGTGTGTGGTGTGTGTATATGTGTAGTGTGTGTGTGGTGTATGGTGTGTGTGTGTGTGTGGTGTGTGTATATGTGTGGTGGGTATGCGGTGTGTGTATATGTGTGGTGTGTGTAGTGTATGTGGTGTATGGTGTATGTGCGTGCAGTGTGTGTATATGTGTGGTGTGTGTGTGGTGTATGTGGTGTATGGTGTATGTGCGTGCAGTGTGTGTATATGTGTGGTGGGTGTGCAGTGTGTGTATATGTGCGGTGTGTTTATATGTGTGGTGTGTGTAGTGTATGTGGTGTATGGTGTATGTGTGTGTGGTGTGTGTATATGTGTGGTGTGTGTGTGGTGTATAGTGTGTGTGTGCGGTGTGTGTATATGTGTGGTGTGTGTAGTGTATGTGGTGTATGGTGTATGTGTGTGCAGTGTGTGTATATGTGTGGTGTGTGTGTGGTGTATGGTGTGTGTGTGCGGTGTGTGTATATGTGTGGTGGGTGTGTGGTGTGTGTATATGTGTGGTGTGTGTGGTGTATGTGGTGTATGTGTGTGTGGTGTGTGTGTTGTGTGTGGTGTATGGTGTATGTGTGTGCGGTATGTGTATATGTGTGGTGTGTGTATATGTGTGGTGTGTGGTGTGTGTATATGTGTGGTGTGTGTGGTGTATGTGCTGTGTTTGGTGTGTGTGGTGTATGGTGTATATGTGTGTGGTGTGTGTATATGTGTGGTGTGTGTGGTGTATGTTGTGTGTGTGGTGTATGTGGTGTATGTGTGTGTGGTGTGTTTGGTGTGTGGTATATGGTGTATATGTTGTGGTGTGTGTATATGTGTGGTGTGTGTATATGTGCGGTGTGTGTATATGTGTGGTGTGTGGTGTATGGTGTGTGTGTGTGGTGTGTATATATGTGTGGTGTGTGTGGTGTATGTGGTGTATGGTGTGTGTGTGTGGAGTATGTGGTGTACGGTGTGTGTGTGTGGTGTATGTGTGTGGTGTGTGTGGTGTATGTGGTGTATGGTGTATGTGTGTGTGGTGTGTGTATATGTGTAGTGTGTGTGGTGTGTGTGGTGTATGTGGTGTATGTGTGTGTGGTGTGTTTGGTGTGTGTGGTATATGGTGCATATGTGTGTGGTGTGTGTATATGTGTGGTGTGTATATATGTGCGGTGTGTGTATATGTGTGGTGTGTGGTGTATATGGTGTATGTGTGTGGTGTGTGGTGTATGGTGTGTGTGTGTGCGGTGTGTGTATATGTGTGGTGTGTGTATATAGTGTGTGTGGTGTATGGTGTATGTGTGTGGTGTGTGTATATGTGTAGTGTGTGGTGTGTGTGGTGTATGGTGTGTGTGTGTGGTGTATGTGGTGTATGGTGTATGTGTGTGCAGTGTGTATATGTGTAGTGTGTGGTGTGTGTGGTGTATGGTGTGTGTGTGGTGAATGTGGTGTATGGTGTGTGTGTGTGCGGTGTGTGTATATGTGTGGTGCATGTGGTGTGTGTATATGTGTGGTGTGTGGGGTGTATGGTGTGTGTGTGTGTGTGTGTGTGGTGAATGTGGTGTATGGTGTGTGTGTGTGCGGTGTGTGTATATGTGTGGTGTGTGTATATGTGTAGTGTGTGTGGTGTATGTGGTGTATGGTGTGTGTGTGGTGAATATGGTGTATGGTGTGTGTGTGTGCGGTGTGTGTATATGTGTGGTGCGTGTGGTATGTGTATATGTGTGGTGTATGTGGTGTATGGTGTGTGTGTGGTGAATGTGATGTATGGTGTGTGTGTGTGCGGTGTGTGTATATGTGTGGTGTGTGTGGTGTGTGTATATGTGTGGTGTGTGTATATGTGTAGTGTGTGTGGTGAATGTGGTGTATGGTGTGTGTGTGTTGCGGTGTGTGTATATGTGTGGTGCGTGTATATGTGTGGTGTATGTGGTGTATGGTGTGTGTGTGGTGAATGTGGTGTATGGTGTGTGTGTGTGCGGTGTGTGTATATGTGTGGTGTGTGTGGTGTGTGTATATGTGTGGTGTGTGTATATGTGTAGTGTGTGTGGTGAATGTGGTGTATGGTGTGTGTGTGTTGCGGTGTGTGTATATGTGTGGTGCATGTATATGTGTGGTGTATGTGGTGTATGGTGTGTGTGTGGTGAATGTGGTGTATGGTGTGTGTGTGTGCGGTGTGTGTATATGTGTGGTGTGTGCGGTGTGTGTATATGTGTGGTGCGTGTGGTATGTGTATATGTGTGGTGTATGTGGTGTATGGTGTGTGTGTGGTGAATGTGATGTATGGTGTGTGTGTGTGCGGTGTGTGTATATGTGTGGTGTGTGTGGTGTGTGTATATGTGTGGTGTGTGTATATGTGTAGTGTGTGTGGTGAATGTGGTGTATGGTGTGTGTGTGTTGCGGTGTGTGTATATGTGTGGTGCGTGTATATGTGTGGTGTATGTGGTGTATGGTGTGTGTGTGGTGAATGTGGTGTATGGTGTGTGTGTGTGCGGTGTGTGTATATGTGTGGTGTGTGTAGTGTGTGTTTATGTGTGGTGTGTGTGGTGTATGATGTGTGTGTGTGGTGTATGTGGTGTATGATGTATGTGTGCGGTGTGTGTATATGTGTGGTGTGTGTGGTGTGTGTATATGTGTGGTGTATGTGGTGTATGATGTATGTGTGTGGTGTGTGTATATGTGTGGTGTATGTGGTGTATGGTGTGTGTGCGGTGTGTGTATATGTGTGTGTGTGGTGTGTGTATATGTGTGGTGTGTGTGGTGTGTGTATATGTGTGGTGTATGTGGTGTATGATGTATGTGTGTGGTGTGTGTATATGTGTGGTGTATGTGGTGTATGATGTGTATGTGTGTGGTGTGTGTATATGTGTAGTGTGTGTGGTGAATGTGGTGTATGATGTGTGTGTGTGCGGTGTGTGTATATGTGTGTGTGTGTGGTGTGTGTATATGTGTGGCGTGTGTGGTGTGTGTATATGTGTGGTGTATGTGGTGTATGATGTATGTGTGTGGTGTGTGTATATGTGTGGTGTATGTGGTGTATGATGTGTATGTGTGTGGTGTGTGTATATGTGTAGTGTGTGTGGTGAATGTGGTGTATGATGTGTGTGTGTGCGGTGTGTGTATATGTGTGTGTGTGGTGTGTGTATATGTGTGGTGTGTGTGGTGTGTGTATATGTGTGGTGTATGTGGTGTATGATGTATGTGTGTGGTGTGTGTATATGTGTGGTGTATGTGGTGTATGATGTGTATGTGTGTGGTGTGTGTATATGTGTAGTGTGTGTGGTGAATGTGGTGTATGATGTGTGTGTGTGCGGTGTGTGTATATGTGTGGTGTGTGTGGTGTGTGTATATGTGTAGTGTGTGTGGTGAATGTGGTGTATGATGTGTGTGTGTGCGGTGTGTGTATATGTGTGTGTGTGTGGTGTGTGTATATGTGTGGTGTGTGTGGTGTGTGTATATGTGTGGTGTATGTGGTGTATGATGTATGTGTGCGGTGTGTGTATATGTGTGGTGTGTGTGGTGTGTGTATATGTGTGGTGTATGTGGTGTATGATGTATGTGTGCGGTGTGTGTATATGTGTGGTGTATGTGGTGTATGATGTATGTGTGTGGTGTGTGTATATGTGTGGTGTATGTGGTGTATGATGTGTATGTGTGTGGTGTGTGTATATGTGTAGTGTGTGTGGTGAATGTGGTGTATGGTGTGTGTGTGTGTGGTGTGTGTATATGTGTGGTGTGTGTGGTGTATGATGTATGTGTGTGGTGTGTGTATATGTGTGGTGTGTGTGGTGTATGATGTGTGTGTGCGGTGTGTGTATATGTGTGGTGTGTGTGGTGTGTGTATATGTGTAGTGTGTGTGGTGAATGTGGTGTATGTGTGGTGTGTGTGGTGTGTGTATATGTGTGGTGTGTGTGGTGTATGTGGTGTATGATGTGTATGTGTGTGGTGTGTGTATATGTGCGGTGTGTGTATATGTGTGGTGTATGTGGTGTATGATGTGTATGTGTGTGGTGTGTGTATATGTGCGGTGTGTGTATATGTGTGGTGTATGTGGTGTATGATGTATGTGTGCGGTGTGTGTATATGTGTGGTGTGTGTGGTGTATGATGTATGTGTGTGGTGTGTGTATATGTGTGTGTGTGCGGTGTGTGTATATGTGTGGTGTGTGTATATGTGTGGTGTGTGTATATGTGTGGTGTGTGTATATGTGTAGTGTGTGTGGTGAATGTGGTGTATGATGTATATGTGTGGTGTGTGTATATGTGCGGTGTGTGTATATGTGTGGTGTGTGTGGTGTGTGTGTGGTGAATGTGGTGTATGATGTGTGTGTGTGCGGTGTGTGTATATGTGCGGTGTGTGTATATGTGCGGTGTGTGTATATGTGTGGTGTGTGTGGTGTGTGTGTGCAGTGTGGGTACTTGTGCTTCTTGTTGCTAAGGAGATTAAAGTAGAAATGTCTGGCTACCATTATGCTCAGGAATTTAAAAGCATTGTAACTAGGATAGGAAGTTTTAAATGATGCTGCACAGAACAGAAGTTACATATCGTCACATCTCTAAGAAACAAATGCTGCATTGTCATCTGTTAACAGTGGTTCACATATAGTTTGTATGGACATTACTGGGGTGGTGAAAGTCTTTGGCAAGTGAATAGAGGGTGTGGGGATCCCCAAGCACAGCCCCTCAACCAAATTCAAAGGTCTTTTCTTTAAAAGGATTTGTTCTGTAAACTTGGGATTCAGTCAAAAGGCCATAATCAAGGATCCGGGAGGCCACATGCAGCCCCAGTAAGGCAGGTCCCACCCTCCTTAACTTTGAGCCTTTTTCATCTGTAGAACGAGCATCAGAACACATGGCCGGGAAGGCTGCAGTGAGAGTCCCACACGGTAATAGTATAGCATGCTGGAGATGGCTCCTGCCAACCCACGAGAACGGATGGCTACATTCCCAGGCACTCGGTGAGCCATTGTTACATAGAATCATCATTAACAATTAAATTATAGAAGTCACAATCCAATAAATTATACTTAAAGCAAAAGTAATGCAAATAAGAAATACTTGGGACACTCAGTTCCCAAATATTGTGGACGTCTTATCATGACCTCTCCCTCGGGGCTGGGTGTCTGTGGCGGGAAGCATGGTGAGCTACTGAGTGCTCCCCTGACTGCTCTTGTGGCAGTGCCGTGTCGGCAACGTGGAACTGGCTGTAGTGGGAGCAGTCTCACCATGGACACTGACAAGCTTAGTAATCGGGCCTTGATGTGATGTTTCATTGATTGCCTTACCATAGAGAAAAGTATTAGTACTGCAGATGAAACTTAAAAGTGTATTATATCTGCAGCCATCACATGTGAACAGCACAGAAATTAAGGAAATCCTCCTCCACTATCTGAGAACTACCATCTGGTTCAACAAAGATGTCACACACATCACTGACAAAGTGGTCAGTCCTGACACAGCTCCACTGTGACAGCCATCTGACATCCCACATTCCCATTGTAATTACATTCATTTATAAATGAAACAACATAGTGTGGCTATAGTTCAAGTGTTTTTTTTTTTTTGTCTTAAATAGATTTTATTTTCTAGAGCAGTTTTAGATTCACAGCAAATTGAGCAGAAGACACAGAGATGTCCCATATAGCACCCCGTACCCAGGCAGAGACCCCTTGACAGTCAACACTCCCCACCACGGTGGCACATTTGTTACAATCGATGAAGTATTTTGGAAAAAAATTAACAAAAGCATTTAGTAAGAATCACTTTTTTTCAGTACAAAATTTATAATGAAGAATATCATGTATTCATTATTAATTATAAATATCATGTACGATATACCCTTTAAATGTATTATGAACATTAATGCATATAATGAACTCCGTTCCTGTGTGTTAATACATATTCACGAACGCATGAACGCATTCCACTTTGTGGAATCCAGTGGTGAAGCCAACACTTAACCCTGTTGACTTCGTAGCTCACATTGGCGTGTTCGTGTGTACGTACATGTATGTATAGTTGAGTCTCGTGCTTATTATTTGCGTTCCCCTGATAATGATGTTGAGTACACATTATAACTGGATAGGCCAGTGGATACCAACTTTTGTGAAGTGTCCTACCAAGAATTTTCTGATTATTATTGTCAAAGTTCTTAAAATATTCTAGTTTGTGGGCAGATATTTGTGTTGTGAAAGCTTATCCGACTCTGTGGCTTGAATTTTTACTCTCTTCATGGTATATTTTTGATAATCATAAGTTCTTTCATTTAGTAAAATCCATTTTTTTTTTTAAAGTTAGTGCTGTTTGATTCTGTCTAAGGAATATTTACCACTACAAGTTCGGGCAGATATTTTTCCATGATATATACTAGATGTTTTGTGGCTTTGACATTCACTTTTAAGTTTGAGCCCCATTCAGAACTTTTTTACATATGATATGAAATGGAAGACAAAGGTAACTTTATTTCCTTATGAATATTCAATTTATCAGACTCAGTTTTTTAAAAACTTGTTTTTCCCATGCAGGCAATTTTGTTATAAATGGCTGATCATATTATGCTGGTCTGTTTCGAGACCCTCTATTCTTTTTGTTAAATCTATTTTATAGACTTGTTTCACTATCACACTGTTCCTATCACTGCAGCTTTGTAGTAAGTCCTGAAATCTGGTGGTGTGAGTCAACGGATGCTGTTCCTATTGAAATGGTCTCAGCTCTTCTTGGTCTTTGGCATTGCTGTACTCGGTTAACTACTAGAGTGTTGATTTTCCCAAACATCATTGCAATTTTGACTGAAATTGCACTGACTTTACTGACAAATTTTGGAAGAACTGTCATCACTATGACACTGATTCTTATAGTCAAAGAACAGGGTATAGGTCTCCATTATGTCCAGAGAAGCTGGCTGGCACCTGCCCTGGCATTCCTGTAGTAACCTCAACTTGGTCATGATATTATGTGGCTTTTCTATATTACTGAAAACTTTGAAATATTTTGTTGTACATTTTATATATATTTTCAGGAGAGTGAATATTCTCTAACTTTCTCTGCTTGTAATGTCATTGACAAGTTTGCTGGCCTGAGTGAATTTGGAGGTACTCCCACTGGTTTTTTTTTTTTTTTTTGCATTCTTAGGGAGATCTTGTATAATGTTGGCATTATTTTTCCTTAAATTTGTATAAAAAACAATCAGTCAAGCTCTTTGAGGATGGAGACTTCTTTGTGGAAAGGTTCTAGATTGCAGATTGAATTTTGTTAACAGACATAAGACAACTTAGATTTCCTGTTTTGTTTAGTGTCAGTCTTGGTAAGTGATGTTTTACTAGAAATATTTCCATTTTTATGCCATTTACATTTATTGGCATAAAGTTGTTCTCAATACTCTATTATAAACCTAAGATCTAAGATGTATTTCATCGAAGTGGCATAGAAATATTTTATCCACTTGAACATCTTAGTCTGTAGATTAAAGTACATTATTTACTTAAAATTAATGTAATTAATCATTCAATTGGGATCTTTATCAGTCTCAGTCCTCAATCAATAAAAAAGAGAAACGATATAGTCATTTGTACAGGGAAGATTAATCCTAAGGTATCATGAGCTACAACAAGGGATGGCAGTAACAAGGAGAGGAACTCTACAGAATATAGAAATAGAGTCACTACAGGGAGTGCCCCAGGAAGGTCTCTCCCCACTCTTCCCTGCCCCAGGCTGAGAGCCAGAGCCTGTAGGACGTGGCTCACTGCATATTGGAGAAGGATCTATGCTGCTTCAGTGTTGGAACTTGCTGGAAATCTGCTTTCTGCATCTTGCCAGAGATCTTCCTTCTGGGGAGCTGGGGAAAGTTGTTGCAAGGAAGATGTCTTTCCAAATACCTTCTTCTATGAAACCACCTGAGACAGGATGTCTGTTGAACCACTGGAACAGTGGCTATTGTATTAGACCACTGTTCACTGCAGGAGCCTGGTGCCTGAGCAGGTGCATGCCCGAAGGAACCTGATGTTAGGGAAGATGCACATCTGGAGGGGCCTGGTGCCAGGGAAGCTGCACATCTGGAGGGGTCTGGTGTCAGGGAAGCTGAGCATCTGGAGGGCCTGGTGTCAGGGAAGCTGGGTACCTGGGGGGCTTTCTAGGGGAGCTCAACTAGGGAACAAAACCCTTCACTTCTGTGGTGTCTAACATCATGTCAGGTGGCAAAGTAGCAATATTAAATGGGTCCAGATCCTTTCTCATAAAGAAGGCAAACGGCCTGGAGTTGGAGCCCAGAGCTAACAGGTACATAACCAGCATGGAGTCTTTCATGTCCCTTCCAATAATAATATTCTTCTAATAATTATACTTTTTGTATGTAATATAATTAATACTTCACTTGGGATCATACTTAACCTATTACCTTTTTTCTATGTTTTTATTTGTTGTATGTTTCTTTTCTCTACTTTTCTTCTTTTGATATAAGCAAGTATTTTAAAGTTTTTATCCGTATCATTTTGTTGATTTTATGAACAACTCTTTTTCCTCAAGAGTTATGATTATAAACTTGAGATTATAAGATGCACCTTGATTAATTACAGCCTAATGTAAGTTAACTCCGGGAGAACTCCTCAGTGATTCTATGTATAACCTCAGAAGATTTAACACCAGGGTTCTCTCTGTTAGTATTGTTAGCTATTTTAATCTCTACATATTTTAGACCGTGGTAAGTATTATTATGTTTTGTAGAGCCAATATTTATTTATATTTACCTTATTTATCCTCTCTTGTGCTTTTTTTCTTTACTGGAGTTCTGTGTTTCTCTCTAGGATCATTTTCTTCCTTCCTAAGCAGTTCTCCTTACCATCTATGTTTGTGTAGGGGACGGAAGGACACTTATTTTGACTTCACGTGTGGACGACTTCTTCTTTTGGCAGAGCCCCAGGTGGCTAGTTGTTCAATTGTTACTCCACTGACCTCAATGTCAGCTAATAGAATTTTTGTTTTCCTTTGCAGGTAATGATTACTTTTTCTCTGCCTTCTTTTAGTCTTTGGATTTCAGCAGTTTTGTTATGGGTCGTCATAATAATTCATGTTTGTGCTGCTTGAGACTCATAGTCCTTTTCTATCAAGGCCTTGAGTCTGACCATCCGTTCTAGACAATTCTCAGCACTGCATCTTTAGCTCCTTTCCCTCCTCCCTGGCACTTGTCACCGTGCGCCGTGTCTGTCACTGATGCTGTTTCCTGTGTCTCTCCCCTCTCTGCTTAAGCCTGATATTTCTAATGATCCGTGTATAGAATCTAATCCCACTTCGATGTTGCTTTTAAGCTTAGCTATTAAGTTCTTACCTTCGTAAGAACATTTATTGAATGTTTACTGATAAAATTGTTAGTTGACTCCTTTTTATAGAATCGGAGTTTCTGATTAAGTTCCTCATCTTTGCTTGACCGTATTCAGAGCGAAAGTCCATGGACCATCTGGATCCTACCCCAGGCATCAAACTCTAACCAGTGGACCATCTGAACCTCTTTCTCAATTTTCATCATGTTTTATTTTCTTGGTCATACCTGGAGATCTTTTGTGAGATATTTAGCATTTGTATGAAAATCTATGGAGACTTGGGATGACGTTCTTGTCTATCGAAGGGTGCGTCTTCCCCCTGGTCCCACACTGCCAAAGGATGAGTTCACTAGAGGCAATGACACTGTTTTTGTTTGATTGTTTTGTTTTGAGGTAGTTTCTATAAGTCTTTATATAACTCTAATTTCCTTCCTTTTAGGATTTCACCTTGAAGTTTATAATTGACAGTTTGGAGTATTCATGAACACCCATGGACTCTTAAGGTCCAATTCAGCCCCATAAGCCAAAAATTACACTGTTTTAAACTCTAAACTACAAAGCTTTGTGCTTGGCTTCCTAGGATTTTTCCCCGTTCACCTTAAGCATTTAATAAATGCCTTTGGGGGGCAACTGCAGATTTATGACAGAATACTCTCATTGTAGGCTAAGTGCTTTACCCCCACCCCCACCCCCACATTAATATGGTGAAGCCTTAACCCCCTAGTGAGTATCTTTGATAAACATTAGTCTCAGATAGGTTGTGAGGTACAATAGGATTAGTGCCCGTAAAGTAGAGAAGAGTGTGTCACAGCTCTCCCTGCCAGCCGAGGTCACAGCAAGACATATCTGCCAGCCCAGCAGAGGCCCTCACAAGGACCAGGCTAGGCAGGCTCTGTGACCTCATGCTCAGCTTTCAGCAGGAAGGAAATCAGTGTGTGTTGCCCATAAGCCACCTCCTCTGTGGTATGTTGTTGTGGCATCGAGGTGGCTGGGACACCCTGCACCGCCCTCTCTCCAGGATCCGGGCTCCTCAAAGCTGGCCGCACCCCTGAGAGCAGCGACTGCCTTGCTGGTGTCAGTGCAGCCCAGGTGGTGCCCGGCGGGTTTTCAGGACTCTCCCAGCTAGAGGAGACAGGCAGCCTGCCCATGGCTCCCTCCTGCCTGGGCCCTTTACTGGCTGACGTGGTTGCTGAGGCAGCTCTCTGGTGCCTGCAGAATGACAGTTTTCTTTTCTTTTCTTTCTTTTTTTTTTTTTTGTAGAGATAGAGTCTCACTTTGTCACCCTTGGTAGAGTGCCGTGGAGTCACACAGCTCACAGCAACCTCCAACTCCTGGGCTTAGGCGATTCTCTTGCCTCAGCCTCCCAAGTAGCTGGGATTACTGGTGCCCTCTACAACACCTGGCTAGACAGTTTTCTTTTTAATTTGACTTTTCTGCATGTTCTCGATGAAGCGTTTGTATGTGCCACTCACTCCTCCATCTCAGCAGCAAAAAGAAATCCTGAGTGTGATTTCCTGGTGACGAAGCTCAGGGAGGCAGTGGACAGCCATCCTGGGTCAGGATGGAGAATGGGAAGGCAGCAGCCTGCAAGTTACCTGCTCCCAGTCTCCAACAACGTTCCCAGGGAACCACTGCCCAGGTCCTTTACCCCGCAATGCCATCTCTGGAACGTCCTCCACACACAGCCCCAGGTGTTCATATAAAATTCACCCTATCTATCTGCCTAACTCTCTTTAGCTTCTTACTGGAGATAGCAAATCACTCTGGTCAAACACCAGCCAACCTCAGTTGTCTGAATTTGCTCACTTCTCCCTTAGCATCACAGTTTTTTCAGCTAAATTCAGCTGACTTTACGTGTTGGATGGGTTTCTATCTCTCCCTTACCCCCTTAATAAAGGAAGAGAATAATACTCATGACTGAGAAAGAGGGTCACTGAGACGATGCAAATATTTGGGAAGCAGCCTCGTTTGAGCACTTGAAAGAAAAGTGCAATATAAATGATTACTTTTTAAAGCACCATATGTAGGAAATGCAATCCAGCTTTTTTAGAGAAGAAGTGTTTTGGTGTTTCATCCCAATTTACTGATGAATGGTAACTAATGAAATGTTTGTCTGGGACTCTGAAGAGGCAATTCAATTGGCTGTGTGTAGACAGATAACGCCAGGCGCTTTTGATCTTGCCGACCAAAGCATCTTATATAATGATAAATTATACCAAGTTTCAAAACCCTCTAAATTATGTTATCTGCAATACCACTGTCTCTCCTTACTATCTCCCGGTTTTACTTTCTCTTGGTGAAAGAAATAACAGTTTGTAAAGGCTTATAAATTCCAGCTCTTATCTTTTAAAATGGTTGTTCTTTTTCCTCATCTTAACATGCAAATAGACTGCCTTTCTTCAGTCTTTGATAAAGAACCAGGAGAAAAGTTCACAAGGTTTTGATAAAGCATCTGGAGAAACCCGGCCAGCCCACACAGATGCACGTGGAATTTATTATCTGCTGGAGAGCTGCCCTGAGCATCCCCTCCTCTGACACCCTCCGAGGACTGAGCACTGTGGGAGATACTCGGAGAAAGCAAAAGGATAAAGAAACAGAAATCTGGTGAAGAAATTCAGAATTGTCTGGTCACAAAAGGAATTTACCTAATTGTCTTTGGCATGGAGGTTGTGGAAAGCGCATGGGCCAGGCCTCCCTTGGAGGAGGCTTCAGGCAAAGTGACTTCTCAGAGTCCTTTGACCTTTAGTTCTGTGGACTAGTCCTGACTTGGCTACTAATTTGCAGCGTGACCTTGGAAGGATCCATCAGGCATTCAGCATCTTTCTCTAAGAAAGGAGGGAACAAAGTTGGGTCTCTGCCGCGCCCTGGTCCTGACGCTCATGCCCACAGGCCAGGATTGTCAGTTCTGGGGTGGGGGTGGAGGATCATCCAGGGGGGATCGTCTAGGGGGGCCCAGCCCTTCCACCTCCTATGGGCCACCCTCCCCACCTACAGGCCCCTGGCTTTGCCCAGACACACAAGACCCTCCTCATCTTCATTTCCTTTTCCACCTGCTCACATCCCACGGATCTGCCAAATTTCCTTTCCAAAACTACTTTCTTTTTCCCCTCTGAATCCCATTTTTTACTTGATTATAATCAAGGTCAGAGTTTTTTCTAGATGTTTCTTGCTAGCCTGAACTGGACCCTTTGTTTTCTTTTCTTTTCTTTTTTTTTTTTTTTGGACCCTTTATTTTCTTTTTTAACGTTTCTTCATGTATGCTTTTAAAATAATATTTTAGATTAATATGAGGGTACAAATGTTTAGGTTACATTGCTTTCATTTTTAAGGTGAAGGTCAAGTTGTAGGTGAGCCCTTCACCCAGGATGTGCTGTCCACCTTTACGTTGTGCCCATTAGACCGGAGTTTACCATCTTCTCCCTCCTCGTTTGTCCCGTCCCTCCTGCCATGTGAATAAAGTTGTGTTTTTCTCTTGTGTGGGCTTATAGTTGTTTATCTATTGGTTTCATATTGGTATTGAGTCCATTGGATACATGCTTTTCCATTCTCGTGATATTTTACTAAGAAGAATGTGTTTCAACTCCATCCAGCTAAATACAAAAGATGTAAAGTCTCCTTTATATCTGAATAGTACTCCATGGTTTATACATACCACAGTTGATATAAAGTCTCCTTTATGGCTGAATAGTGCTCCATGGTGTATATATACCACAGTTTGTTTATCAATTCATGGATTAATGGGCACTTTGGTTAATTCTATGTCTTGGCAATTGCAAATTGAGCTGCAATAAACATTCTAAGGTCAATGTCCTTGTGGTAAAATGAAGTTTTTCTTCCACATAGATGCCTAGTAATCAGATTGTGGGATCAAAAGGAAGGCCGCTTTTAGTTCTGTGAGGATTCTCCATAATTCTTTCTAAAGAAGTTGTATTAGTTTGTAGTTTCACCAGCAGTGTAAAATATTCCCTTCTCTCCACATCCAGGCCAGCATCTGTAGATTTGGGATTTTGTGATGTGGCCTAATCTCACAGGAGTTAGGTGATATCTCAGGGTGCTTTGATTTGCATTTCTCTGATGATTAAGGATGATGAGCATTTTTTCATGTGTTTCTTGGACGTTCATCTGTCATCTTCAGAGAAGTTTCTGCTCAAGTCTCTTGTCTACTTACAAATAGGATTGTTTGTTCTTTTCTTGATTAAGTTCTCTGTAGATTCTAGTTATCAGGCCTTTGAAAGATTCATAACACGAAAAAATCTCCTCCCATTCTGAAGGCTGTGTGTTTGCTTTAGTTGTGGTGTCCTTAGCTGTGCAGAAGCTTTTCAGCCTGATCATGGTGCTGGGACAACTGGTTAGCCACATCCAGAAGACTGAAATTGGATCTGCAGTTTTCGCCACTGACAAAAATTGAAACTTGCTGGGTAAAAGATTTAAATTTAAGATACAAAACAACAAAAATTCTAGAAGAAAGTATATGGAAAACTCTTGACAGAAATCAACCTGGGAAAAGATTTTACGAAGAAGACCCCCCTTGACAATTGCAGCAATACCAAAACTACTTTTCCTAGTCATTTTTGTCATGTTACTTTTCTTTCTAAAAATTCTCATTCTGTGACTTGGCCCTAATTTTTTTTCTGTCTACAAGAGGCAACTTAAAAACATTTAAATATCTAATGCATAAAGTCGGCCTCTACTCAGGGCATGTGCAGTGATGCTGGGATAGACACCGCTGTATGGTGGGGACTGTCACGCCACGCACTGCAGGTGGGGACTGTCACGCCACGCGCTGAGGTGGGGACTGTCACACCACACGCTGCAGTTCTCCTGCTGTGTGTTCCATGTCCAGCACTTACTCATCTTAGAGCTCCGAGTCAAACCCTCAGACCACATCTCCCCCCAGCTCCTCCTCCCAGGCCCTGGTGACCTTCTGTACCTTTTTGTGCGTTTAACTGTTCCAGGTTCTACGTGTGAGACTGTCCAGGAAGCATCTGACTGTGCCTGGTTCATCCCACTCAGCATAACGCCCATCCAAGTGTGGCAAAGAACAGGACCTTCCTCTGCACTAAGGCTGAGTGGTGTCCACTGTGTCACGTGTGAGGGCATGAAGGCTGCTCCCACCTCTTGGCTATGGTGAGCAGAGGTGCAGTGAGCACACAGCGCCTAGTTCTCATGTGATGCCGCTCAGTCTCTCGTCCCCCCCCACCCCGTCCTGGGAGCCTGCTCACCAGCTCTGACCTCATGGGGGGTCCTGTGTCCTCTACACTCCCTCCTTTCCTGCGTCCCCCTCTGTCTCTCTGCCTGCCAACCATCAGTGCCTGTCTCTCCCCTGACAGGCTCCCCTGCCTGTAACTGCTGCTGCCAGGATTGCTTTTAAGCCTTGTTTGTTTCTGCTTTATTATCTTCCGTCCGTGGGGCCTGTGTCTGCACTCAGAGAGGCCTTTTTCACTCCCCCCAAGAAAATGGAAGAAACAGGAGTAGCTAAATGTTGGCATATTTGTTTTATAATAAAAATTAATATTCGAGGCCTCAAAGTGGACTGGTCTGTGCTGCCCACGTCTACAGCAGCACCAACACAGGACCCCACCGGGGTACGCGGGCTGCCCTGGGGGTTAGTCTGGGCCTTTGGGCTTCTGCCAATCTGTAGAGGGGAGAGGAGAAACTGCTGGCATCAGTCGTGTCTCATGTAACAACGTAAATTCAGGAAGGAGCTGCTGAGGAGTCTCGACAGGTGTTAGTCCTCTGAGTTTTAGGACAATGAATAATAAATGTCATGAAAAAGAAATACTTTTTAAAAACTGTCCGAGCCATCTACTGCTGTGTCTCAAATTGCCACAAACTTGGTAGCTGAGCCCAGTGTGCATTCAGCATCACACGGTCTACCTGTGTTGCGACCCTTGTCATGGTTGGCAGTTGGAGGATCCTTGCTCAGAGACCTCAGAAGCTACATGCAAGGTAGTTTCCCTCCCGACTCTCTGTGCCCTGGAAGTATACCTATGCTCATCAAAACTCAGGGCCTCCTGACTGTAGGAAGGGGGTCCTGCCATCCTGTGCCTGCCGGACAGGCGCTGCTCTCAGCACCACAGGGACCCCCCCGGAGTGGCCACTCAGTTCTTCAGGGCCGGCAGGTGACTCTGCCACTCCCAGCCCAGGCCGGAAGGAGGCCCCCCACCTTCTTTTGAAGGGCTCACCTGCTCAGACCAGGCCTACCCAGGGTGAACTGATTTACTTAAACTGAACTAATTTGTGAGCTTACATTCAAAAAATTCCTGCATCTTTGTTACAAAGTGCAGCATAATCCCATCTCTTTGCTGCATCTTATGTGTAAGAAGCAAGTTTCAAGAACTATCTGAGCAGGGATCTTATTCTTAGGGGACTGCCCAAGAGTCTTTCTGTGACAGAAACCCACTGAAGAGACAAGCCGTCACTCGACACAGACCGAGAATGTCAATTCACATCGCAGGACAGAAAGGTTGGCTCAGGAGTCTAGAGCAGGGAAGGGCCCTCATAGCATGAGGCAAGTGTCCCCTTCCACAAGGAGCTTCCACGCCAGTGCACCAGCCCCACCTGGAACAGCTTCTCCTTACTCTGCACATTCTCCCAACTGTGTCCCAGAGAATGCAGGAAGCTCTTAGGGAAGTGGCTGGGCCAGTGCTGTGGACCTGAGGCTGTGCCATCTATGAGTCTGTTTCAGCTTCAGTCTCCAGGGTGTAACCAGAGGCAGGGCCACTGCCCTTGGAGGTGCCTGTCAGACATGGGCAGGGCCCACCACACCCGTGAGGGAGGTGGGGGCTGAAGAAGCAGATGGGATGGCAGGGAACCCCCGTCCCCCACACAGAGCCATAACGCCTCTGGTCCAGCCCCAGCTGGGCTGTCTGCTTCCCTCCCCATCCTCCATCTAATCGGTCCATCATCTCTCTACCCTAATCTCTGCTCTTTGTGCTCCCTGCCATTAGTCCCTGGTTTGGGAGGATTCAACCTCCACCTAAAGGAATAGGGACGTGCAGATGGGAAGAGGGGACAGAATCCTGAATGGAGTACATGATTTGGGTGTGGCTTCTGTTTGTCCACTGGCAAAAGGGAAATGGATAAGAGATGACCTCAGAAGTCCAATACAGCTTTAAAGGCCTCCAGATTCCAGAAGGCTGCTTATATGACAGGTTGTTACTTGTTTTATTGAGGTGAAATCCACAGCACATAAAATTAATCATTCTGAGATGAACAGTTAGGCAGCATTTAGTACATTCAGGAAGTTGTACAGCCAGATGGGTTATTTAACTTCTTTCTTTCTTTTTTTTTTTTTTTTCACATAGCCAGGACAGAGAAGACTGGGAAAGCAAAAAAGGAGGAGTGGACTTTCACCTGGCCCCTGTGGGACAGTGAAAGTGACACATTTCCACAGGCAGGAGCACAGCAGGGCCGGTGAGGGAAGTCCTGACTCCACCTGTCACCTGAGGAGGCGTCGATAACCTGCTAGGACTCCAAGTATTCAGGCCAGGTGTCACTCATCCTGGGTCTGCACTTACGCAGACACTCTTGTCACCAGTGGACAGCTGTGAGCATAGGAGAACTTCAGAGGGTGTCAAATCCAGGCTCCAAGGGGGCAGAGGAGATGAGGCTGACCTGATGGAAGAGGGGCCCCGGGAGCCTTGGGGGCTGTGGGTGCCTACCTGTCCTGAGGCTGGAGCTGCGGCCAGGCCCTGCGCAGTGCGGCCTGCTCTGTGAAGAATGCTGCTGCCCATTTTCTGCAGAGAAACTGAGGTGAGGGTGGGAGGGACAGAAATGAGGCTATGGCTGCAGTACAGGAGAGGGACACAGCCACTCCAGGGTTGTCATGTCCACACAGCAAAAGGTAAGTCAGACCCTAGCACTGACCCCTTGCTTCCTCCAGGTGCTTTCTTCCAACCAGGCTTTTAGCATCTAAAATCGGATGCTCATTTGTTTATTTTTCTGTATGGCCTTTTCGTGTGAGCACGTATGTTAGTATCTGTTCAATTGCCATCTTGGTGCAGTTAACTGGGAAAGTCTGCCCTTCTGTATGTATTACATTCTTTTGAAGAAATAAAAGCTATGCTTAAAAAAAAAAATGAGCACTGTGGAAACAGAGATAAATGTACAGGTAAAATGTATGCGTGCCCCAAAGTGCCAAGTGCAGTGAACAATGGCTTCTGGTTCTCGAGAGGTAGAAGACGGCCCCTGACAACCCTCTCCAGGTAACTTGGGGAAGCTGAAAGCTGGGGTAGCAGTCGCCAGAGTCAGGAGGGGTTGGGCTGGGGGTCCACCTGCGAGGAGCCTTCCGGGAGACTCATTTCACAGTCAGAAATCCAGGGGAGCTGCAGGCTAGCGGGGGCGCTGGCCCAGGTAGGGCTGCGACCCCGCGCTGGACCTGACAGCTCTCCCTGGCGGCCCGCTGGCCCCTGCTGCCCTGCGCTCTGGCAGGACCCTGGTTTCAGCACAGGGAAGGCGATTCTCCCAGCAACACCAGGAATGTGGTTTATGGTTGCTGCAAAGCAGCTCTCCTAGCGACTCTAAATTACTGCGCTCCCGCCTGCGCGCGTGCATGAATAATAGATCCTGACGGCGGCACAGAGCACCCGGCGCGCAATTTCTCAAGGCGCCTGGAGAGCTTCTCAAGGGTGCTTGCCGAGGTCATAGCCCACTCGAGCTGTTTGGGGCGGGGAGAAGCAGAAATCTGCAGGTGGAGAGCAAACACTGTTCCTCAGAGGCACGGGGAGCAGGTGTCTGCCGTCGCGAGGGGGCTGCATCTGCCCAGCCTGGCTCGGGGAGCCAGACGCCTCCCAGGCAGGGCTCCACCTGCCTTGGTCCACTTACTCCTCCCAAATGACCAGCCTGGGCAAGGTGGGTACAGGACCCAAACACAGGGAGTTCTACCGGGCCTACAGCTGTGGTGTTTCCAGGATCACCTGTCACAGCAGGAGAGGGGATCCAGAATTCTGGGCACCAACCATGAAACCTTTCCTGACTCCTCTCCTGGGAAGCCAGGGTCCCAGTGGTGTCTCACGCCAGGCTCACTGAACTTGAGCGACCTTGAGCGACCTTGAGTAGGTCACTGATGGTCTTGGGTCACAGACAGCTGAATGTCATGATGTTGGGGGGCTTCCAGAGCCATGCCTGACATCTCCAGCAGCAGACAGCACAGTGAGTAGAGTGGGGCTTAGGGAGCAGGAAGGCCTCCACCTGCAGCCTGCCCCCACCCAGTGCAGCCTGCCCCCTACCCGGCCCAGCCTTCCCTCCACCCGGCGCAGCCTGTCCCCACCCTGTGCAACCTGTCCCCACCCCGTGCAGCCTATCCCCACCCTCCTGGCGGAGCAGTGGTGACCAGACCCTGGTGTGGTGTGTTCTGCTTTATCCTTTCCTGAATTGTAAATTCCAGGATTCCTTGACAATTTGAGAAAGAAAAATGAGATCAGGGCTGTGTTACAGGGTCAGTGCCCAGGCAGGGGTATCCTGGTCATCACATTTACAGTGAGAGGTAATTTGTGTCCACACTGGAGAAGAAATGCTATGCCCCAGAGATGCCCACAACTAACCCATGGAGCCTGTATGTCACCTACATGGCAAAGGGGACTTTGCAGATGTGACTGTGCTAAGGTGGGAGGGGTCCTGGGTCTTTCTGCTGGGCCCAATGTCATCACCAGGCCCTTCTGAGGGAAAGAGGCAGGAAGGCCAGAATCAGGGAGACCATAAGGATAGGAGCAGAGCCTGGGAGGGACGCAGGGCCACGCCAAGGATAGCAGCAGCTACTGGGAGCCTTTCCTGCCCCCCAGGACACAGTGCAGGTCCCAGCTACACCCGGACACACCACAGGTTTGAAGGGCGAGCTGTTTTTAAACACTGTCTCTCTGTGGCTGCATGGAGGGAGGAGCACTCAGTCGGGACTTTACAGGTCTCATCAGGAGGGAGGCGGGGAGGGGGGGGGGCAGGCTGCGGGGGAGGGGTCACTCTGGGAGGTGAGAGGGAGGTGGGTGGGGGCAGGCTTGGGGATCACTTGGGGAGGTCAGTGGCTTTCTCTGTGTCCGCTGCAACTGGGAAGCAGGGGTCAGGAATGAAGTGGTATCTTAGTGTGACCCTTACCCAAGAGGCAGGAGCCACAGAGTGAGGTGGACACTTCTGTGTCAGCAGGAGAGGGGCATGGGTGACTCTGTGCTTTGAATGGAGGGCTTGGTGGGTCTGTGCTGGGGGAAGTCACAGGAGCCATCTTCTTTTGGCCATGCTGTGTCAGGGAAGCAGAGGCCTTGTTGGAGTTGAAATTCTGTGCAACGATTCTGCCCCGTGGGAGAACCCGGGCCCAAGGCAGGGGTCAGGCCACCATCAGGACTGCCTCTTCTCCCAGGAATTGACCAAATACTCCTGCTTTCTGCTTCCCTGAGGTTGCCTGCACATAGCCTTTCCCCAGCCTAGCACCGAGCTGCTTCACTGAAATTCATGTTCTTCCATCCCCCTGAGGGAGGGTCAACCCCAGCCCCACAGTCCTGCAAAACCAGATGGAACTTCAGAGAGCTTGGCCTTTTACAGCGAGTGACTGTTACATGGGGACTGAATCACAGATCTGTATCTTGAAGTTAAAGTAATGACTGACTTTCTGGAAAAGCCAGAGATATACCAGGAAGCTTGGTCTGTTGGAAAATGCAGTAAGAAAAGAGGGAGAGAAACAAGCAGAGAAAGAGAGAGAAATTATAGCATATTAGTTTCTGATGTAATGCCTTAAAAATAAGGTTTAATGCAAGAAAATTCTAAATTAAAATATTTTCTGCACAGTTGCAGAGATAATTCTTAATACTTATTATGTTGTATTTACCCTCACTTCAGCATTTTAATTTATATGCAGTTAAGCCCAGCCGGTCGTAATGTCTGGAAGCAGGTTCCTCCTAAGACACCCTTACATACAGGTAGTCTCTCACATGAGCCTTGAGAATTAGAAAATTTGGTCACACTTTTTCTTTTGCTCAGACTTGTACACTGTGTTAGGAAACATGTAAAAGTTAGTGCATGCGTTCAGGAAGCCATGATGTCAGGTGGCAGAGGCTGCTGGGTGCATCCACCACTGTTGGGCAACAACTCGCCCTCTTACCATCGACCTGCCCTACTCCATGTTCCTGCCCTGGGAAGCCTGGTGGGCACAGCCTTTTAGAGCCATGGGTGTTTCCAGAGCAACTTGGAGCAGAGGGGGCAGCGTGTGGGGCTGGGAAGTTGCAGAGAAGGGACAGAAGGCCTTGAGCATGTTGCTTCAGCCCAGCATCTCGCCCCACACTGGGCTGCTAGACCTCTCCTCAACACCCCCGAATGCCCACAGCTCCTAGGTCAGCAATCTGAGCCTCTCTAGTGGCTGCTGCACCCTGCCCCTCCCTTCTGTCACAGGGGTCAGACCCACCTTATTCCTGGGCGTAAGCATCAGGAAACTCTTGGGCAGGTCTGGCCACAGTGAGCAGGTCCAGCTGGATAACCTTAGTGGGCCGAGGGCAGCCTACCTTGGCCACCTGACTTCCTAGAGTGGCAGGTTTCTTTTCAAGCTGTGTGGACACCTTGTTGGTGGCTGTTTCTATCTGTCCAGCTGGGTGCCAACTCAGAAAGGCTGGTCCCAACAAAGGGTCTGTGGGTGCCAGAGCTCCCCACAGATATCTGTCCCTGGCCACACGTCAGCGGAGGCCCCAGCATGCCTTGAAGAAGAGCCCATGAAAATGGCATCCTTGATCTTACCCTCGTTGTTGTGCTTCCACTGGTGACAGGGCACACAGCAACAATGATAGCTGTGACACGGGCGTGCTGCCCCATGTGTCCCCTCTTGTGGCCAGAGGCTCTGGCTAAGTTCCTGCAGGCTGCTCTGTCCTTCTGTCTTCCAAAGGGACTCCTGCCTGGTAGGAGGAAATAGGAAACATAAGCTAAATACCCCTGAGGTCCAGTCTGGCAGAGAATAGATGGAGTCACGTTAGTGATCCCAGGAGTGGCCAGGCCATGTGCTCCCACCTCAGAACCCTGATTCTGCACCATGTGTGTCCAGCTTTTGTCACTACCATGTCCCCTCCTAGAGTGGTGACTCTTTCCACCTCTCACTCCCTAGTCTTCTTTGTGTCCAGTGCCTCCAGAAAACCTAATCTCTGCCTTCCCCACCCCATGTGCTCACAGATTGCTGCTGAGCTCTCCTCTAGTTCTCTCCATCTTGTTCCCCATCCAGAGAACACCAGGAGCAGCATCTGCATGGCAAAAGCTATGGGGTCTGCAAGATCCTTCCACACTTTATCTGGAGCCTTCCTGTACCACCCTGTGAAAAAGGGCTTGAGTTGGAGTCCACAAGGTTCCCCAATACCAACACTTCTCTCCCTTTTCTGGGTGCACAGCTGGACTCATATTTCCATCCCCTTCTGGCTAAAAGACAGGGTTCTGGTCAAGGAGGATGTGCTAGGACCTGGGGGCTCTTCCAGACCCAGACCTGCAAAGCTCTCACATGTCTTCTCCCTCCATGTGCTGTCTGGCTAGATTGCCCTCTGAGAACAACAGGAGGAGCCACAAGGTGGAAGGATCCTGGGCCCCTGAATGGCAGCACACCACAGAGCCCACCTGACCAAAGAGAAACAGCAGGGACAGGGGGCTAAGAGAGGAATCTAGATGCACAGTGCAGGCAGCAGCCCCTCTCAGGGCCCAGCGAGGGCAGGAGGCCTTTACTTAATTCTGTCCAGGGCACCCATTTGCCTTAGTTCCTTCCTGGCTCTGATGAAAAACAAACTGTAACAGTGCTAAGTCACTAAAACTGGGAGATTTGTTTTAGCAGTTACCCTATCTTGACTGATACATGCAGACAGGTTCCTCTTGTTTGTGTTTTCACAAATGAGGAAACCAGGAGTTTAAAGCTCTATGACTTGCCCAAAGTCACACAGGTAAAATGTGAACAGAGCTCCCGTTATGAAGTGCTAGTGTAGAGAACCTTGTGGGTTTACATTATTTCACATGAGCCTGGCTCAAAGCCTAATCTGTCATAAAAGGTACTCAGGAAATGGTTGAATGGATAATCCTTGTATTAATATGAAATGCAAGTTTTATGTAAGTTTAGTTTATTTAATTAAATAATAAGTTGGATAATTATTGTTTACTTTGGGAAAAAATGTTGCATTTCTATTGTTGAAGAGGCATGAATGACCCTTGAATTTGAAAGTTAGGGAAAGATTAGCACAAAACGCTTTAACTAAGGCATTGGAAAAGATAGCGCTTTTCACATCCACGCAGCTTCCAGGGGCGCTGATGGGGTACAGGGGGTGCTGCTGAGTGGCTTTGAAATCAGAGCTGGATTTGAACCCCTTTCAGCACTGTGCTGTCTGTGGGGATTTACCTGAGGTCCACTTATCTTTTTTGTAAAATGATGTTTCATAAAACCTATTTCTATGGTTGTTAATAAAAAAACAAGATTTGTTAATCATTTTCCGTGTGCCATGACTACATCATGTGGGTGCATATATGGTCTTGTTTCACCAAGCTCCAGAGGCTGGTAAATGTCAGAGCAGAGACTCAGACTTGGGCAGTTCTGAGTCCTGAGCCTCATATGAATCTCCTGCAGAACAGGTGTGAGTAGAGCCATGGTCTGGTGGCTCTTGTGGACTTCTGGCACCTCCTCCCCACCACATTCTTTCCTCTCTATGCACCTGCTTGGTCTGGGCCTCCCCTGCTTCTCCTGTCACCCACAGGGGCCCCCCAAAGGATGCCGTTTGAAAAATCCTTGGGGACTTTAAATAAATTGAGATATAATTCATACACCATTCTTGGGGGGGGGTCAGTTGAGACAAAGAGAGAAGCTGTTCTCTTGCTGGTCTGAAGATTGAAATTGTGGGGCAGTGTGTGGCCAGGGGCTATGGCACCAGCCCATTAAGGAGCTGAGTTGAGAGAAGGAAAGTGAACCCTCAGCAAACCTGGTGGCCTCACCCTGCCCTTCCTACAAGCTGGTTCTGGGGGCCAAGTGCACCTCCTTGCGAAGATGGGCAAGCTTACACCGATTGTCACCTCCTGCAAGGATCTTTACACCCTTAAAGGGGCGTATCATTATATTTATTAACAGAAATCCTGACAGCTGTAATCCACACCATGACTCACGTGTGAGCCATCTTTGCAGCTCTTACTGCTTCTTCTCTGTAAGATCTAATCTCAGTGACATCTTCCCTGACAATCTTCTCTGAGTGACTCCCTTTCTTCCACCCATTATGTCTGTTTCACTGTGTGATCTTCATTTCCTTCAGATCACTTGTTTCAACTCATAATAATATGGTTATTTTGTCTCTCTCCACCTTATTTTTGATAATTTCAGCAGAACCAATAACAGAATACTGAAAACAGCAAAGTCTTAAATAAGACAGAGTATTATTTTTACCTCAAATAAAGTAAGTTCAGAGATAAGCAGTCAGGCCTGGTGTGACAGCTACAAAAACCCCACGGACTCTGGTTCTTGCCCTTTTGGTGCTTTGACATTCCTTCACACAGTACAGCTCATTCTCCAAAAAAGCTGCTGGAGCTCCTGCCATCGTATACAGATTCCAGCCACAGGTAGTCAGGAAGGGAACTGAAATGTAGATGCCTTCTTGCTTAAAAATGCACCTTCTAGAATTTGAATTTGACCCTTCTTCTCATGCCTGTTCTATCAGACCTTAGTCCTGTGGTCACTCTCAGCTACAACGGAAGCAGGGAACCATAATCTTATTTTTGATGGCTATACACACAGATAGGAAGTTGATGTTTTACAAGAGGAACAAGGGGAAAAATATTGGGGAGAAACCTCAGACCCTCTTCACTAGGAGAAGGTGACACCCAGGAAGGAACACACTGTGTCTTTTCAGCTCATGGACACTGTGCACAAGTCAGACCCAATGAACACCTGTGGATAAGATGAATGTATTCAGTCATGGACACCCCCCAGAAGTGGACATTGACTTAGACTACTCAGAGACCAGGGCAGCTGCTCTAAGGTCTGCAAATCCTCATTCCTGTGTATTGTCAAACACAGAATTGAGAAGTCACTAGGCTCAAGCAGAGGACAAGAAGGTGATTCTAAGACTGGGCCACTCGGTCTGCCCCAGCATGTGCCCAGCTGCTGTTTCCTTGTCCCCTCCCCTCTTCTAGAAAGCCTGTCCCTTCCTAAGGAGGTTGGCCACCTACACTTTGTGGTCTCTGCTCATGTTCCGTCTATGTTTTACCTTCAGCCCCTGCTGTGCTCAAAAAGGTTCCACGGAGGCAGAGCAAGATGGCAGCTGAGTAATAGCTTCCTTGCATCTGAGCACCGTGAGTATGGGGAGATAGGACTCCAGGCATCTCTGACTGGTGGGATCTGCCTATCATCACCCCTGAGAGGATACAGGGAGTCAGCGAGAGACTTCCGGACCCCAAGAGGAGGACTAAAACAGTGGAAAACCGGCAAGTGGTCGCGTGTGTTCAATCCATCTAAACCCGCCCGCAACTTCCACAGGCACGAGAACTTAAAGAGCAAGAGGAAGTGAAAGGAAAATTAGGGCAAGGAAACAGATAAAAGAAATCACCCATGAGGAAGAATCAGCAGAAAACTCCAGGCAACATGAAGAACCAGTGCAGAACAACCTCGCCAAGGGACCATGAGGTAGCTACTGCAGAGGATTCCACCTATACAGAAATGTTAGGAATGACAGAAAGGGAATTTAGAATACACATGTTGAAAACAATGAAAGAAATGATGGAAACAATGAAGGAAACTGCTAATAAAGTGGAAAATAACCAAAAGGAAATCCAAAAACAGAATCAAATCAGAGATGAACGATATGAAGAATAGATAAAGGATATAGCAGAGCTGAAGGAAATGAAACAGTCAATCAGGGAACTTAAAGATGCAATGGAAAGTATCAGCAACAGGTTAGACCATGCAGAAGAAAGAATTTCAGAGGTAGAAGACAAAGTTTTTGAGATAACTCAGATAGTAAAAGAGGCAGAAAAGAAGAGAGAGAAAGCAGAACGTTCACTGTGAGAATTATGGGACTTTATGAAGTGTTCCAAGATACGAGTTATAGGAATTCCAGAAGGGGAAGAAGAATGCCCCAGAGGAATGGAATCCATACTAGAGAATATTATAAAAGAAAATTTCCCAAATATCACCAAAGATTCTGACACCCTGCTTTCAGAGGGCTATCGGACCCCAGGTCACCTCAACTCTAACCGAGCTTCTCCAAGACACATTGTGATGAACCTGTCCAAAGTCAAGACAAAAGAAAAGATTCTGCAAGCTGCCAGGAGTAAGCGCCAGTTGACCTACAGGGGCAAATCCATCAGAGTGACCGCAGACTTCTCTAATGAAACTTTCCAAGCAAGAAGACAATGGTCATCTACCTTTAATCTACTTAAACAGAACAATTTCCAACCCACAATTCTGTACCCTGCTAAGCGAAGCTTAAAAATTGACAGAGAAATCAAATCATTTATGAATATACAAACATTGAGGAAATTTGCCACAACAAGACCAGCTCTACAGGAAATACTTCAACCTGTTCTGCACACTGACCACCACAATGGATCAGCAACAAAGTAAGAACTCAGAAATTAAAGGACAGAACCAAACCTTTACACTGATGCAAAAGATAAAACTAAGCAATGGACTCTCACCAAATAAGATGAATAGAATACTACCACACTTATCAATTATCTCAATAAATGTTAATGGCTTGAATTCCCCACTGAAGAGACATAGATTGGTTGACTGGATTGAAAAACACAAGCCATCCATTTGCTGTCTGCAAGAAACACACCTGGCTTCAAAAGACAAATTAAAGCTCCGAGTCAAGGGTTGGAAGACAATTTTTCAGGCAAATGGAATTCAGAAGAAAAGAGGAATTGTAATCTTATTTTCAGATACATGTGGATTTAAAGCAACTAAAGTCAAAAAAGACAAAGATGGTCACTTTATATTGGTCAAGGGAAAAATACAACAAGAAGACATTTCAATTCTAAATATCTATGCACCCAATTTAAATGCTCCCAGATTCTTGAAACAGACCTTACTCAGTCTGAGCAATATGATATCTGATAATACCATAATAACAGGGGACCTTAACACTCCTCTTACAGAGCTGGACAGATCCTCTAAACAGAAATTAAACAAGGATATAAGAGACTTAAATGAGACCCTAGAACAACTGTGCTTGATAGACGCATATAGAACACTCCATCCCAAAGATAAAGACTATACATTCTTCTCATCACCCCATGGAACATTCTCCAAAATTGATCATATCCTGGGACACAAAACAAATATCAACAGAATCAAAAGAATTGAAATTTGACCTTGTATCTTCTCAGACCATAAGGCACTAAAGGTGGAACTCAACTCTAACAAAAATGCTCGACCCCACCCAAAGGCATGGAAACTAAACAATCTTCTGTTGAATAACAGATGGGTGAAGGAAGAAATAAAACAGGAAATCATTAACTTCCTTGAGCATAACAACAATGAAGACACAAGCTACCAAAACCTGTGGGATACTGCAAAAGCAGTTTTGAGAGGAAAATTCATCGCTTTAGATGCCTACATTCGAAAAACAGAAAGAGAGCACATCAACAATCTCACAAGAGATCTTATGGAATTGGAAAAAGAAGAACAATCTAAGCCTAAACTCAGTAGAAGAAAAGAAATCTCCAAAATCAAATCAGAGATCAATGAAATTGAAAACAAAAGAATCATTCAGAAAATTAATGAAACAAGGAGTTGTTTTTTTGAAAAAATAAATAAAATAGATAAACCATTGGCCAGACTAACGAGGAATAGAAAAGTAAAATCTCTAGTAACCTCAATCAGAAATGATAAAGGGGAAATAACAACTGATCCCACAGAGATACAAGAGATCATCTCTGAATACTACCAGAAACTCTATGCCCAGAAATTTGACAATGTGAAAGAAATGGATCAATATTTGGAATCACACCCTCTCCCTAGACTCAGCCAGGAAGAAATAGAGCTCCTGAACAGACCAATTTCAAGCACTGAGATCAAAGAAACAATAAAAAATCTTCCAACCAAAAAATGCCCTGGTCCAGATGGCTTCACTCCAGAATTCTATCAAACCTTCAAGGAAGAGCTTATTCCTGTACTGCAGAAATTATTCCAAAAAATTTAGGAAGAAGGAATCTTCCCCAACACATTCTATGAAGCAAATATCACCCTGATACCAAAACCAGGAAAAGACCCAAACAAAAAGGAGAATTTCAGACCAATCTCACTCATGAACATAGACGCAAAAATTCTCAACAACATCCTAGCCAATAGATTACAGCTTATCATCAAAAAAGTCATTCATCATGATCAAGTAGGCTTCATCCCAGGGATGCCAGGCTGATTTAACATACGCAAGTCTATAAACGTTATCCACCATATTAACAGAGGCAAAAATAAAGATCACATGATCCTCTCAATAGATGCAGAAAAAGCATTTGATAAAATCCAGCATCCTTTTCTAATTAGAACACTGAAGAGTATAGGCATAGGTGGCACATTTCTAAAACTGATCAAAGCTATCTATGACAAACCCACAGCCAATATTTTACTGAATGGAGTAAAACTGAAAGCTTTTCCTCTTAGAACTGGAACCAGACAAGGTTGTCCTCTGTCACCTTTACTATTCAACGTAGTGCTGGAAGTTCTAGCCAATACAATTAGGCAAGACAAGGAAATAAAGGGAATCCAAATGGGAGCAGAGGAGGTCAAACTCTCCCTCTTTGCTGACGACATGATCTTATACTTAGAGAACCCCAAAGACTCAACCACAAGACTCCTAGAAGTCATCAAAAAACACAGTAATGTTTCAGGATATAAAATCAATGTCCACAAGTCACTAACCTTTGTGTACACCAATAACAGTCAAGATGAGAAGCTAATTAAGGACACAACTCCCTTCACCATAGTCTCAAAGAAAATGAAATACCTAGGAATATACCTAACGAAGGAGGTGAAGGACCTCTATAAAGAAAACTATGAAATCCTCAGAAAGGAAATAGCAGAGGATATTAACAAATGGAAGAACATACCATGCTCATGGATGGGAAGAATCAACATTGTTAAAATGTCTATACTTCCCAAAGCAATCTACCTATTCAATGCCATTCCTATCAAAATACCAACATCGTACTTTCAAGATTTGGAAAAAATGATTCTGCGTTTTGTATGGAACCGGAAAAAACCCCGTATAGCTAAGGCAGTTCTCTGTAACAAAAATAAAGCTGGGGGCATCAGCATACCAGATTTTAGCCTGTACTACAAAGCCATAGTGCTCAAGACAGCATGGTACTGGCACAAAAACAGAGACATAGACACTTGGAATCGAATTGAAAACCAAGAAATGAAACTAACATTTTACAACCACCTAATCTTTGATAAACCAAACAAGAACATACCTTGGGGGAAAGACTCCCTATTCAATAAATGGTGTTGGGAGAACTGGATGTCTACATGTAAAAGACTGAAACTGGACCCACACCTTTCCCCACTCACAAAAATTGATTCAAGATGGATAAAGGACTTAAACTTAAGGCATGAAACAATAAAAATCCTCCAAGAAAGCATAGGAAAAACACTGGAAGAGATTGGCCTGGGGAAAGACTTCATGAAGAAGACTGCCATGGCAATTGCAACAACAACAAAAATAAACAAATGGGATTTAATTAAACTGAAAAGGTTCTGTACAGCTAAGGAGACAATAACCAAAGCAAAGAGACAACCTACACAATGGGAAAGGATATTTGCATATTTTCAATCAGACAAAAGCTTGATAACTAGGATCTATAGAGAACTCAAATTAATCCACATGAAAAAAGCCAACAATCCCATATATCAATGGGCAAGAGACATGAATAGAACTTTCTCTGAAGACGACAGACGAATGGCTAACAAACACATGAAAAAATGTTCATCATCTCTATATATTAGAGAAATGCAAATCAAAACAACCCTGAGGTATCATCTAACCCCAGTGAGAATGGCCCACATCACAAAATCTCAAAACTGCAGATGCTGGCGTGGATGTGGAGAGAAGGGAACACTTTTACACTGCTGGTGGGACTGCAAACTAGTACAACCTTTCTGGAAGGAAGTATGGAGAAACCTCAAAGCACTGAAGCTAGAGCTCCCATTTGATCTGGCAATCCCATTGCTGGGCATCTACCCAGAAGGAAAAAACTCCTTTTATCATAAGGACACTTGTACTAGACTGTTTTTTGCAGCTCAATTTACCATTGCCAAAATGTGGAAACAGCCTAAATGCCCACCAACCCAGGAATGGATTAACAAGCTGTGGTATATGTATACCATGGAATACTATTCAGCCATTAAAAAAAATGGAGACTTTACATCCTTTGTATTAACCTGGATGGACGTGGAAGACACTATTCTTAGTAAAGCATCACAAGAATGGAGAAGCATGAATCCTATGTACTCAATTTTGATATGAGGACAATTAATGACAATTAAGGTTATGGGGGGGGAAGCAGAAAGAGGGACGGAGGGAGGTGGGTGGGGCCTTGGTGTGTGTCACACTTTATGGGGGCAAGACATGATTGCAAGAGGGAGTTTACCGAACAATTGCAATCAGTGTAACCTGGCTTATTGTACCCTCAATGAATCCCCAACAATAAAAAAAAAAGAAGGTTCCACATCTCACACCCACACTCTTCTTCTTTAGTAGCAACAAAGGGAAGGTGAGACTCTTGGCCCCATGTTCCTCTCGCTGTTACTGCCGCTGTTCACCTGAATGGCCATTCCCTGCGGGTTGCTGCCAGTCAGGCCCTAACGAGGCTGGAGGAGCCTCTGTGCTGACATCTGGAGATTGTTTATTCACCCTCAAGGCTGCTGTCGTGGAACTAAAGTTGGGGAACTGGACTCCGTGGTGGTGCTGGTCAAGGACCCAGGGTGCTCTGTGCACCCAGTGAAGTACTGAGAAACTGTAAGTTTGGTTTAGAGTAAACACAGCCCAAAAAGCTTTGAAAATAGAAGCACTTTAAGATAGGACGATGTGTGACGTTGTAACCTGTGGGGATCTGCCGTGCATGTGATGACGAGTTTACCACTGCTCACGGTGAGAATGTAAGAGGAACAAAGGGAGACAGGAGGGCAGAGCACTTCTTTGGGGAGATATCCCTGCTGCTCTCTGGAATCGCTGGCTTTTCTCCAAGTAAAAGTGAAGCTGTTGATCTCTCATCCGCTTCTCTGTTGATTGGGTTGGGCCACAGGCGGACAGACTCCTTGGTTCTGCAATGTGCCCTCAACTTGGCCTCCTCCTTTCCATGCCCGAGAGTCCAGGTAGACAGTGCACTCCCCCTTCACATGGACGCGTGTCCAACTAGAGCAGTGGTTCTCAACCTTCCTAATGCCGCGGACCTTTAATACAGACCAAAGGAGTCACAAGCCACAGGCTGAGAACCGCTGAACTAGAGTGACCAGATCCGGCCTGTGCCCAGACCCCGTGGACACTCTGGAGCCATGCTCCCACTCCATGCCTGCTCACCTGTAAGTCTTGTTACTCTGCTTCACCCCATCTTTCCTCCTCTGTCCTCTGTGCCGCCTCCCCCGACCCTCTTCCTCCTCTCCAGCCACTCCTTGCCTTTTTCCACTAGGCCACTGCATCTTCCTGCCCCATGTGTTGATGCCCTCAGGCTGCAGGGTGGTCTCCTGAGCTGCATACCAGGCCCTCCGCGCTCTCCTGACATCCCCCATGGCCTCTTATTCCCTGCAGGAGGCAAAGCCCCCTCTGCTCCCTTCCTCTGGGACCGCCGCAACTTAGCCTCCATTCTCTTCCAGCCCACATCTCCTTCCCCCATGCCCTGGCCCTGGGTCACGGGGCTCCATCCTGCAGGATGCCCTCTGCCTCTGCCCTGCCCTCTTGGCCACTGCATCAGCCTCCTGCAGTAGCCAGAACAACTATCCATACACTCCAAGGTCAAAACAGCACAAAATTCTTATTTCGTCACGGTGGAAGTTAGAAGTCTCAACTGAGTGTTGGTGGGTTAGAACCAAGGCACTGCTGTCCTCCCTCCCGAGGCTCCCGGCAGAGGGCGTCTTCCTGCCCTCTCCGGGCCAGAGGCCACTCTCCTGCCTTGGCTCCTGGTGCCGGCCGTCCTCCACCTTCAAACCCTCATCCTCCAGCAGCGTCTCAGAGCCTCTCTCAGCGCCCTCAGGGTCTTCTCTCCCCGGGCTCATCGGACACTCTCACATCCTCTGTAAGGACCCTGGGTTTGCAGCAGGCCCCCTGGATAATCCAGGAGAATCTCTCACCTGGTGCTCTTGATCACAACCATGAAGTCCCTTTTCCCAGACAAGGTAACATTCACAGGTTCCAGGGAGGAGGATGTGGACCCTTGGGGTGGGAGCCATTATTCTCCAACCTCTGGCTTGGACCCACCAGGACTCATCCCTCCCCTGTGGCAGGCTCTGGGCTGCAGGTGTGTGAGTGTGCAGTGTCCAGTCTGTCAGCGCCGACCTTCACAGGACAAAGGAGCAGATTTATCTGTACCTGTGACCCCTGTAATGCCTTTATAGAGCCAGGCACTGAATAAACTCTTGGGAGGCCCTTTGGGAATGTGACAGGATTTTTCCAGTCTCTGTCAGGCCCTTCGCTGGTTGCTGTTTTCTGTGTGTCCAGTAAGGGTCGGCTGTGCTGTGGGCAGTTGGTTTTCATTACCGTCTACAGCAGATTTAATGCACAAAGATGTCTACAGGGAAAGAGGCAGGTGCAGAGAGCGACCAGGAGGGAAAGAAAAAAGCCTGCTGTCTGTGTGAGCAGGATGGAGGGCGGCAAGTCCGGCGGGGCAGCTGGGTGTGGGGGTACGGGGGGACTCACACAGCAGTCAAAGGAGAAGGCAGGTTAGGAAGGGCTCTGGGGGAAGGCTGGTGGGGGACAGAGCCGGAAGAAAATAATCTGTACCATCTCTAGACAGGAGGCAGAGGAGACGCCCTCAGCCTTTTGGATGAATTCTAATTTTTAAATAAAACCCAGATGTGGATCACGCACACTTTGTGCGTGAGTGTTTGTGTTTGTTGTGCTTGGGGTGCAGTGTGTGTGCACGTGTGTGTGCATGCCGTGTGCTCATGTAGGTTTTTTGTGTGCACACGTGTGTGTCTGTATGTGTGCATGTGTGTTTGTGTGTGTGCCCACACAGGCTCAGAGTCCTCAGGGCAAATGACAATGGCCCCTGGAGGGCACAGTCCAGGGTGGGGTGTGGGACACGGTGATTCCTTCCCAGTGGTCACTCGGGAGCAGGAGGAGTGCAGACACTGTTTCCAGGTCCCCTCAGAGGAGCAGGCTCAGGCCAGCCGAGCCTGTCAAGTGACAAGTCGGGGAGCTGGCACTGGGTTTACGGTGTCCACTGGAGCCCCAGACACTTTCCAGAGGGAGGGGCGCTGTGCTCAAAGCAGGGCTGGGACAGCGCAGGCCTCACAGACTGTTCAACTTTCTCCCAGGAACTTTGTGTCTGTCCCACCTCCCCATGGCCCTGGGGCCCTAATGCCCTTCTGTGATCCACTGGGGACTTTGAAGGCAGGAAGGAGGTGAGCTCTGTGCTTGGACACTGTTGAAAACATGAGTGATGAGGGAAGATGAGGGTCGGGGGAGAAAGAAAAGGAGGCCCCAGAGTCCAGGCCCTGCAGTGGGGAGGAGGGTGGCAGGGGAAGGTCTCTGAAGTGTGTACAAACTTTCCCAGCACACACTCGCCCAGCACATGTTCACGCTTTCCTGTCCAGCGACTTCCTGATGCTGTCATGCCCCTGGGTGCTGTGTGTAGGGCTTGCTGGGCCAGGCAGCGTGGGCAGGTGGACAAGGAAGGCCCTTCTGCTGGCACTGGGGCTGCCAGGCCTCCCCTCCCTGTTGGAAAGCATGTTCTGCAGGAGGTCATGGCTAGAGAAAAGTGACCATGTGGGTGGCCAGTGAGTCCTGGAGGATTGAAGACCCCAAGATCTTTGCACGCTCCTCACCACTCTTTCCTATGGGAAGGAGGAAACTGAGGCTCCCCTGGGGCAGGAGGGCTGGAGAAAAAAGAAATGCACCCAGCCCTCACATTGCTCCAGGGATCTTCCTGATGGTTCAGGTGGGGGTACTACCACCGAGGGGCAGCAGCGGAGCTGGAGCTGGCCTGGACCTGTCTCTCCGAGGGGACCTGGAAAGTGTGCGCACACTCCACCTCTGAGAGTGCTCATCTGGGGCGCTGGCAGAGGAAGCAGGATGGGAGGAGGGTCTCAAGGCTGTCCCTGACCAGAGGCTGACATCTGACAGGAGTAGGAGGCGGGTGGTCCTGCTGGGGGCCAACACAGCTGGGGGACAGCTGGCGGCCCTCCTAAACGGCACACGAGGCCTGACCTTACCATCCAGTTCAGGTTGCCTGCCTGCGTTTGCACTGCCAGCTCTGCTGGACGATGGCCTATGTCACAGTCCAGCCACATGCCTCCTGGCTGTCCAGGCCATACTGAAGGGTTGGCGGAGCCACGGCCTCTGCCTAGCACTGCTTGCTGACGTGACCAGCTGGCAGCTTGGCCACTTAGACTCACTCCAGAAGCAGTTTAAGAAGCTAAATATAGCAAAATAATTCTATGGCACGTCCTCATAACTTTAGTTCTAGATCTGGGCAGGTGGTAATCTCCCTCTCCTGACTGCCCTGGAGTCCTTGTCTCCCAAACACAAGAGCCCTGGTGAAGCCGCTGTGCCAGGAAGCCCATCGTAGATGTGTCTGAATCAGCCCGGCACATTCTGCCTGTGTCTCCTGCTCAGGGCTTGGAGCCATTTAGCTTAAAGGGAAGACCCCCAGACGCTGAAGGTGGTGTTGGTGAAATATTAAGGAGGGTCAGCTGAGGAATGAGTCTAATAATGAGCAGGGAGTCTGCATTCTTTCCTCTGCAGTAAGCTCACAGAGTCACACAGGAGACTCTCCCATCAAAGTTAGTGACATCGACCCGTGTGTGGCTCTCTCCAAGAAATCAAATGTAATCGCGACTCCAAATTGCCCCTGCTCATTCAGGGCCCTAGAGAACTCTCTGTCTTTCCGTCTGCCTGCCTGTCTGTCTGCCTGCCCTTCACTCACTACTGACTCGATTTGCATGTTCAGGTTTTTTAAAATTGCCAACTCTTATAAGAGTGAGACTTGGCCGTGACATAATGTGGGGAGACACGATCCACTGGAAGTCATCTCTTTTTATTTCATCCGTGTCAAATAATGAGGCTTTTAAAAATTGCTCTAATTCTCTTGAAAAGTAATAGAGTTTGAGGCGATACCAGTAGAAGGATTAATAAGGACAGTAAAGCATATTTTGTGGACCAGAGTGAAAGAATAAAAGGGAGAGCATTGTGCTGGAAGTGGAGTGCTCGGGCAGGAATGCCTGCATGCTGGAGGTAACAAACATATGGAATGAATGAAGAGATGAGGCAAATGTAGCAAAAAATTAATTTAAACCCCTGACTTATTTCAAGGGAGGCAAAGCATGTCGACAGATGGTAAAACATCAGGAATGTGAGATTAAGATAAATCTTAAGAGGACAGGTGTGCAGGACGGAATGGCCTTTTCTGTTCTGAAATGGTCTCCCCTTCTTAATATTTCATTGCCAGTTGGATCCCAAGGTGGAGCTCCCAGCAGGTGCCCTCTGCAACCTGTCCTCCAGGAGTGTGGCCTGTCCCAGCTCTGAGACGAAGCCGAACTTCGATCTGTTCTGAGAGAGATGTGTGGCCCCTCCGGTCCCCAGCAGGGCTGCTCAGGATCCTCAATTCATGGGGAAAACTCCTCATGTACAAAGAGCCCTGTGGTAAGAGCCGCCTTTAGTTAGAAGTTGGAATAACGTTCTGTGCATAAAATGCTGGAAGTCACAAGGAGATGTGTACATTTGACTGTACACAAATGTAATCATTTTATAATCAGTAACATGTTGGCAAAATGAACGGACTGGTGGCAAGTGACAGATCAATATCCTTAAATATAAATAAATCTAACAAAGAAACTAGAAGAATAACACAAAGAAACATGAACAGGCAATTGGAAACGTAAATGATCAATAAAATGTGAAAACAATTCCTTAGAAACATCATTCAAATTATAAGTTATATTCTGTTTGAACATGTCAAATTGATAGAAATCAAAATAAATTCAAATGAGTATTTTGGAATAAACGATAAAATATGCATAGTTCTCCTGTATGTTGGTGGTAAGAATACAATGCAGTGCAGCATTTCTGGATGATAATTTGCCAATTTTTATGAAAAGCTGTCCATACTTTTTTACCTGGAAACATTGCATGGAAGATTTTTCCCCACTTCACAGTAAAAACCACCCAAAGATTTATGTACAATGCAGCTGAGTATGCGTCACTGAACGTGCCTACCAGTGGGAGTCGGTGAAACCCATCCGTTCACCCACGTGTAGGTGGTGGCCGCCTGCCCTGTGCTGCTTCGTATTCTGTCTTCTCTGAATACAGCAGCAAAGAAAACTGGCAAAACCCCTGTCCTGCTGGAGCTTCTAACTTAGATGAGGATGCAGACAGGAAACCCCTAAATACATCCTGAAGTGACAGGTAGCAAGGCACACTGCGTAACGAGGAATCATAAAAGGCAAGAAATGGAAAGTGGTAGAGAGCGTTCTTTCAGCAGAAATACTTAGCAGCCGCTAGACTAATGTCACCGAGAATATGTAACTAATTGGGAAAAGGGCCTGAGACGTTTTAAAATATAAAAGGATTTTATAAAGCAATAAATACAACACAGTTCTATTAAAACACACGTAGAAGCTGGTGATGTGCACAGGGAGAGACAGGGACATTGAAAAGCTCAAAGGAGTTACCACTGGGTGATGGGGCCATATGTGCTTTTCAAAGCTATTTCTTGTATTTTCCAAAATTTCTACTCAATGGTGGACTTTTTGAAAAAAATACACACATAAAAAGGCTTAGGTTTTGGGTGTTTTTTTTTTTTTTTTTCAAAAATAGCAATAAATCTCTCCACGAAGGAACTTGTTTTGTGCATGGAATGATTTGATTTGGGTAAGCAGAAATGTGCACAGTGGCCAGAGGTGAGGGGAAGTTGGGGTGCAGAGCAGCGCATCTTCACAAGTCCCAGGGTGGCCGTGGTCCCCGCCCAGGTTGCAGCCCCTCTGTGCGGAGTTGAGCTGAGGAGCTAAAATGCACGTGAACCATGTGTGGGTAACACTCAGCACAGGTCGGCCCCATAAGACTACAAACTTGAGGACCCAGGAGGATGGCTCTTATTGTTTTGTCTTTGTCTTGAGCCTCAACTCAAAACAGTCACATGCAGAGAACATTCACCTCTCAGTTACTAAAAACATTTTTCAAAAATAGATGTGCTGCACCATCATACAGGCAAGAAATGTCCAGGCTGTGGGAAAAATTAAACTGTGAAAGACGTGTCCGTGCAGCCAAGACCGCCAGCTTTTAAAGAAACCCAACCGTGGCTGTCTGAGTGTAAGGTGGGCTTCACACCCGGTGTGCAGCATCAAGCATACCTTGGGGATTCAGATCACTTCTGTGTGTGAGACACTCACATTCATGATTGTATTATCTTTAAAATCTCACCATGCTGGGTAGAGCAGCTATTATCTGTCTTTGACAGGGAAGGAAAATGAACCTCAGAGGGGCAACTTACCCCAGGACCCTGACTTCTGTGTCTGAGCAGTGGCGAGGGGGTGGACACAAGCCCTCGCGCGATGGCAGGTGCCAGGGTAACAGCTGGGACACACGATGGCAGCGGCGGCTCCTGGACTCCAGGCCAGGGAGCTGCTCATCTCGGGCTTCTCTGTCCTGCTGGATGGATCATCATTTTTAAGCCTTTATATCAGGGGTCCTCAAACTTTTTAAACAGGGGGCCAGTTCACTGTCCCTCAGACAGTTGGAGGGACGGACTATAGTTTAAAAAAAAAAAACTATGAACAAATTCCTATGCACACTGCACATATCTTATTTTTTAAGTAAAAAAAAAACAAAACAGGAACAAATACAATCACACTGCCTCATGTGGCCCGCGGGCTGCAGTTTGAGGACCCCTGCCAGCCTCCCCAGGCTCAGGCTGGGGTTTATGAGAAAATGGATGTGCAGTGAAGCAGCCTTGTGCGTGGGAGGGAGCCACCCAGAAAGGACCCCCCCGACCACCGCACTCCCATCCACCACCATGACTGCAGACGCTGCCCCTGATGGGGCCACCAGCCTGCCTACCGCAGGGCCTGGCACAATGCCAGCCTTGTTGCCGTTTAACACTGTGGGGGACACAGCTCCTAACACGGGTTGCGGATGCTTTGGAAACATCCACAGACTTACAAATGCAAGAAGGGAAAAAGGATGTGCATTTGGGCTGCTGGCAGGAGGCGCGTCTTTGAGGAAATGGAGGGCATGCTTGCTACCCAGTGCTGTGTGGCCGCTATGTCTGGCCCGGCCTCACCTTGCTGGCAACTGTCCCCTAGACTGCCTCAACATCCTGGCCTCCACCCCTCCTTGAATCCCAACTCTCTCTGTTCTGATTGTGTGATGTCCGTCTGGACGTAGTCTCAAGTTCACGCTGTTCTGTTTTGTTTCTGCACATACTGTCCTGAGGAGCTCGTTCTGGCTTAGATGCAGAAGGAAACCCTGCGGGGAGGCATGGCCTCCTATGTTCTCCAGCTGTGGGACACCCTCCTCTGGGTCCCAGGCCATGTAGCGCCCTGATGCGGGGCTGCTGCCCTTCCTGAGGCCTCTGCCTACAGCTGCTACCGCCTCATCCGGATTCCAGCTCTGCTGTCGACCCCGATGATGGCCCTGCCCACCCAGCCCTGTCTCACAGTAACCCTACCGACCCGCAGCAAAGCATGGTCCACAGAGGGAGACACATGTGCCTGGGATGACACGGCAAATGAGAGGCAAATCCCAGACTCAGTGCAGCCCTGCACACGCGCTCACTGCGTCCCAGTGCTGCTCGTGTGCCCTGCCCTCCTTTCTGTCTGGAGCCAGGTGTGGGGCCCTTCCGTGTGCTCCCTGCCCACTCCCATGCAAGCCCTCAACTGTGAAGGGCACCCCGCCAGTCCCAATCCTGAGAAAAAGCCACACCACGCTCGAACCAGCACCGCTCAGAACCAAGTGAAAGCCAGGCTGCTCCCAGCCGGGCTGACCTGCGCCCGGAGGAAGAGGCCTGAACAGGGCAGCACATTATTTCTACCTGATGCCAAAGTTAAAATCTCTCCCAGACACAGAAGAACCAGGAAGGAGTCAAGAGCAGAGAATCGGGGCAGAAGCAGGACGGCACGACGTGCTCTAGTCATTGGTGGTGTGTCCCGGAAGACACTCTGGGAAGATGCCGATGGAGCCCCAGCCAGAGGAGCCACAGAGGGGCCATCTCATCCCGTAGCCTGCTGGAGGCAGAGGTCCAACCAGAGTGGTTGAAGACAGAATAGAAGAGGAGTTCACGTTCGCAAAATGGCTCAAAGGGTTTCACTGCAAAGAGGCACAGATTAATACAGCATCAGCTAGAAGGGTAGGGAAGGTGAGACATGCTGGTAACTGAAGAGAGGTTGGCATGAAGGTCAAAGGAAACAGCCTTTGTCTGGGAATCTCAGAATTGCCATGTGGGTGCCCTGAGTCAGGGCAGCCCAGAGCAGTGTCCTGTGAGGATCAGAGGGGCCAGTTCCTGGGATGGGCAGAAACCCTGAACCACAAACGCACACTGACAGGCAAAGTTAATCAGGGTACTGAGAGACGGTGAGGGCCGGTGGAGACTGATTCCAGCTGCTCGCCCAAGTTTATCTGAACATTCTGCCATTTACCCTTCAGTAGGTGTGAGTGGAACCCTCCCGAAATCGCCAGACTCCACATCTTTAGTGAGCCTTGACCATAGTAACTTCATTTTCATTCACTTTCCCCTTTTGATCCAGACTTTGGTTTAGAAAGCATCTCAGATAGGCTGTCAGGGCCGATTATGTTCCTTATCCCTGGACACACTCGCCCCAGGGACTTCTACCCCTCATCAGGGAGTCTCAGGCCTGAGAGAATGTCTGTCTAGCCTGGGCCACATCTGAGTAACAAGGAGTTGCAGAGAGAAGAGGTCTCAGGCCTACGTGGGCCCTGAAAGTGTGTCATCCCAGGTGTCTTTTCAGCCTTACAGGCTTGATCAACCGCTTTGAACTTCTAAGTGGGCACTATTGTTAAACTGTTATCTACGAGCAAACTGGAGTAAGGAGTAGCCTCTGCAACTTCAGTACGTACAACAATAATAATAATAACCACAAAAGTGAGTAACCAAAGTTTAAGACTAGATTTCAGCCGTGTTCTCACTTTAGAGGACAGCCAGCCAAAAAGACAAAAAGTCTGAACATTTTAATGGTGGGTACTCCATTTAGCTAATCAGCATGTGCATAGATTTTTTTCCAACTCAGTCTCTACTTTGTTGGAAGTATTTATCCAAGTGGAACAGGAGGTCTTGGCTCTAATGCCAACACTTCTTGCTTGGAAAAGATATAACTTAAAGTACTTTTGTTGTTTAAGGGAGTAGAAGGCAAAAATGAAGAGTATTGAAAAAGCAATATATAAAATGGCCAGATATCTTACATATTTAACATATATAGGCCCAGTCTGGGGGTCTCTGGGGAACCTCAGACCTCAGTCAACCTCCGCTGTCTGCGTCACTTACGAATGAGTTTTAGTCTCACCTGTCTGATTACTCAAGGATTCCAGCAGGACACAGAGCTTTCTTTGAATGACAAACATGATCCCAAGAGTCAAGGCCTTTTAGTTTTGCAGCCCAGGGACTAATAGGAGAATCTAACATGGACCATTCTGTTGAGACTGCAGTAAATTCCTTTATAAATGCCGCTCCCAAACAGACAACATCACAGGCTGAAGCTTGGTGCCTCCGTCTCCCGGAAACACACGGTGGAAAGCTTGTCCAGCTAGGCCAGTGGTTCTCAACCTTCCTAAGGTCATGATGTATTTTCATTGTTACAAAGGGGTCGTGACCCACAGGTTGAGAACTGTTGTGCTAGGCCGTGGTTTTTATCTAAAGCTTTGGCTATTCCTTTACAGTGGTGGAGAATATCTCCTTTAAGCAATTCAATGTTAAAGCACAGAGGGGTAAATGCAGTGGCCATCTAGGAATAATTTCAAAAACTGAAAACTTATGTTTTCTAAAAGGTGCAGACCTTAGATTCAGTAGTACCAGAGGAAGTGTTTTTGGCCAGGGCAATTTTAAAGCTTTTAGATCTTTCTAGTTGAGTTTTGATAAGGACATTTGTTCTTTCCATCAGTCTAACATTGCTTTGGGAGGCACAAATGAATGAGTTGTAACATGCCGAATTTCTTATATGCAAGTTTCTTATATGAAACAGCCAGCGATGTGACTTCCTTTGTCACTATGCAACTCTGAAGGTACATAATAACAGCTGAGGCATTGGCATGTCGGCAAGGGAAAGCTTCCACCCAGTGGTAACATACAAATCATGATGAGAATGTATTTGTGACCTTGGGAGGGAGATGACAGGATGAACTCCATTCACCAAATCTCAAAGTGGCCATTAGCAGGTCAAAATAATGTAGAACTTTCTGAATTGTATTTCTTGTGTTGGGGGGAAAAATACAAAAAAAAAAATAATAATAATACAACAATTAGTCACCTAATAAGAATTTATTTATGTGATACTGAAAACTGAGTGTCATTCACAAGATCATTTAAATCCCTTTTCAGAAAATAATCAATCCTAGCTGTAAGGTTTTCGATCTTAGCGGAACTCACGGCAGCTGGGTTTTGCTGTGTGATAAGCCAAGTTGTTTCTTTAGCCTTATCGGATTATAATTTTTAGTACCCAGAAATTTTGATTATGGCCAAGGCAAAAGGAAGCTGAATTGAATTAATGTGTTATTGACAAAAGTTCCTTTTTGAATTTTGTTCCCTCTGGAGGTTAAACGTCCTCTTTGTTCACATAGCACACGAACTATAAACAATTCCAAAGTCATAAAGGCAACTGGCATAAATATGAGCAGTTTTGCTTTTGCTGGGATACAAGCCTTGGCTGAGAGTGAGGTTCTGCTTGTTGGGTCAGTGAGGTTCTGCTTGGTGGTTCTGCTTGGTCATCGGCAGTGAGGCCACCTCAGCTGCTTCAAGGGGAGTGACAGCGGCACATCCAGCGTAACCTGTGCTTCACTGTCCAGCATGTGCGCCACTCGTAAGCCTTGAAGCTCTGCGCCTGCTGGCAGGATTCCAGTAACCAGCTCTACGTCTTGGCTGGATTTGGGCACTCATGAGGTTTCTCGTCCTAGGTAGGGAGAGCAGGGTTTGGGGTGAAGATTTTGGTAGGAAAAACAATATGAGACGCCAACAGCAGGCTCTCATAAACGGTGCATTCGCCTGCAGAAAGGTGCTGAGTGGCGCCTCTGGGGTGTGAGGAAAGTGGGCAGTGAGAGGAGGGCCCGAGACTGGCTCCCTGGGAACTTGGCGAACGCCTGGGAAGCCTCCGCGGCTGGACAGCTCTCAGGCAGGGAGGGCGTGCACGGCCACTGAATCTAACTGTCGACGTAATAGCCGAGGGGTCTGTGTTGAGCTGCGTGTGTTGCCGTAGGAATTTCCAATGCATTTTCTTTTCTTCCAAGCACAGAAAGGAAGAAGGGGGCTGATAACTGGCACGCCCTCATGTTCTTTCCCCTGACAGAAGGCTGCGTGCACATCCTCTTCTCAGTCCTGGGGGTCTGGCACATAAATTTCAGAAGGGCTGAGCTGTCAAAGACCAGTCTCCATCCTCCCCCTCGAGATTTCTTTATAGGAAGGACTAGAGCAACACAGAAGCTAGTGCAGGGCGCCATCGGTGTCTCAGCTTACACCCCTTTGTAATGATTTAATCCATGAAAGAACTTCGAGGATTGCAGGCACTCTCTAATATTGGGGAGGCGCTTGTGTGGGTCAATTTGAATCCTTATTGGGGAATCAAATGAATCTGTCCAACGTCTATTGTGGAGTTATCCCGTCATTCCTCAAAAACCTCTTTTAAAAGAGCTAAGCTCTCAGAATTTTTGTTATTTAGGTTTAGGAGAAAATGGGCAAGAATGTTGAAGAACTTTACTGTTTTCAATTATGGCTGAGGTTAAGTCAACTCAAGAATTATCTTCCCCTTTTCAGAAAAGGACCTACCAGCAGCAGCATGGTGCCCTCCCAGGAAGTCTCTCCCAAGTAAGTGAACTGGGGCTGAGCTAACATCACAAAGAATGGCTGTCCCAGGGAGGACCCAATTGAAAGGCCAAGGAAGGGTTGTTGGATGGTAAAAAGTGTATTAGAAACTCCCACCAGCTGAATTTTTTTAGCATTCTGACAAGGCTGGTGGAAGCCCCTCCCTTCCCCTTTCCATCAGAGATGTTGGAAACATCTAAGGGTCAAAGTTGGAAAGCTGCACTGTGTTTCCTGGGAGCACCCGCAGTTCTTTAGAAACACAGAAGACAGCCTGTTTAGGAGCTGTTCAGTACGTTTTAATCCTATGTATTTTTTTCCTATGTCCAGGCTTTTTGCAGCAGTGGCAGACCCACTTGGTGTTATGGAGTTAGATGAGCCAGCTGTGGATCAGGCTGGAGGGTCCAGATTGTGAGTCTAAGAGGGCCAGTCAGTGTTTTGTGTTTTTCTTCAGACACTATGGGCTGAACAGATTCAGGCTGAACATACATGGAAAAGGAGGTTCACCCAGGGCTGTTGCTTGCAAGAGAGCCCTGTGAAGTGGCAGAACAGCCAGGAAACTGGGCAGGTCTGTGGGGAGGTCTGCAGAGGAAGGAGCCAGCTGCACAGTGGCCTGGAGCTCCTGCTGAAGTCAGACGGTCTGGGATTAAACGCCAGCTGTGGTTCAGGGGACAGCAAGCCGAGTGCAGGGTGTGCGGGCTGATCTCCTGGAGGAGTCTGAAGTGCTGGCAATGGGGGGATGAAAGTCATCTACACCTGCCACAGGGTGGAGGATGCAGTCGCCGGGAAAAGTCTGAGGAACTGAGGGTCTGGTTGAGAAATGTCATCCAACGCACGCTGAATCCCCAAGACTCAGGACGAGAGGGATGCTGGGCAGAGAGGCTCTCAGACAGGATCCAAGAGCATCCAGAAATGAGGAGCAGAGACAGGCCAGTCTGTGGGCTGCAGCCTCAGTGGGGGACGCAACCACAGCTGCTGATGAGTAAGGGCGACAGGGAGGGGTTCTGGGCAGAGGGGCTGAAAATGGGCTGGGCTGGGCGTGGCAACGAGGACCATGTCCCCTGTCGTCCACTCCTCTCCCAGGCTCAGGCCCAGCGGAGAGGACTAACGGGAGGGCAACAGAAAATCCTGTTGCCCCTGAGGACAGCGGCAGGTGTGGCAGGGTGTGGGGAGAAGAAGGCTTCTGGCTGCACAAGCCAGTGAAGAGAATGTTCATGGGAGGTGAGGGAGCGAAGGTGCTCCCAGCGGAGAACTGGATGTGCCGGGGGGCGCTGGAGACAAAGATGACAGCCCAGAGAGGAGGGTGGCCGGCTGGGGTCTTCTGGTTCTGGAAGGCCCAGGTGATGGTGAGGCTCTGGTGTTGGGATTGGGGCGCCTTTGGGTGACATAGAAAGGCAGGGAGCCTCAGGAGGAGGGTGTGCTACAGGTCCCATGCAGGGCACTCACTCCTACTGCAACAAGCCCCTCCAGTGGTTCTCAGTGAGACTGAGAACATCAGGGAACGTCAGGGTTACCCTGGGGGTTCATGGGAGTTCTTAGGGTTATATTTCCCAGGTTCTGAGCCCTCTGAACTTGACTGAGCTATCTCCACTGGGCACCTCACTCCTCTCTGCACTGGCAAGTCCTCCCCTGAGATTTTACTGCAGGAGCCCTGGCGCCCTTCCCTGATGTGTGGTCAGGTGGCCATGCTCATGTCTCTGCCTCCATGGATGTCATCTTATAGAGCTGTCATTACCTGTCTTTTCCCCACACCGGATGCTTCTTGCTACTGCAACTGAGGAGACAGAGCCCTGGCAGGGCAGAGGGCATGGCTGCATTAACAGGGCAGACCCGGAGCTCTGACCTCAGCCTCACGGCCAGACAGTCCTGATGTTTCATCTCACAGCTCCCAGCTCTGACTTTCCACTTACAGGTCCCCAAGAGACTGTCCCAAGAGTGTGGGATCATCTAAGGCTCCACTTTATCACCTCTTTTTTTTTTTTTTTATTGTTGGGGATTCATTGAGGCTACAATAAGCCAGGTTACACTGATTGCAATTGTTAGGTAAAGTCCCTCTTGCAATCATGTCTTGCCCCCATAAAGTGTGACACACACCAAGGCCCCACCCACCTCCCTCTTTCCCTCTTTCTGTTTCCCCCCCCATAACCATAATTGTCATTAATTGTCCTCATATCAAAATTGAGTACAATCACCTCTTTATCAAGGAGGATCCGTACCACCTGCCCCGACAGCTCCCAGCAGGGCGTGGCTGGGCAGGGATGGGCCTGGCTAGTCTCTGTGCATAGGCAAGGTGCAAACTATTTGCACCTGCCTCTGTCCTCCACCTGCCATATCTGTGTTTACTCCGTGTCCTCCCCTGCAGCAAGCCAGCTGCCTCCTGCTTGTTTTTAACTTGTAAGAGGCACTCTTCCCCCAGGCCTGGGCTGCCTCTGTGTACGCTGTTATCTTTCCAACAATCAGTGTTTGGCACCAGCCCAGGTAGAGATCGGCTAGGGCTAGAGACCATTCCTCAACTGAGAGCCCAGGATGCTATTTTAAATAAATGTGCAGATTTATAAAAAGGACAAATATCAAGTAAATCTTGTCTATGATGGCCCATCAAGTAATCCTCGTGAAGATTAGCTGCTAGAACCTATAAATCTCAGGACCTATAAAGAACCCCACTTTTGACAAGCAACACATATACATTTTCTTTAAGAGCCAGATGTCAGAAATTCATTTCTGGAGATCTACAAGGAGACGCACACATCAGTGTGCTGCTGCCTCTGTGATAAATCTGGAGATGCAGGACACAGATCAGATCTCTGAATTTTTCACGTCCTCATCAACAACCTCAAAGAATCAAAGATTGGGAAGTCCTCACTTAAATCAATGATTGCAGCTTTCTCTAGAAGCAATTTCCCTTCTGATGCTCTCTCTCCCCAACCCAGACTATTAAAATTGGAAGAAGCATATGAAAAAATCAGCTCAAACCTCTGACAGATGAGCATATGACAAGCATGGGGTTGGATTACAGTTATGCCTTGATTATGACGAGCAGTATCTGTAGATACGTTGATGAGTCCCCCTAGGGAGGAGCAATGAGTTTTATGAACATGGTTATATGAATATTTTTAAGTCTGCCATGTTATCAAGTGCACATGGGGGGAACTTCCTGAGAAAATGCAAAGTGTGAGTCATTTCATTCAACACCATTCAACTTGCAAGTCCAGATTTGACTCTAAATCCAGAAGGATAAAAATGATTCTCAACTTAAAAACTTGGAAACAATTTCTAAGTCTTCTTATTTAAAGGCTCTAAAACCTCTGACATCTTCCCCCTTCAATTTTGACATCTTCCCCACATCTTTTTAGGGCAGAAGAAAAGATAAAGAACTCTTACTTTTTGAAGGTGCCTGAATCCATATGGTGCTAAGTGAACAGACTAGCATATGCCAGGTAACTGGTAGAGAGAGACATTGACTTCTTAGAGTTCCAGAGGCTGAGCAGTCCAAGGTCAAGGGCTGGTGGCTGGTGAGGGCCTTTCTGCTGCGTCATCACATGGCGGAAGGTGAGAGCCAAAAGAGCAGGCAGAAGAACCAGCGTGGTGAGAGGAGGCCGAGCTCCCTCCACCAGGACCCTCTTGTGGGCAACGGCCCCCATCCTTTCTTGGGTAGCTCCCTCACCGGCCCAGTCACCTCCTCATGATTCTACCTCTAATACACCACAATGGCTATGACATTTCAAGTGCTGGAGGGGACACTGGAACCAGCAGGAGGACTCCCTGATGAGTCTGATGAGACAGCTTTACTTTTAGTACACAGACACCTTGAGGAGCTGCAGTCCTGTGGCTGAAATTGCATAAGAAAAGGCGGTTGAGTTGATCAGCTGATTGGCTGGACACTTGTGGGATTGATTATTTACATACTTTGATTTGTTTTTTCTGACCTTAAGGAATTTCTTTATACATTTATGCATCCATTCACCCTTCCTTTTGCTCATTTAACAAATATTGTCACCTGCTATTGCTAACAATAATAATAGCAGTTACTGTGTTTATTGAATCCATACAATATGCCAGCCATTGTGCTGATAATGCCATATGCAAGCTGTCTCATTATGCTAGATCTGAAAATGCATGTTATGTTTCTCTTTTACACATGAAGACTGAGGGCCGGGCCTGGCAGGTGCTGACCTTAGGGCTAAAGGGAGGGGTGGAGGTCCTCATCTTTGTGTGTCTTGCTGGGCTTCCTGTGGGACCATAAAGATGAATACATCTTGCACTGCCTCTGAGATGCTCATGCAGATGGAAATAATGTAAAACAAGCATAAAAGTGATAAATGACATGAAAGAGTCTGAAAGGTCAAGGAAATTCAAAAGAGAGAAGATCATTTTCTACCAGGGAAGATTAGGGAAGGTTTTCAAGAAGGGAGATTTAAATAAATAGGAGGGGACACAGAGCAGAGACCAAAAGCTTAATGAATACAGATAAACATCTCCTGACCATGTGATCAGTGGTTCAACACAGGTGCACACAGTGGTTCACATTAGCCAAACACAAACCACCAACCACATCACCTCATCACAGGAAAGAAGCTGTTAAGAGGCATTGTAGATTTACACAGAGAGACTACCACGTAACTGTCATGGCCAAATGACAAAGGGCAGCCCACAGAACAAACAGAGGCCAGGGCCAGGGAGGCAGGAGGCCAGGACGCTGGAGGGGGAGGTCTGCAGCCAGGTTGCTCAAGGTCGCCATGTCAAAGGCAGAGGGCGTCAGGACATCTAGGGTGTGTCTGCTGCTTCGCTGTCAGAGAGGATTGTCTGTGAGCTTGGCAGATTCTATGTTGGTTGGTAGAGGGGTGGAAGAGGAAGGCAGAGGGATGGGCAAGGACCTATGGGAGTAGGGGCAGTGATGAAGGTGAAGACGGCAGACACGCCTCTCAGGAAGGAAAGCTGTGAAGAGAAGAAACAGGCTGTGCCTGGAAGGGTGTGGGGACCAAGGAAGGCTCTTACCTTCGATTCGCCACTTCGCAGGAGAGACGTGAGCATGTGAGGGGCAGGGGTAGGTTGGGGTTACAGAAGCAGAAGGTACAGGAGGAAGTTCAGGAGCCCTGGGAAAGGTAGGAGCCAGGGGAGGCAAAGAGCTGGGAGCAGGGGCCTGGCCTCAGGGAAGGACCTGGCCTGGAACATAGAGGATTTGCCAAGGAGGTGGGTGGCTTGGTACAGGTCATGTGTGTGTCTGTTTTCAACTGCATCTGTGGCCTCTGTCTCACGCTCCGGCCTGCTGACACCCTCCCTCGCCCAGCTCCTTGGACAGAAGCAGGTTCTCAGGGCTGGAAGAAGCCAGCCCCCCGTGCGCCTCCAGGAGCTGGAAGAGGGCAGCATCTTTCTCCTGAAAATGATACAACTGGACATATTTTAGTAAATAAAGCTAATAATCAGTTAGGACAGACTGTTTCGATAAAAGTTTTGTTTGTTTTTGTTTGTTTGTTTGGTTGCTTGCTTGCTTAAGGAGTAAAACTCAAGAGAAACTAGAAATTTTAAAATATATTGTATCACAAAACACAACCATGGCATTGGTTGTGTTTTGAGATAAACAATACATTTTTTGTATTAACTGGGCACAGGTTAGCTGGTCCCTGTGAGCCCACCTCCAGGTGCTCTTCCCAGGGAGAGTCTCCTCCATCAACAGGGGTGGGACCTGCAGCTTGCTCTAAGCCCATAGAATGTTCTGGGTGGGTGATGTCACCATCTCACCAGGACACTCTCCTGGGAGGCTCTCCCTGAGGGCTTGGTGAAGTGACAGACTCTGCCAGAAAGCCAAATGGCAAGGAACTAACTGCAGGTCGTATCTAGGAGCTGAGGATCTGTGGGTGGTCTAGCAACCAACAGGGAAAAACATAGCCAATGGTCCTACAGGCACAGCGAATGGATTTCCCAGCAATCTAGTCAGTGTGGATTCTTCCATAGACATCCAGATAAGAACACAGCCCAATCCCCAGCTTCCCTGCAGCCCGTGAGACCTGTGCCCTGACTCACAGGCACTATGAGATGATGAAACACCAGAGATAGACAGGTAATACAGGCAAGAAGAGACATCACAGGAGCTCCTCTCACCCCACCCTCCTGTCCCCTGTCCCCCAGTCACCCTGCCTCTCCTCAGCCCCCTGGGGTCCACAGGTGTGTTCCCTTTCATTTGGACAATTCTGTTCATTCTTCCCTTTTGTAATTCAATATCCTTCTATCTCTCCCAAATGTGAGGATGGAGACGTGAGCATGTCACAGCCGGCAGGACACGATTTGCACCTGTCTCTTATGGTCCTTGCACACTGCATGTGCTGTGGTTGAGGGTGGTGGAGGTAACTGCAGCTCCTCTTGCTAATATTCATGCTCAGATTTAAGAACCTCACCTCTTGGGAGTAGCAAGAAAGCAATGTACCTTTTAAACAAAGAGCAAATGGTCTTCCAGGTGGATAACTTATGGAATCCCTGACAATGGTTCATGGGGTCTGGTGGCTAATGGAACAAGGTGTCCTGGTCACAGCAGTACAGGGAACAATTGAGGACGATGTGACGTGCACAATCTCCAGCCCTCTGTCCAGGCCGTGTCCTCTCCTTCCCGCCCATGTGCCTCGGCACTAGGCAGAGACGGAGAAGCATTAGATCATCCGAGCGCTTCTCTGCCAGGGCAGAATTGATCCCTGGAGTGTGTTATGTCTCTGCCTCATCTTGTCTTCCCCATCTCAGGAAACTCTGTCACTTCTCCAGGGACACCTTCCCACGAGCGACAACCCTGCCACCTGCTCTTTCTGGTGACTGCACCAAACCCCTACCCCCAGTCCACCCACTGCTTCCCGCTGAGCCTTCTGATCAGTGTAACGAGGCCCCGGCCCCATCAGCCAGTGGAGCTGCTCACAGGGCCCTTTCCACCACCAGTCAAAATGTCATCTGATATTATTTATCCCCATTGTTCCTCTAGAAAGCCTGGATGATGTGGCTGTTAGCATTTTGGGGAGCCAGGTGTCCCCATCCTCAAATAATGCTTGTTAAACACCCCTTCTGGAAGGCTAAACATGAGGTGTGCCTCTGAGCTGCCCCCCATTCAGTAACAGTTTGGGGTGAATAGATATCTAAGGGACTCAGCCCCTGGTAGACAGTGCCAGGACCCAGAGCCCCTCCTGCCCTTTGAAGAGCAGAGGTGTCACCAGAAACCGACCTGACCATGGCAGGGGCACAGGGAGGGGGAGGCAATGACCCTCAGAGCCACCTGATATAACAGCAACACCTTCTGTTTTTGAGCAGGGGGGATGGAGGGCCAGGTGACCAGGACCCAAGACTGGCATTTCCAGGCTGTCCCCAGCAGTCCTTCTAGGGCACCAGCCTGGGGCAGAGCCCTTCCAGTGATGTCTGTTACTGACACACAGCTCCTTGTAGCTGTCTGGTGGTGGCCAAGTATCCAGTGTGGGGGCTCAGGTGGCCACTCACATTCTAAGTCCCAATCTCACCTGATGAAGGTGTTCCTGTGGAGGCGGCAGGACCCTGCCCAGTCCTCACCACCCACCTGTCTCTTCCCATCCCTCACCTGGCTCCTTTCCCAACCTGTGTGCTGACCACTGCCTGTAGCCCCTGGGGGTGGTGTGCTGGGATGTGTGGCCTCTGAGAGGCAATTATAGTAACAAGGCCTCTAGGGAAGCCCCTACTCTCACCGACCACTGCCTCGGCCCTTATAGGACAAGCTGGATAACACGTGAGCACCCAGGGAGAAGGCCAAGAGGGAGGCCTCGGGCATCTCCGACCTCCACCTTCTGGGCTGTGGATGCTAATGACTGTCGTCTGGGTGGATGGTTTGTGGTCCTGGGCTCAGCAGATGACCTGGCCCCGCCCCGTTCTCTAACACGGCATTCACAGATAGGGTGGGGCTTGTCCCCCAGCTGAGTGCAAAGAACACCACTTCCCTGTCAAAGTTGCAGCATGAGTACTTTGCAACCTTTTTTCATCTTTATTCTAGTAATAGTGAAGTAGCCGCATTTTTTCTGCCGCTTTGTCATCATCATCTTACCTTAGCCTTCCTGAAGGTGAGAACAACAAGGTGTCCATGAGTTACCATGGCAACGACAGGCAAAAATAAACACAAAACCTATCACTGCAATAGGGGCCAGAGGCCGCATGGTGGCGAGGGCCACAGAGGCAGTACGGTGGCATCTGCCCGCTGGTCATGCCTGCCCCGGTGTGCAGAAGCCCTGGCTGGAGGCCGTAAGGACCCAACAAGGCCTCAGACGTGACACTCAGCCAGGGCCTTGAAGCCTCAGGTCTGTCCTTTCTGGCTCGGGCAGATGTATACTCATGGCCATCTGACAGAAAAGGCCACTGTGACGGCAAGAGGCATAGCGCGCCATCCTTAGCGCCAGCTGCGTGCACTTCACACCTCACCCGCTCTTTTCTCCCAGAGCATGGCCAGCCTGGAGGGAGGTGGGCAGAAAGGAAGTGGACTCAAGGCCAAGTCCCCTCTGAGCCAAGGCAGGCATTCTGGACTGTGGCCAGGCCAGGCAAGTTGGCCAAGGCAGGATGTCCCCAGGGGTGCCTGCCACCCCCCCCCCAAGACTCACTGGGTGTGTGCTCCAAGCTGAGAGGGCTGTGTGGGGCTGCAAGGGCAAGGCCAAGGGGCCTCCAGCTCCTCCGGGCACCCCAGCAGAGCCACCTCTACCCTGCATGCCATCTCCCAGGCCTGGGTCCTCCCTTTCCTACGGCCTCTGGAGCACAGAGCTGAACCTGCTATTCTGAAATCTAGGCTGAGTTTAGCAATTCCGATGTTTCCATGTTCTGAGGTGCCAGATAATTAGCATATCTCTCTGGAGAAAAGACAGATTTTATTCAAGGACAGGAAAAGAAGAAGCTCGTGTGGTTGTGGGTGTGGCAGCATGAGGCCTGGCACCAGACAGACGGGCCGGCTCAGGTACCAGGTGTGTGGCCCGAGGACAGTCACTCCATAGGCCCAGCTCAGCCCCTCAGCACAGGAGGGCCCTGACCCCTCCCTGTGATAATCACTGAGACCCCAGCCTGAGTCACTGAGCCTGTGTTTCCCCAGCACAAGTGTCCCCAGCATGAGTGTCCCCTTCCTGATATTCCCCAGCCCTGCATGTCCTCAGCATGAATAGCCACAGCCCTAAATGTCCCTGCCTGAGATTCCCTAGACCTGAATGTCCCCAGACTAGGTGTCTCAGTCTCTTTCCCACATAGGAGACCCTAGTCACAACCTCCCCAGTGCAGAGGCCACTATCACTGTACTCAAGGCTTTCTCTCCCTGGTGCCCAGGGATGTGCAGTCAGTGGAAGGCCCCATGATGAGATACCTGCCCTGGCAGCCCAGGCCCCTCCTTCTACTCTGCCGGTCCTGGAACTCAGGAGTGACCCAGAGGCACAGGGTCCACAGAGGCGGATGCTCCCCAGAGTTGGGTGCTCCCCCAAGGGCAGATGCTCCCTAAAGGTCCATGCTCCCCAGAGGCGGGTGCTCCTCAGAGGCAGGTGCTCCCGAGAGGTGGGTGCTCCCCAGAGGCAGGTGCTCTCAGAGGTGTTGGCTCTGAGTCAGAGCTGGGTGGCTGCCACAGAACATACTCCAAGTCTGCTCTCCAACTAAGCCACCTCATCTGGTCAGAAGGACCAGGTTGGCCACTATACTGCTTTGTGAGTTTGATTGAGGACAGCCACCTTCACCTCTCAGCCACCTTCACCTGTAAAATTGGGCTTGGACTTGTTAATGGAGATTGTGCTCTGGGGATACTCAGATTCCCAGAGGTGCCCCAGGGCCTCCGCTGCTGGGACTAGACCAGTGGGCAGCACTCTTGGGTTCAACTCATTTCTGTAAATGGCCCAGTTGTCCCAATTGTATCTATTAAGTGCCACTGCTTACATCATTTGATTTCCCTAGACCAGACTTTCCTGAAGTGTCTGGACAGGTGCATTCAGCGCATCCGTTTCTCCTCCTGCTGTTCTGGATCATTCCAGGACACAGTTGGCTCCCTGCTCCTGAGGCAGGTCTGACACATTCTTCCCTCCTCACCTCCAGCATCAGCCTCTGTGTGAGGCATCCTGACAATGCGGCAGATTGCTATCTCCAAGGCCTCCATGCCATGGTCACACCAGCCTTTCTTCAGAGCCGCCTCCTGGTCACACCAGCCTTTCTGCAGAGCCACCTCCTGGTCACACCAGCCCTTCTGCAGAGCCACCTCTTGATCACACCAGGCCCTGTACACAGCCGCCTCCTGGTCACACCAAGCCCATATGCAGAGCCACCTCCTAGTCACACCAGCCCTTTTGTAGAGCCTTCTGGTCACACCACCTTTCTACAAAGCCACCTCCTGGTCACACCAGCCCCTTTACTGAGCTGCCTCTGTGTGTGTGACAAAGAGTCAGTCTGCAGGCACCTGTCCATGGGATGCCAATGACACCTGGACCTGGTGACCTCTGGCCCCCTGTGGGACTCTAAAAGGGTTAATACAGCTGCCCAGGGCTGCCCAAAGCCCCCCGTCCAGCCCTTTCCAATTCGGCATCTCAGAACAGGAGACAGTCCATGTCAGCGGCTCTGATGCCAGCTCCCTTCCTTACTGGACACAGATCTGTGGGCGGGTTTCCCAACAAAGGCCCAGGGCACCTCCTATACCTTTGCCCTGGCTCAAGAGTACTACCACCCACCCTGTCTCAAAAATGGCCTGAAGGGGCCATGACACCTGGAAGCCCTTTCGACGTGGGTTGGATTTGGGCACCTAACCTCCTATTTTAACCTTCCCTCCCAGCACAGGCCTGTCTGTGAGGGGTGTCACCTGCCAGGTCTGCCTTCCTTCCCTAACAACCAGCACATCAGAGGAGGTTGTGGGGACATCGGGGAGCCATCCACTGGCTTTCAGTTCTCAGATCACGGTTCCGACCATGGCTGCTGGCAGGAAATGGACCGAGAAAAGACCACTGTAGGCAGGTCACACAGGCAAGGTCCAGGTCTGGACGCTGCAGACTTGGTGGCTGCTCTGCACAGGAGTTGGCTCTTGGGAGATTTGCCTCCTCAATTCACGGCCCGTGACTGCACTTTCAGCCTGCGTTTCTCATCTTTAGAGCAGAGCTTCTTCACACGCTTCCTACAGTGTTTCCTGGAAGGAGAGATTGTATAATAGAAAACAAAGGAAAATTGGGAGGAAAGAAGAACTCAGAAAAGCGCAATGGAGCAGACAGGGAGACGGGGTGTGCTGGGGAATTCTGATTTAAGGGAGGCATCTCCATGGCAACAGGGCTGCCAGTTCCCTCCCACCCTAGTGGATCCAGGGAACGCCCCGAGCAGCAGATTCTCTCCAAAGCCCTGCTCTGGGGAAGGTGCAGTTACCTTCCATGCTGGTGCTCCCTTTCCCAGCCTGGCACACACCTCTATAGTCACCTCTGGGTGCAAACTCATCTCTAGACACAGCAGGGCCTCCGTCTCGCCTTCCCTTGCAGCAGGCGAAGCTGATTCCATCCAGTTTGGAAGGTGGGAAGAGGGAGCTTTTCTTTATTCCAGGGTTATTCTCCCACCCTGCTCTTCCCAATGCCAGGAGAATTCACAACAGCAGAAAACCCCTCTTGGGCAGATTCTATCCATTTCTCAGTGTTTGTGAGGACTTCCTGAAAAATTCTTGGCCCCTTACAGCTGTCCACCCTCCCAACAATTGACACCACCAGAACAGATCCTCTTTCTGCCTAGAACACCCACTCCCAGGGAGGCGGACGCTGGAAGGAGGCCCAAAAATCACCCAGTGAGGGCTACAGTGAGTCATTACCTCCCAGGTCTGCCTTCTGGTCAGCCCCATTGTGTCTTCCTGGTGTTCCGTAATGAAGGGAACTTATTAAAATACTCCAGGGTCACTGCGTTTGCCTAAAAAAGAAATCTTATGACACAAAAGGAAAACAGAGTTCAAAAAAAAGAAGAAAAAGCTAGTCCTCTTACACACTTGTCAATAAATCAGCACACGTTTCTGGTGGGAGTTTGACAACATGGTCTGCCTTGTGAAACGTGCAAGACCTTTGACCTAGCAACTTTACCAGAGAGTCAGATGTGGTGGACCTGCTGCTCTCTCCTCCAGCCTCTCCAGGACAGGAACAGAAGCAAGAAAATGTTAACACATAAGGACAAAGTAGGTTAGAAAAGGAGAAATGTGGTGTCAGGTAGAGCTGTCGGCCTGTTTCTGAAAGACTGAGTGTGAAGGAGAAGGCTGCACCAGGTGCCTGGGAGAGGGACACTGTGGAGAGTCTATCCTGGAGAGACTCCGGGCTGGGGGCCTGGAGCAGGGCTGCCTCAGGCTGCATGGGAGGGACTTGTGTCTGGGTCTGCATGAGGACAATGGACATCCTGCCCAGCTCCCTCCCACTCCCTGAACAGCCAGCCTGGGGTCCATCTTCCTCCCTGGGTCAGAAAGACACACAAGCCTTCATTAAGACACAGCCCAGGAGAGGCTGAGGGTCATCAGGTGGGCAAGGGGGTTAAATAAACATCCATGTGCCCCCACGGCTTAGCTCCAACAATTTTACCCTGAGATTCAGGAGACCTGACCAGTCCCCAGAGAAGATGAGAAAACAGTGGCAGCAGAGCAGCTGGGCCCCGCCCCCCACTCTGCAGAGGCACCGGCTGGCAGCTCAGTGCATACACAGAGGTGTCTGGCCGGTGTCCAGACACCCGTCCCAAGTGCAGACAGAAGGGCTGCTGGGCGGGCAGATCACTGCCAGCACTAGAAGCTGCAGAGGAAAACATTTAGGAGGCAAGACAGAAGAACACCTGGGGAGAGAGAGGATCATGAGCAGGGGAAAGTCGGCCTCCCTGACGACCTGCCTGGAGAGGGAAGTGAACCATCCAGCGGAGGAGGAGAAATGAGCTCACGGCACGTACCTGCTCCTATGAAGAGAAAACTCACCGCACAAATACCCTTTGTTTGATTAAACACCTGTGGCCTAGCATGTGATCTCTGAGAATTTGTTTTCTCAACCTTGAAGAATCCTAAGTGGATGACAGGGTGTGTACTCCTCACGGCGGCCCTCAGCAGCAAGAGCTGCTCCTCCATGCTTCTGGGGTCAGCGTGCTGAAGGAGAGGGGGACCTTACAGCACCAGCCACTGGTCCTGGACTGCCCGCTTCTCACTGCTTCCTGCATGCTGCGGCCTCTCCATCTGTCTCTGACTCTGTCTGTCTCTCTCTCTCTGTCTCTCTCCTCTTTCTTGGAGAAAGCATTGTACTTTTTTCCACCCTAAACTTTGTCCTCTATCAGCCTGAGCACCTAGTAAATTTCCACTTTACAAGAAGAGAACTGAGACCTGAGCCACAGTAGACGCCGAGGAAGACGCCTCCTTCTCCCCCCTCAGGAGGCTTGCAGGTCCTTGCCTGGCCCAGGAGGGAGGGAGTGAAGGCAGGGCTCTGGCGCTGGGAGGGGCTCCCCTGGGTGCCCAGCAGAGTCTGCAGGAACACCCCTTTCCACATTTTCATGACTTCTCACTCCCGCTCAGCATCCTGGAAGGGAAGGCAGGGACAGTGGGTAGTGGAAGGCCCTGGAAGGGGACAGAGGCTGGTGCATCTGGTCTGGGGGTGGGCTGAGTCTGGGGACACGCTGGCTTGGGTGAGAGGGAGAGAGGAGGAGCCGGGGTGAGGGGTGTGCAGCTTCGAGGAAGCTGGGGAGCACCAGGAGAATGAGGAGGTGGTGATAAGGCCCTGCTGTCTGCATAGATGTGCCCAGGTTCCCAGGACAGGCAGAGATAAGAGGACGGTCTCTGAGGCTGAGACGGGCCATGAGAGAGAGGGTCACGGTGATGGATGATACAGGCTCTCCTATGGACACAGATGGGGAGGAGCTGCACTGTTAGGACAGATGAGAGAATTCTGCCTTGGGCCGCGCTTGGGCCCAGGCTGTAGAACAGCTCCCACCTGGACGTGCAGCACTGGGTGTCCCCTGCCCTGCAGACTGACACTCGCCAGTGCACAGAGGAGTGGGCTGAGGCCAGAAGTCAGGCCCCCTGGTTCTGTCCTCCTGATTCTCTGGACGGCTCTGACATTCACAGATTGTGGTAAAAGGTGAGAGTGAGCTGGTCGTTTATGCAGCAGACGTGCCTTAGACAGGGTGTGCTGAGCAGTGCAGGCGTGAGGGTTTCTGAGGCCAGGAGCAGGAATGTGAGCAGACAGTGCAAACGCAGCTGGGAGGTGCAGCTGCAGGCACATGGTGACAAGTCATGCAGAGCACCGAGGACCGTGCCCAGCCCAGACGTGAGAAGGAGCTTCTGAAATGCTGAGTCAGCTGCTGAAATTCAGGGGACAGCACTCTGGGCCCAGGTGACCACACTCCAGAGGCTAGAGGGGAATGTAGGAAGAGGCACCAGAGAGGGCGTGTGAGTATGTGACACAGAGTGTACGTGTGATAAAGGGAGTGTGCGTGTGGCAGAGGGGGCATGGATGTGAGGTCAGGTCCAACTCAACAACTGGACAGTGAGTCTTGGAAGGTGCAAGGGAATATGTGTGATGCAGGAATGTGCGGGTGACATGGGCATGGAGTGTGAGATTGGAGTGTGCGTGTGATGGAGGGAGTGTGTGTGTGACACTGGAGTGTACGTGTGATGGAGGGAGTGTGTGTGTGACACTGGAGTGTGCATTGACATTGGAGTGTGCGTGTGACATTGGAGTGTGCGTGTGACATTGGAGTGTGTGTGTGACACTGGAGTATGTATGTGATAGAGGGAGTGTGTGTGTGACATTGGAGTGTGCGTGTGACATTGGAGTGTGTGTGTGACATTGGAGTGTGCATTGACATTGGAGTGTGCGTGTGACATTGGAGTGTGTGTGTGACACTGGAGTATGTATGTGATAGAGGGAGTGTGTGTGTGACATTGGAGTGTGCGTGTGATATTGGAGTGTGTGTGTGACATTGGAGTGTGCGTGTGATGGAGGGAGTATGTGTGACACTGGAGTGTGCATGTGACGGAGGGAGAGTGTGTGACACTGGAGTGTGTGACATTGGAGTGTGCATTTGATGGAGGGAGAATGTGTGTGACACTGGAGTGTGTGTGTGACATTGGAGTGTGCATGTGACACACTGTGCACTTGTTCACCAAGTAGGGGAATCCCTGAGGAGCCTCCAAATATTTTCAATGGGTGAGACTTGGCCAAGTTTGCCCCAGGAGCCTCCACCGCATGGCTTAAACTCTATCACTGTGCTAGGCCACACGTCACCAGGACTCATTCTGCTCAGGACCTGGAACTTTCTCCTCTTTGATCAACCTGTCCTAGGAGAGGATTCTAAATGTTTCCACTACAAATAAATGGTAAATAGTCCATAGTAGTAAACCTGGCTTGACCGTTGCACAATGTAGACACATAAAAGTGCACCACACTGCATCCCATGAACATGAAACTTAAAAATGAATTAAAAACATTTACACTGGGTGCGATGGCTCATCCTGTAATCCTAGCACTCTGGGAGGCCAAGGAGGGTGGATTGCTTGACTCAGGAGTTTGAGACCAGACTAAGCAATAGCGAGACCCTAACTCCACTAAAAATAAAAGAACTGAGGCAAGAGGATCACTTGAACCCAAGAACTTGAGGTTGTTGTGAACTATAACACCATAGCACTCAAGCCAGGACACCAGAGTGAGACTCTGTTTCAAAAAACAAACAAATTAACAAAAACCATATTTACACAAGCCAGATCTTTGATGCTATTTGCGACAGATGTAGGAAGCCCACACTCTGGCTTCCACACTGGCTCTTCCGATTGATGTCCATGAACCTGGCCTGTCACAGGCAACCCTGTGCATGAGTGGGGACCTCTGCGTGAGTGAGGACGGTTATCAGAGGCGGTTCTGACCAGGGGTAGTGTACTCCAGCCCCTGTCTCCTCTCTTATGGCTCCCCCAGGCTGACCCTTTAGCCTGAACTTCCAGGTTTGGACCCAGTGTCTCCTACTATTCTGTTACAGGATGAAATGGCTGTACTGCCTGGCATGGTGCCTCGAGCCCACTGTCAGCACAGCTTTTAAGTGGTGTGCAGATGACAGCTATCACGGTTTTCTGATGTTAAAGTCTCTCTCCTCACTTCCATCTCATAATTAATTGAGAATTTTCCTTCCTTTGATTCAGTGTTTTCTGTGGTTAAGTCCATCTGCAAAGGTAAGAAGCTTTCTATAAATAACCAACACACTTTGTATCTTTTTAATGCATTTTTTTTTCTAGGAGTCACTCAGACTCTGCTGTTGCTCTGTTGTGGCTGAGAGGAAACTGTTTTCTCCTGGGACCTGGACATACTCTCGTATCCCCAGGTCTGCATGACCAGTGGGCCTATGACGCACACTTACCTCGCCAGGCTGGCAGGCCGAGACCTCTTCCCCCTCAGCAGAGGGGCTTGGCAGAACATGGGCCCAGAGCTCAGACCCAAGGCACCTACTAGGTTTAAGTACCAACAGGACCACTGTGTTCCAGTCCAATTTCCTTTTGGCAGTAAGTTTTTTTTTTTGTAGAGACAGAGTCTCACTCCATGGCCCTCGGTAGAGTGCCGTGGCCTCACACAGCTCACAGCAACCTCCAACTCCTGGGCCCAAGTGATTCTCCTGCCTCAGCCTCCCGAGCAGCTGGGACCACAGGCGCCCACCACAACGCCCGGCTATCAGTAATGTTCATTGTCACTAATGAGAAAGCAGTAATGATACATGTTGCCGTGGAAGTAAACATTTGAACTAAAACAATATTTCTGGAAAAGAATAGGGATCAAGGAACTTCGAGGAATGTATCCTAGTTCACTAATATAAAACAAGAATAAGAATGGATTAACCAGGATGTTTATTACAGTGATACTTACGGTATTTAAAATCAGAACGAGTGAGTTTACTTTTGTGTAGAGGATTGGGCTGGTCATTATGGAGGATAGGTCTGAGAATATCCTGAAGAGCTGGTTTGGTTATGGCAGATTTCTTCAACATATGAATGTCATTAAAGTATTTAATTTCTCCATCATAAATGAAACTGAGTTTAGCTGGATACAGGATCCAGGGTTGAAAGTTATTTTGCTTTAGGAGATTAAAAGTCGATGACCACCCTCTTCTGGCTTGAAAAGTTTCAGCAGGGAGATCTGCAGTCATTCTAATATTCTTCCCTTTGTAGGTAATAATGGCTTTCTTACGTCTGGCTGCTTTGAGAATCTTCTCCTGTTTATTGCAGCCCTATTCATAATTGCTAAATCATGGAAAAAGCCCAAGTGCCCATCGATCCACGAATGGATTAATAAATTGTGGTATATGTATACCATGGAATATTATGCAGCCTTAAAGAAAGATGGAGACTTTACCTATTTCACGTTTACATGGATGGAGCTGGAACATAGTCTTCTTAGTGAAGTATCTTAAGAATGGAAGAAAAAGTATCCAATGTACTCAGCCCTACTATGAAACTAATTCATGGCTTTCACATGAAAGCTATAACCCAGTTACAACATAAGAATAGGGGGGAGGTGGGCAGAGGGAAGGGGATTGGTGGGATTACACCTGTGGTGCATCTTACAAGGGTATATGTGAAACTTAGTAAATGTCGAATGTAAATGTCTTAGCACAATAACTAAGAAAATGCCAGGAAGGCTATGTTAACCAGTGTGATGAAAATGTGTCAAACAGTTTATAAAACCAGTGTATGGTGCCCCATGATCGCATTAATGTACACAGCTATGATTTAATAAAAAATAAATAAATAATAAATAAATAAAATCGGAATGAAAGTTAGGGACAGTGTTAATTACATGATAGCACAACTTCCCCACAACGTGAGGTTAAGTGGACAGAAGTGTAAACGTGACAAATTCACCTTCTAAGACAGAAGACACTGCAGCAAATCAATGTGAGAGACTCATCTGATGGACAAGGTGTGTCCAGGGCTGGGAGGCCAGTGTATAATCCCCCACCAGCAGCAGAGCTATGGCAGAGCCTCCAGCACTTCCCTAAGCTCTGCCCCCCCCTCTGTAAAGCAGAGACAGAAATGCCATCTCTCAGGGCTGCATGAGAATGAAAACCGGGGGACTCGTCAGACACATGGCCACTCCACAGTCACCACTAAACACTGCAGGTAGAAACTCAGATCTCTTGTCTGGTGCTTGTGGTCTGAAGGCAAATCAGGTCCAGACACGGAAAAGACACCGGGAGTCACCTTACAGCCGCCTGGTTTCTCTCCACCACCCTGCTGCAGAGGCCGTGGCAGGAGAGCCCCGGCTGCCCTGGCCAGGTGCAGGAGGTCTGTGCCGGCTGAGCCCCACCTGGCCGGGCCCCAGCCCCTGGTGAGGGATGCCAGAGGGCTGTTTCCTGGGTTCTGCAGGCAGGCTTTTAAGCAGGCAGCTTTGTGAAAATGAATAATCCAAGTCAGAGTTCAGCTTCCTTCTCTCAGCTGCTCAGCTGCAGTGATTACACAGACCTGCCCTGTCATTGGCTGGCTCTGAGATCTGGAGCTGCAGTCATCACACAGACCTGCCCTGTCATTGGCTGGTTTTGAGATCTGGAGCTGCAGTCATCACACAGACCTGCCCTGTCATTGGCTGGCTTTGAAATCTGGAGCTGCAGTCCTTACACAGACCTGCCCTGTCATTGGCTGGCTTTGAGATCTGGAGCTGCAGTCCTTACACAGACCTGCCCTATCGTTGGCTGGTTTTGAGATCTGGAGCTGCAGTCATCACACAAACCTACCCTATCATTGGCTGGCTTTGAAATCTGGAGCTACAGTCCTCACACAGACCTGTCATTGGCTGGCTTTGAGATCTGGAGCTGCAGTCATCACATAGACCTGCCCTGTCATTGGCTGGCTTTGAGATCTGGAGCTGCAGTGATTACACAGACCTGCCCTGTCATTGGCTGGTTTTGAGATCTGGAGCTGCAGTCATCACACAGACCTGCCCTGTCATTGGCTGGCTTTGAGATCTGGAGCTGCAGTCCTCACACAGACCTGCCCTGTCATTGGCTGGCTTTGAGATCTGGAGCTGCAGTCATCACACAGACCTGCCCTGTCATTGGCTGGTTTTGAGATCTGGAGCTGCAGTCATCACACAGACCTGCCCTGTCTGGCTTTGAGATCTGGAGCAGTCACTTTCCTCTTCAGACTCAGTTTTGCCATCTGGGAAAATATATGTGAAGACGCCAAGACGCAAGGCCCTGGGCAGGTGACTGTTCCCTCCTGTGGGCCTGGCTGGTCCTCATGTCCATAGCCAGAGATGGGGCTGTTCCAAGGTCATGGGGCCAGAGGACGCTCCAGCCCAGCTGCCTTCCTCCCCTGGGTGTGACCCTCCCCGCAGAAGGTAAGGCAATAATAATAAAATGGTGATAATAATAATGGCACTAACAGTGCCCCTTATATCTTTGAAGGACACAATTAAAATTAAGTGCAACTGAAGCAAAATATTATTTTTAAATTATACTTCTCAACAGTGAGGAACACATTTAGAAGGTAATGGGGGAATTTATAAGGGAAGGAAAGGATGTGGGTTCTGTCAGGAGAGAGTAGTGCCCGCCCTGGCCAGCTATGGGTACAGAGCCTGGCCAGGGCGAAAGCACTTGGGGAAGGACATTAGACAGGCTGTGAAGCCCCTGCTACCCCACAGCCACCAGGGAGCTCCCCTCCTGGCCCTGCAGGCCGGTGCCACACCTCCAGGCAGACAGGGCTGCAGCTGCTGAGAGAGAGCAGGCTTATTCTAGAGCTGCCTCTCTGGTTCCTTCCCCTGGAGATTCTGCCTTCCACACTGGGCACAAACACAGGTGTGGGGCAGAGAGGCTGCTGGCGGCCCATGGAGAGGATGTGACCACAATGGAACCAGTGGCTGTCCCTCAGAGAGAGCCGAGAGCACCAGGGCAGCACTGTCTGCCCACCTCCTCCAGGCATCTGCCTTCCAGCCTTCCAGCTCATCTGCCTTCCGCCTTCCAGCTCATCGCTAGCTGTCCTTAGAAATGCAAAAAGGACAATTAATAATTAATAGAGTGAGAGCCTCTCATCTGCATTATTAAATGCCCAAATGCTAGGGCAGACCAGCCTGAGAGCAGCTGGAAACCCTATGGACCCTGCAGGTGCAGTAGAGGCGTCTGCATCTCCTCTAACCCCTCCGCTGGCAGCCAGGGCAAGTTCGGGCACAGCCCCCAGGGAGGAGCACGTGATCTCAGTGACGGGGCCATCGCTGGGCTTCCAGAAAGTGCACTGGGAGGACAGAGCCATGGAGCCTCCGGATGCCAGGCCTCAGCTGGAGGGACACACAGGCACAGCACGTCTCTCTCTTGTTTAACAGATGACTAAGTGGAGGGACAGCAGAGTCTGCCCCCAAAGGCAATCATTTACCCTAACGGTGCACTGCTCACGAGATAGTCCATCCGTTCTCAGACGCACATTTTCTTTTTTATATTCTAACATCAATGGCATGTCAAACTTAGTGGTGCCATCTTTTTAGAGCTACATAAAATGAATACCTTACAATTAATGGAACTAATGAAGCAGATCCGGGATGAGACCCCTTTGTTGAGTTCCTGTTCTGGCTGCCTTTCACCGGGAACATAAGGAAAGCAGAGTACATGGGCCTGGCAGGCTCCCTCCCACCTGCTGCCCTCAGGCACTTTTTCCGCAGAGGTTAGTGCGAGAAGTGGGTGGGAGGCGAACTCTGGAACCTGCTCTGTGACTGGGGGATTTTTCTTTTGCGATAGAATTAGTGTCTTTTCCTAGGTGGCCTTGCACATGAGAATCTCTCTGAGCAGTTGCCCCAGCAGGACCCTTTCCATTCTGCTTTCTGCATGCTGTCCCAGGTCCCAGGCACTCACAGCAGGGCAGGGGCTGTGAGGTAGTCTCTCCCCTTGCTGTGAGCTCCTCCAGGACAGGGGCTTTGTCTCACCAAGCCAGGAAGACACTAAGGACACATCTCTCCTTACAATTAAAAAAGAAAAAGCTTTCCTGCACATGATTTGATTTCACTTGAATGTCATTCCTCATCAGGCTGATACGGGTCCTGCGTCTCTGAAGAGAGAAGATGCACTGTGCCCACAGTGTGGGAGAAGAGAGACCTCTGGCAGCTCAGTTAGTTCAGAATTTGCAGTAGCTCCTGGCTGGGACTCACAGGAGAGGCCCTGGGCTGCTGTCACTGTCAACCCCGCTCCTGGAGGGCCCTCCTTGACTGGGGGCCAATCCTGCACAGCTGGTGTCAGAGGAAATGACATGGGCCTGCCCAAGGTGACCTTTCTATCCTGAAAGCAGCAGGGTAGCTGGGCCCCAGGGACTGTGTGAGGTGACAGGATGAGATCGGCAGCTCCTAGCCCTTCCCAAGTGGTGTCAGGAGAGGTCCCAGGGCTCCTCCCCAGGGCACCCACCTCACAGGGATGTTGTGAGATTACAGGGGACACTGTGTCTGGGAGGGTGGCAGTTTGCAGGGGAGACTTGCCCATTCGTGGCCTTGTGTCCCCAGGGTCCAGGCAGAGAACAGGCAGGAAGGCAGCGATGTGGGAGGGGCAGGGCTGCCCATTTCCCCAGCCTGGGCCTCTGGCCAGCGCCTCAGACTCCATCCTGCCGGCTGCTTCCGAGGCTCTCAGCCTGTGTGGATATCGATCCAAAGACACTTTGAACGAGGCATTAAGACAGGAGGAGAGAAAACACAGCAGCCATCCAGAAATAATGAGCAGGAAAAAAGACTCCAAACCCACCTCCTCTCCAAAAAGCCAAACGGACTCTCTCCTCTCCTCCTCCCAGCCCTATTCTCTCCTCTCCCTCCCTCCCTCCCTCTCTCTCTCCCCTCTTCTCCTTTCCCTCCCCACTTCTCTTTCCTTCCCTCCCTCTCTCCCTCCCTCTCTCCCTCCCTCTCTCCCTCCCTCTCTCTCTCACACACAAACCCATTGCTCACAAATCTGTGTTTGAAAGTCAGGTGAGCTGTGGTGTTTGATCCCAACCTCCAATTGTCTTTTTGGAAGGGGACTGCAGCCTGAGGATGTTTCTTGGCAAACGGTTTGTGGGCAGGAGCTGCTCTGGCCACACAGAGGGTTGTCTGTTCCCTTCCAGCCCTTCTGCCCCTCCCTGGGCTCTCAATTCTTGATCTGTGTGTATGACGCCCCAGGAATAATGCAGAAGTCAGTGTCAGTGGAAATAAAATCACTCACATGAGTGGGGACTGCATGCAGGTGCTGTCCTGGGCATCTTCTGCACAAAAACCCTGGGGCTGGATTTCATTATTCCCGTTTTACAGATGAGAAAACTGAAGGACAGGTAGATGGGATGAACTGCTGCGGGGAGTGGTAATTGGTGAAGATCAGATTCCAGCCTCAGCCTCTTCACAGGCCCCCCTGAGGCCCACCTGCCCCACTGGAATGTTCCAGGCACATTCCTATTCCACTACCCTTGAGGGAGTCCACGTGGTAGGAGGAACCTGGACTGTCAGGACATGCAGGTGCACGGCGTCCTCACAGAGCCCTGGAGGGAGTGAGGACAGAGGAGGTCAGGGGGAGGCTGGACTGCGGCTCAGGGTGGTCAGAGCAAGAGGGTGGGGTGGCCCACTGCTTTCTCATTTCATTCCCTTTGGGTTTGAAGTCTCATTTTCAATCAAGGTCTTTGTGCTGAGAATGTTCCTGGGCTCCCTTTTACTATTCAAGTGTAAGGCTTTTCCTTCTGGCTTTAAGATGCAATTTCCCAGGGGGCTCCCATTTCTCCTAAGCCGGGGGTGGGGGGTGAGGGGCAGTTTAGAGCAGCAGGGCCTGAGGGCAGAGGAGGGAGGAGAAAGCCTGTGAGCAGCACCCTGGGAAAGGTTGACTGGTGCCATTTTCAAGTTCATTCCCCTAGCCCCGTGCCCCCTGCCCGGGGCCTAGTCCACAGCTGTTGTGGGGACCAACACAGCCCTGCCTCATACAGTTTCTGTCCAGGGCAGACAACCAGCATGTAGATGCTATCCCCTAAAATGCAGCAAATGCTAAATAAATAATGTGGGCAAAGTGTACTGAGAGCCAATAAGACAAGGCAGGCAGAGGGCAGGCTGGCCTGAGTACCACCAGCCTGTGCCGGACACAGGGGACACCAGTGGACAGGCCAGTGGGGGATGTCAGTGCTGTTTGCTCATCCTGCGAGCTCCCCACAGTTGGCTGTCAGCAAAGCAGCCTCCCTCCCTCCATCAATAGTTGTGATGAGAATAAATGGGAGGAGGCCACGCTGGGCTCAGGACTTGTACTCAGATGAAAAGGTGCCAGTTGGGGGCCCTGAAGAATATGGGGAAGAGCCAGGTCCGGAAGAAACCAGGGATCTGAGATGCCTGGTCCAAAGGCACCAGCAGAGTCAGAGTTGGAAGCCACAGGGGCATGACAACAGGCCTGCTGGGGAGGGGAGAGGCAGGGCTCACAGACCAGGTCCCAGAGGGGTCAGAGCTCAACACCGGGGCCTGGTAAGTTGTTATTTTCAGTGATAAAGGGAATTTGCAGATGTGATTAAATTAAGAATGTTCCGATTTGAGGGGCTTTTCCTGGACCACAGAGTCCCAGGGCAATCCCAGGAGGCCTTCTACAGGTCAAAGAAGGAGTGTGAGGCTGGGGCAGATTGGAAGATGCAGTGCCAATGGGGGGTGCCGAGCTGTGCAGTAGAGGTGACCCCAGGCCTGCGGGTGCCCTAGGCCCTGTGATGCCTTGCTGTTAGGACATAGACAGCCTCGAACACTACACATGGGACATCAGAGTGTTAGGGAGGGGCAGGGAGGGGAGCGGCAGGAGAACATCCCAGAGCCACACCCCAGCAACCCAGCCTGGGCCCGCACAGTGCTACCCATGGTTGGACCTGGCCAGGCGCTGGGAGCCAAGCCCCTGCATGCAGAGCAGGGTGAAGGGGGAGGGAGCCCAGGGCCAGGTTGGTGGGAGCAGGTAGAAGCCCCCTGCAGGCAGAGCAGAGAGCAGAGAAGAGTCTCATGCACCAACCAAGTGCAGGAGGCGGGTGACGTGAGAGCACGTGGGCTTGGAGATGGTGTCTGAGTATAGCGTGAAACGTCTCTCCTCTCCCTGTCATCATCTCTGCTAACCTGGCCACCCTAGAGCCCGAGACCCCAGGTCAGGGGGCTGTGTGGAGGCAGAGGACATAGTGCAGCCCACATAGGGCCTGCCCATGTGGCCCTTGCTTTCAGAATGGCGGGGAGCAGACCCCTTTCTGTGTTTGCAGATGAGAATCTAGGCATGCCTCCTGCACAGCCATTTGCTGCCACATTCGAGAGCTGAGGGTGAACTGGGGCAGCCTGTAGACAGGAAGTGCCCACCACACTGCCTAGGGGGCCCTGGGATGGTGTGAGTCAACCAGCTGGCCACAGCAGGGAAGAGCAGTGCCCAGGACAGGACAGACACAGGGCTTCTTCCAGCCGTAACTCCTCCGGGATCAGAAGACCTGGGTTCTGAGCCCATCTCTGCCTCTGGGCGACCTTGAACCCCTCTCGAGTCTGGGACCGAGGGTCATCTTTCCTCCCTCATGCCTGGCCCAACTCCCCAGGGGAGAACAAACCAGAAATCTGCAGCAGAGAAGACAAGAGGGTCCCAAGGCCAAAGGAAAGACATGCTAGTGGGATCTCTCTCTGTCTCTCTGTCTATCTGTCTGTCTCTCTCTCTCTCAGTCTGTCCCCACACACACACACACACACACACACACGTGCACAGCCCCCAGGGTGGGCTTCCTCACTCCCCTGCCCACCCTTGCTGCGGTGGCATCCTATCACTTACTTATGTTCACAGATGTGATCTCAGTAAATTCACCCTTTATTTGTCCTGAGGAGAGAACAGCTGAGGGAGCCCAGGTGGCTCAGCAGGACAGGGGGTGGGGGCTTTGAGAACAGGCTCATTTGCATGAGGCCAGGTATGCCTGTGTCTTCCTGGGAGATGAAAGTCTGCTTCTCCTTCTGATGCCCCCACGGTTCCGGCATCAGACCAGGCTCTCACTCTTATCAGAAAGGAAAAGGACCACATCAGCAAATTCTCTCTTCCTGTCTCTCTCACCCAGAGATTCTTTGACTGCATAATTGAAACCAAGGGAACAAAAATGCAGAAAAACAAGTGGCACAGATGTTTTCATCACAGGTACCTCAAATAACTCCAAAGTGCCCTCACTGAGCAGCGCCTGTGAATATATTTCATGCCTGGCTCGCTGAGAATTAGCATTGGAAATCATCACTGTGAACGCAGGGAGCTGGATGAATTTCAACCCAGCACACAAACCAGCCACTTCTGTTGCCGGGTGTCAGCGGCAGTCACATCACGGCAGAGCTCTTTTGCAAGACCAGCAGAAGCCGGCATGTCATTTTTGACATGGCAGCGTGTCCCTTTCCCCTGCTCAGCTGACAGCATGCCCAGCGCCTGCCTGTTGCTCCACATGGAACAGACCCGGGTGCCCAAGCAGGAATCTCTGGGGTTCTCTGGAAGATGTCAGCTCAGTTCTGTGTTGTGGACAGCACAGATGCTGGACCAACTGATGAGCTGCCAGCCCTGCTGGCAGCCAGGAGGGGAAATTGGGAATGTCCATGGAAGCCAAAGCATCTAGGACAGCAGCCCTGATTCTGGAGAGAAAGTCAGGCGGAGGCTTGGCCTCACCAACGCTGAGCCTGCGCCCTTGCCGGGAAGTCTCCCTTTCTCCAGCCTGGAGCCGCAGGTGCGCCTGGGCAGCCTGGGCCAGGGTTGCTGTGCTGCAATCTCCTGCAGCACCGTTTTTGCCCCTGCTACCTGTCCACACTTGCTAGTGTATTTGCCATTTTAATCGCATGGAGAAGCCTCAGCAAGGAGGGAGGAAAAGTATTCACAAATACGATCACAAATAGTCTCTTCTCTTTTGGTATGTTTCCGATAATCAGGAAAGGTGTTTCCCTCCCCTCCCTAGAGCAGCCCTGGACCCAAGGCTGTGCTGGCTTACACCCCAGCAGAGCACCCACAAAGTGCTTAGAGCTATTAGAGACAAGGTGGGCGTGGCCGGATGCCTGCCCTCAGGGGAGGCTGGGCACAGAGGCAGACGCCAGGCGTTGTGCAAGCAGAGTGCACGTTCCTGTGCGTGCGTGTGCACACCATCTGATACCTCCTACGTGCTCAAGGGCCTCTTGGCACAAGGGCAGATTTGGGATCAGGTCCATCACTGACAGTGCGCCAGTGACAGTCTGAGTGGCCTTTGGCCTTCTTCTGGCCTCACAGCTAGGACAGCTATGTGGCCTTGGGCACGTCAGCCACACTCCTGAGCCTGCCTTCCTCTGCCTCCCTGCTGGGGAGTGCCTCCCTCCCACGCCACTGCCTCACAGCCTGGGCAGCCTCTGGGGAGGTGGGCACCAGGGCCAGGTTGCAGCCCAGGGGCAGCCTGAGGTGGTTCACAGTGACTGGGCCTTTGTCACGTGCTGGCACTCTGCATGAATTATCTCATCAGCCATCCGCGGCCTCATGGGGTAGCAGGTACAGAGTACAGAGCTTAGAGAAAGCAGGTGACTTGCTCAGACCCAGGCAGTGAGACCAGGGCCAGATGGCAGCAGGTGATCCCAGGGTGGGTCTGAGCTGGCTCCACCTGGCTCATAGAGCTGTGCCCACACTGCCTGGCCCTGCCTGAGGCTAACCACACAAGGCAGGCGGTGTCACTGGGCTCTCCCCCTGGTCGCATTTGGACAACAGGGAGCCCCAGAAGCAGACTTTGGGGTGAAGGCAGAGTGAGGAGAAGACACCCCTATCTGGGTCCACCTGTACCATTTCAGGGAGCCCCAGAAGCAGACTTTGGAGTGAAGGCAGAGTGAGGAGAGGACATCCCTGTCTGGGTCCACCTGTGCAGTTTTGGGGAGCCCCAGAAAGAACCTTTGGGGTGAAGGCAGCGTGAGGAGAGGACACCCCTACCCCAGGTCTGTCTGTGCAGTTTTGAGGAGCCCAAGAAGGAGCCTTTTGGGTGAAGGCACAGTGAGGAGAGGACACCCCTGCCCTAGATCCATCTGTGCATTTTGGTGGCTGCTTCTCATCTGGTGGTCACTGCTCCACCCAAGGTAGCACCCGCATGAGCCTGGGACCCCTCTGGCTGTCCCTGGCCGGGTAACAATGTTTGGCCATCTACTCAACCAGCCCTGCAGTTGGGGTCTCGATCACCCACCCTTTCCCTCCCAAAGAGAACCTGAGTTAAATGTTCCTAACAGTCTTAACCTCCATGTGCTGTCTGCTAACTTTGGGCCCTAAAGGACACGCAGAGAGAGCCGGCTGAGTGGCACCTGACTGTGGGGACACAAGCTGAGCTGAAGTCCTAGGAAGCTCCATCGCTCCCAGGAACCCCAGTATCACTATTGGGGTGATGAGGGGGCGACAGGTGCCACATCAGAAACAGAGCTTGGATGTGCCCCGATTCCCTCAAACAAGACAGGCAACTTCTGGCCCTTCTGACACCTCCGACCTTCCTTCCACCTTCTCACTTCCTCCTGACCCTCCCTCATGGCTGGACCTGCCTTCAGCATCTGACTCTGCTCTCCCCACCAGCTTCCTGCAAGTCTGGCCAGCTGTGGGGCAAGGGGCATCGCTTGGCAGCTGGCTCTAGGGTGAGGGTCTCCCCCATGCTGAGCTGACCCAGAGGCTCCACGCCCTGCATCGCATCCTGCAAGCTCCCACCTTCCCTCTGCCTGCCTTGGTCTCCCCACCTGTTCCCACCACAAGAGACACAGCTGGATGTGAAGCTTGTCAAATCAGGAGCCAAGCATGGAGAAATGGGATTAGCCAGGGATTTTCTCTTGGCTGGAAGCAGCTGCATGTTTCCCCAGAGTCGTGCCTGAGGTGTTTAAATAGAATTTGGAGCAAGAAGGACACTGCTGGAAAATGATTCCATTCCCTCACGTTAGATAAGGAAGAGCCTTTGGATAGGGTCATGGAGAGGAGGGGCGGTCCAGCCCATGCTGACAGGAATGTCCCCTCTCCACACAGGAATGCACCAGCAAAACAAATGTCCACTGCCTCCTTGGAAGAGGTGAAGAGGGTTCTTAGCAAATAAAAATCTTAAAAAATAAATATATTCCAATTGCCTATTAGAATAGCTCAGTGAAAGTGAGTTGTAAACATTGAGGAATGGGCTGTGGGGAGCATAGGACGCTCTAGGCCCTATCCTGTTCATCACAACTCAGGGGCTTACAATCTCCCCAGGATGAGTAGAAAGGACGTCTGTTTCTGACAAGAGGTCTTCTGGTCTTTGGCTGTGAGTGGGACCTCTGCCTTCAGACCAGCCCTGTCTGCGAGCTCTGGACGGTTGTCCTAATAGCTGTGCCTGTCTCTTTAACTGTGCAAAAGTATGAACAAAGCAACAGCCCCTTCCCCCGAGTCTCACTGTTCCAGCAGCCATACCATGTCTCTTTCTGTTTTCAGTTGGGCTCTGAGCTGTGTCTACCCAGTCACCCAACCATGAGAAAGCAACCTCTGGCCCCACGACCATCAAACCCAGTAGCCCACTGGAGCATCCCAACACATCTTCCCTGGGCTCGGCAGGGTTAGGGCACCAGGTAACCCATCCTGTCAGCAGATTTTCCTTTCCCTGGCCTCCTAAAAAGAATTTGTAATCACTCACCCAAGATTCTCCCTCCGACATAGGAAAGAGCCCAGGTTGGTCATGCACTAGAGTACCGGAAAAGGAAAGGAGATGGTAAATGTAGGGCACAAGTTTTCCATGTGCAAAGAGAATTGTAGGGTGGGAGGACAGACATGCCACTATGACCTTGGGGACGTTGGGAATGGAAATACTGTGGAGTGGAGGATGGGTCATGACAGAGGCTAAGCTTCTTGGGAAAACTCAGACGGGATCTGAGTAACTTCTACTGAGTTATGTCCTAGATTCTTTCCTCAAGCTTGTCATATCCTGAGACTGGAACGAAGGGGCCTCTGATTTGTGGGGTCACACAGAGCAACGCCCCCTACTGGATCCTCTCCTCTCATCCTCCTCCTCTGCGCACCCTTATGTGGTTCTCCACACTGTTCCCAGTACACTGAGGCTCTCCCTCCACCCTCTTTTCTTTCTTCATTGGTCTGACCCCCACCTCTGTGCTGCTCACTCCTAAATCTCCATTGCCAGCCCAGGCAATTCCTCTGGGCCCAGACCTGAGGGTGCCCAGCTCCCAGCCCACCTGCCTTCGTGCTGCACCCGTGGCCCACATTTCTCCTTTGCGCTTTGCTGCTTACTTATGTCTCATCTGCTTCCCCAGCCAGGTCAGGGGGTCAGGCTCATCCCACTGCTCACATCTAACTGGTCATCACTCATTTGTTCCCCTCCCTCCACCCAAATCCTTCCAGCCAGTGTTCCGCCAGATGTCTGGTCCTTTGCATGTCTCCTCTTGCCTCTCGTAGCCGTGTGGGTGACCATGTGTGCTTTTCCCTCAGATAACCCCAGTTTACGATGGCTGTTCTGGCCTAGTCCTTAGCAGTGACCTTGCTCAAGAATCTATGTCTGGCTCAGCGCCCGTAGCTCAGCCACACATACACCACATACACCGAAGCTGGAGGGTTCTAACCCAGCCCCGGCCTGCCAAACAACATTGACAACTACAAACAAAAAATAGGTGGGCGTTGTGGTGGGCGCCTGTAGTCCCAGCTAACTAGGGAGGCTGAAGCAAGGGAATTGCTTAAGTCCAAGACTTTGAGATTGCTGTGAGCTTTGATGCCACAGCCCTCTACCCAGGGCAATGTAGTGAGAGTCTGGAAAAGAAAAGAAAAGAAAAGAGAGGGGAGGGGAAGGGGAAGGGGAAGGGAATCCTAATTTTGAAGATAAAATTTGTGGTGACCCTAAAAATAATCCCTACTATGTCTCCCTGGTCATCTCTAACGCTCTGCGTGCCTCTGCCGTGGCCTGTTCTAACAGCAGTGACAGCTGGGCTCATTGCTCCAGGCCATCCTTCACCAGGACTATGGCTCCTCACAGCACAGCCCTCCCCTCCTCCACACCCACCTCATGTTTAAATACCAGATCCCTGGTGACACCCTCTCTACACAATGCCCCCCCATCATTCTCTCTTTCCAGGCCCCCCCAGCAGGCCCTGTTCTTCATGGGCTTCATTCAAACTTCATCTCTCCTGGGAGCATTCCCCAGAGCCTCAGACAGGACCCTTCTCTCTGCCCCAAGGCCCTCCTGCCCATGCCCCCTTCTCAGCATACTCTGATTCCACACCCACCTCCCCTCTACACCACACACATGCCCGGCGCCATGAGCTCGTCCCAACACCCAGCTACTCCCTCTTGCTATTTTTCAGTAGGATGTTAACCTGCATCTATATTAATACTTAGTTTATTTCAAATGAATATTTTTCTGCTAAAGAAATGTGTATGAACTGCATTTTTTGAGAAGTCAGAAAAGTAAAGAGAAGAAAATAAATCACCCATAAACCTATCTTGCAAAAACTGCCAACAGCTTGTCATGAGAGAAGAGAGATAAACCCCATTGAAAACTCAGAAATCATAAGATAACTAAGTCTTTTAGTGTAGGGGAAAACAGTCTAACATAGCTTCATAGCTACTGTGAGGATCTCTGTTCCACAGAATGGAAAGGCTGGTACTGACGAGATTGCCATGAATGGGCAAGTGATCCCTCTCAGTCCTCCTGTGTCTGCAGAGCCCAGCCCAGCAGGTGCTCAGAGGACTGAACTGGGAAGAGAGGAAGGTGGGAGGGCCTCTGCCCCCCAGGAGATCCCGTGGGTTTAGGGCACTGGCACTCTGTGGGGCAGAAATTTATAGAATACAAGACAAGGGGACCCTGCATCTCCCGAGAGGGTGACATCTGTGACAGCTGTTCAGCAGCTGGCCGGAGTCCAGAGCAGCAGCTGCAGGGGAAGCAGAGGGGACAGGCAAAGGGGCCTCCCACAGCCTCCGCACCCATGAGTGGTCCCCAGGGAGCAGAGACCACCATGCTGCACTGGGATATCAGGACAATTTCTGGAAGCTCCTCCCTGTAAGCACTAAGGCCAGTGAACATGCTCCAGACACACTTCCAGATACAAGTGTGGATATAGGCAGGTGTTGGGCAGCACAGATAAATGGTGAACTGACCCTTAGAGACCAGGAAACCTTCAAGTTCAGAACAGAAAGGGTGTCCAGTTTCCAAAAACCAGCTGGGGTTGTTCCAAGAACTCAGAGAACATTGCCACACACGTCCAAAGCAGAGGGAGCCAACAGGAGGTGCAGAAGCCAGGCTAGCCACAGGGTGAGACCCTCTCCAGCGCCTCCAGTGGCTCCAGCAGGCACCAGAGGATACAAGCAAGCTCCAGAGGGCACTAGAGGGCTCCAGCAGGTGCCAGTGGAATACAGTGGGCTCCAATGGGCTCCAGCAGGCTTCAGTGGGCTCCAGCTGGCTCCAGAGGGCACCAGCAGGCTCCATTAGACACAAGCAGGCTCCAGCAGGCACCAGCACGTTCCAGCTCCAATGGACTCCAGAAGGCTCAAGTGGTCTCCAGTCGGCTCCAGAGGGCACCAATAGGCTCCAGCAGACACCAGTGCACTCCAGCCGGCTCCATCAGGCACCTGTCCCAGGGTTTTTGACCCAGGAAAGCTCAGCCTTGAGGACAAGTGGGTGCAGAGCCTGTGGCAAACTCAGCTGTCTGGCAGGTTCCTCACTGTGCCACATTCCAAACATGGCCCCCAAGGTCTCCCCAGGGGCCTCTTAACGCCCCTCCCCTGACAGTCCACACCCTTTGCTGCTGCCCCTCAGGCAGTGACAGCCACAGCTGTTTGGGACAGTGGAGGCCATGTCACTCTCGCTCTTCACATCTCAGGGATGCCTGGGTGTGACCACTCTCACTCCCCCAGCGTCGCCCCACTCCCCAGAGTGCCATTCCTCACACCTGGACAAGCCTGGGAGCTCCAAGGAGCTAGGTATACCTTCCCTCCCACAGTGTGCTCCCCACAGGGAACGGGGCCGTCCTGTCATGAGCCACGTGCAACTTGTCCCTGTTGAGAGTCCCCAACGGCCCTTGGATAAAAAGCCAGGTCTTTACAGTGGGCCACAGGGGTCTCCCCATCTGTCCCTTGCAGGAACCCCTGACTGAGCCGTGACCCCTCCCTGCCCTTCCCCTGCTCTCTTGGTCCCTCCTCCCTTTTTTCCCCCTCCGCCTCTCTCTCCTCCAGCCACAACTCTCATGGCTGCTCTTTGGCCACAAGGCACAGGTATGGCCTGCCCTCCCCACCTGCTCTCCCCATGCGCCCACGCCAGGAGGCCCTTCCCCCAATCCCTACACGTCACTTTGCTCACATGCACCATGACGCTCACTGTCTGGCGGATGCAACACAGAACCTCGCCCCACAGTCTTGCAAGCCCTGGGCCCTGCTCTGCCTTCTGTTTTCCCTTCCCTAAAAATTAACCTCTTGTGCTATTTAACTAACTTAAGGATTATGTTTTGGGCTCATTGTCTGTTTCCCTCCCAGGGTGGTACATGCTGGAAGAGCAGGAAGGGTTATCTTTTCCTCCCTTTTTTTAACTTATCCCAACCACCAGGAATGTTGCCTGAAGTGCTCAGCAGACGCCCTGTGGGGCGGAAAGGAATGCGCCATGGCAGCCCCTGCAGGCCCAAGTACTCTGCTCCGGTGTGGGCTGGGAAGGAATATACCACGGTGGCACCCACAGACCCCCAGCACTCTGCGCCAGGAGGGGTGCACTGACATCCCTGTGCCTCCTGTGGGAAGACGCTAACTCACTTTCCCCTGAGAAATGTTCCTCTCTGAGGAATATTTCTTATAGCTCCAGCCATGGGCCTGTCATCAGAAAAGCTGGAGAATGCATCATGACATTCTGGTGGGAACCATTTGTGTACCACGTGCTTCTCTCAGGCCAGAAACTGGAACAAAGGAGAAGAAATCCAGAGCGTTCCATCTGAGTGGGGAAGAGAATAACATTAGGCTGAATTGATGCTGAGTCGCCCCAGAAGCCTGGAGTAAAGGATGACAGTGTGGAGGCCCCAGGTGACATGGTAACTGTTGCCAGGTGCAGTCAGAACAGACCCAGAGAGAGTCTGGAGCACTGAGGGTGGAGATGCTCAGACCCAAAGCCCAGGTGGCCAGGGAGGGGCCCACCTGATAGACAGGGCGGTTTCCAGGCAGGGAGGAGGAGGGTGGGGGTGACACCTGTGAGGCCTGAGTGAGGCACATGCCAGAGCTGCAGCAGGTGCCAGAGACACCGTCCAAGGCAGGAGGGGGACAGGGGCCCCTAGGGTCTCCCACACCCCTGCCAGGGCCACCAGGCAGTGGGCAGCTGGGGAGCTCGGTTTTGCCCCCAGGAGGGGAAGGCTGCAGCCCTGCAGTACCAGGGAAGGCGTATGCAGGGTGGATGATGGGGCAGCCAGTTTGCCCAGGAGCCGCAGTCAGCTTAGGACAAAACCCCAGCTCTTTGGAAACGGCTATTTTTAACCTATAATCTTTCCCTTCCTGCTTCCCCTTAGAATTTGTCAAGCATTTTAAAAATGTCACCCTGTCACCTCAGTGATAAGAGAAACCAGAAAATAGGATTTTAAGGGAGCAGCAGGGCCCTCACGGGGGCAGGCATGCTGGGGACCATGGGAATCAGCAAGAACCACACCCGGGGAGGGCACCTGGTGGCCGCCTCGCTGCTCGGGAGTTAACCTCCTTTGCTTGGAGTTTTTCTAAGTGGGTGAAGTCTGTGCCTCTGTGCTTCAACACGGTTTCATTAGTGTCCACTGTCTACGTCCCATCACTGCAGCTTCGTTCAGCTGTCCTCTCCTTTAGCAGAGACAGGTAACATCTCTACAGCATCAAATGCCGCGGAGCCTGCAGCTTTGGCAAGTGTGGGCCTGATTTTTGCAACAAGAATGTACCAAGTAGGTCATATTAGAGCAGCTTTCCCTATGTGTGGAGAGTCTCTGCCTCCAGTCACTGGACGTGTGAAAAATCGTAACTCTGAAGCCTCAAGGGCCAAAGAATGATTTTCCAGCTGCAACACTGCATGTAACTGCAGTGTCCCGAGACTGGGAACAACATTAGAGTTCAGGTGACTCCCATGAACTGAAAGTTTGGCGAGTCATTGAGTCTCTTGTGGCAGGGTCAGAGTCATCGGGGCCCTTCACGGGTCCAGGGAAGCCACACAGCTCTACAGAGAGCTGCTTAGTGCTGGCTGTCATTTACCAAGACAGGTGAGTCTTACCATGGCCACACAGCTGCTATGGGGCAAAGCCAGAATGTGAACACAGTCGAGGGCCCTACAGATTTGACCCTGCATATTTATCGCATTATCCCCTGTTCAAGCGTACCCCTGGATGTTGTACCTATCGACAACTTTGCTATCTTTTGCAAGATGATTTCTTTAAGGAAGTTCTTCCCAGCCCAAGCTTTTCCCATACATTTTCTACCACCAGCAAAATAATTTCTCCTCTCACTATTTCCAGGAATATGCTCTGTATACGTCTATGAGTACTCATTTCGTTAAAAAAATATTAACTACTAAAAGAATGTACATAAACTACGTATGAGGTATTTTACTCAATAATCAGAAAAGTAGGCTGGACGTGGTGGCTCATGTCTGTAATCCTAGCACCGTGGGAAGCCAAGGCTGGGGGAATCCCTTGAGTTTGCATATTCAAGACCAGCCTGAGCAAGAGGAAGACCCCATCTCTACTAAAAATAGAAAAAAAATTAGCCAAGTGCTGTGGCAGATGCTTGTAGTTCCAGCTAGTGGGGAAGCTGAGGCAAGAGGATCACTTGAGCCCAGGAGTTTGAGGTTGCTGTGAGTTATAATGCCATGGCACTCTAACAGTGACAGAGGGAGACTTTGTCTCAAAAAATAAAAAAAATCAAACGAACAAAAATCAGAAAAGTAGAAAGAAGAAAATAAATCACCCATAAACCTATCTTAAAGAAATCACCAGCAGCTTGCTACCAGAGAAGAAAGATAAACTCCACTGAAACTCAGAAACTATTAGATGTTTAGGTCACTTAGCACACACACACACACGAACGCCTGTCCCAGATCCACAGCTGCCCGGGGTAACTCTGTTCTGTAGCATTCAATCGGTACATACGACACCATCAATGAATGGTTAAATACATTTTTCATATTATGTACGAAAGCCGGTGGTTCTCAACCTCCTAATGCCGTGGCCCTTTAACACGGTTCCTGTGGGTCGCTGTACGAGACAGTATGTAATCTATTTTAGAAATATTTCAATTCAAAATCCTTTGTGCGTGTTCTGGAATTGGTAAGCTTTAGTCATCTGTAAAATGCATCTGATTACAGCATCTCGACCCTCCACGGTGCCAGGCCAATGAAGCATTCCCCAAACAGGCAGTAAGCGAAGGGATAAATAACAATAAAAAGAACATATTTAGACTCCAGTGAAGTGTCAGTTATAAAATGTCTGCATTTCCATGGGCTGATGCTAATTGTACTAAAAATAAATACACTGTAATAAATTATGAACCAGCCCCATGCTGAAAGTGGGTGACGTGTTGTGTTCATGGCCAAGTGGTGAAGGCACTCATGGCACATCAGGCTGATTCACCATCTTTACTAATGATTTGGAAGAAAGAGCAAAGATATAATTAATTTCCAACATAGATTTCATGTGACCCAAGAGGCCAGCATAGTGAAGTGAGGCCTCTGGCATTTGCAGAGGGTTCCCTGCCCCCAAGTACTCATCCCCGCTCTTCCCCCCCTGTCGTACTTTTCTATGGAGCATGCGCTGTGCCAGGCGCCAGGTACATGAGGAAACCACGTCATATCTCATCACCCCGTCCATGGAGGGGGAGTTAAAATAGGCAATTAAAATGCAGAGTCAGGGAGAACACCGTTCCAGGCAGAGTCAACAGTGCGAGCGCCAACCCGGAGGTGAGAGGGAAGATGCTCCCTAAATTAGCTGAGCACAGGGGGTTGTGGCTTCAGCCGTGTACAGATGGACCTGAGAACAGAGTTGGAAGGGACATGGCCGGGGCATGAGGTTCTGTCCCTGCTGCCTGTGACACAGCTCCTACCTCTGTGGTGACCCCTAGACAAACCTGCACGGTGCCTGCCCCAGACTATCTCCTCCCAGGGTCTCCTCCCCAGTGCACCACCCACCCCAGATGGAACCCAGCCTGACCATGGTCAGTCACCACGTGGTCTTCACTGTCTTGATTTCAACAGCCCCCCCGCCCCCCACCTGCGACTCCCAGGTCACTCCTTTCACAGCTCACAGTGGGCCCTCCAATCCCTGCCCTGCAACCTCCATCCTCCCCTCCACCATGGAGCCCTCGTGCCTCAGCACGACAGCGCCTTGCTCACCCCTGCAATTTCTCCCACACTTCCTCCTAGGAGCCCACCTGGGAAAGACAAGCTGGGTGAAGACGTGTCTGCCCATCCATGGATAGACAAATGTACCTCACACTCACGCTCACACAAAGCCTTCTCATTTTAAATGTAAATTGAGGACCTCACCTCAATGGAGCTGGCCTGGACCCAGCAGGCCACCCACCCTGGACCTGCCCCTTTCTGCTGGTGCCTCACTCCCTTCACCCCACCTGTCACCCCCTCCTCCAGAGCTGGAGCCCGGCCTGATCATGATCAGTCACTACGTGCTCCCCACCTGTCACTCCCTCCTCCCTCTGAGGTGTCCCCCACCAGGTGACCATCCCACTGCAAAGTCTGTGGCTACCACGTCCCTCCCCACCACCCTGTTTTCCTGCCGGCCTGCTCACTGGTTGTGCTGCCTTCACTCTCCCACTGTCTGTTCTCCCTCATCTCCACCCGCTGTGGCTGCTCTTATCAGGGCCACCACAGGCCCATCCACAGAGGTAATACCCAGGGTCCTGCTTTCTTGAACCATGGCCTCCCTGAAACACCTCCTTCCCTGGAGACTTCTCCCAGGCCCCTCCTCCTCTGCCCGGAGGCTCAGTCTCCCTGCTGTCCAGGGTTCACACCCTGCCCCGGAGGCGCCCCCAGGAGTCCAGGGTAAGTGCCCTCTGGATCTCATCCACTCCCGACTGGGCTGCTCCACGTTTGGGCTCAGACACCCTAGATTCCATGTTTCCAAAGCAGAACCCTGTGTTCCTGTCCCCTAACAGTCCCTATTCTCTGTCCTTGACCCCTTGGTAAAAATCTGCTCATTCTTCGGGTGCCCCCTTCTCACGTAGTACGGCATCCTTCCTGCCAATGGGCCTCTGAGGTCTCGGGGCTGCTCGTCTTCTCTGCACCCAGACTCTCTGCTGCCCACCCCGCCCAGCCCGAGCTGCTCAGTGTGTGTCTAAAATGTCCCTCCAGTTACATCTCTCATTTGCCCCCTTGCCGGCCACCACCCAAGGTGCAGAGTCCACTCTGCCTGTGGCCTCCAGGCCACCCAGAAGTCAGGCCTGTTCTCCCCCGACGCTTTCTGCCGCCTCCCCACTCACTTCCGGCCTCCGTGCCTATCCCACAGCCCACCCCACCCCACGGCCTGGGTTCCCCCACCCCATGTGTTCAGCCCGTTTACCTGCTGCATGTTCACTAGACTGTGAGTTTTTCTCATTCTTTCCTGTATCCACAATACTTAGCTTCCAGGGCAGGGCAGGATCTCCATAAATACTGTGTGTTAAAGAAGTAACGACAGTTTTGAGGTATCATAATGGCTATTTTCTGTGGGGAATCCACTGTGTGGGACTCACAGTAGGTGTGTTCTGTTGTCTCCAGTTCCCGCTGCACAGACTGAGGCCAGTGGGGGTGCAATGACCTGCCCGTGACCAAGCAGCTGCTGATGGGGGCTTAGCTGCCAACACAGACATGTGGACTCCACTGTCAACGTGCTGTCCCAAACTCTGCACACCCATGTGTCCACGTGGTGACGAGGTGCAGCAGGGAGAGGGTTTCTGGATTAGGGAGTAGAGAGAGGCAGAGATGTGCCCTGCCTCTGGACAGTGAGTTCCAGGAGCCCCAGAAAATGGGTGACAATCTCTCCTGACTGTCTACCTCCTATCCCCAAGGGATGTCACCACCCCAGAGCCATTTCCTGGGCTCTGATGCCAGAACTTCCCTTAAAGCCAAACATCTGTGCCCTGCTATCTGTGAGTACTCACACCTGGGCCTCTGCCTCACGTTCTTGCTTTCTCTGGGCCTGAAGCTTCTATCTGCTTAGCTCCTACTCCAGGCGTCCTCAAACTGCAGCCCGCGGGCCACATGAAGCAGGGTGAATTGTATTTGTTCCCATTTTGTTTTTTACTTCAAAATAAGATATGTGCAGTGTGCATAGGAATTTGTTCATAGTTTTTTTTTTTTTTTTTAAACTATAGTCAAGCCCTCCAATGGTCTGAGGGACAGTGAATTGGCCCCGTGTTTAAAAAGTTTGAGGACACCTGTCCTACTCAGTCTAAGGGGAGCTGAGACCTGGTTCCCTCCAGTTGGCTCCATTCTGGATACCAGAACTTTCTCTTGTAATCTGGCACCTTCTCCCAACTGGAATCTGCCCCCATATCCCTTCCCTGCACCAAGGAGCTCTGGGTAGGGCTCAGGTCTGGCTTAAAAGACTACATCAATCAGGCCATCAATCAGACTGTACTGCCCGCCTGCTCCTCCTGAAACAGGGCTGGGAGGGCCATTCCTCCCACTGTTGAGAGAAATAGAGAGAGAAGAGAGGCTGAGAGGCTGAGGGCAACTGAGGAGAAGGCTGGGTGAAGCCCAGAGCCCCAGAGCCCCAGGACATGTGCACAGGGGACTCTGGGCCCTGGACCTGTGGTGTTGAGGCCCCTGTGGCCGGCAGTGTGCTGCCTAGAACCTGGCACCTCCGCCTTGACTGTGTCATGCTTCTCCAGGCCGTAGTGAGGCTGTAATGATGCGCCTGAAGGAACAGCAAAGAACAGCCTTCAGCCAAGGTTAGAAGCCAAGAAAGGGGCTGTGTCTACACCACCTGCATCTGGGAGGATGTGTGCTGACCCCTGGGGTCAGTGAAACCCTTCGCGTGCCGACCTCTGGGGTCAGCGAAACCCTGTGCGTGCCGACACCTGGGGTCAGTGAAACCCACCCTGTGCTGGGTCTGCGGCCACCCTCCTCACCTGGGGTGCCACCTCTCAGGCTGCTCCCCTGTCCCTTAAGTAACAGTGGCCCCCAACTAGCACATGGGTCTGTGATGTTAGGAGCAGGACATGGCCTGGCCTCTGTGAGAATCCTATATTCTGCCATCCTCTCTCCTGTTGCCTGGCTGAGCTGAAGAGCCACAAAGGCCTCCAACCCGAGAGCCCCAGGGCATGTCACCCCCTCCCAGTCCCGGCCCTTCTCCTCCCACTTCTGCAGTCCCTGCCCACCGCAGTGGCTCTCCCAGGGTACGCTGGCCACAGACTTACTTCCTGCCTATAACTGCTGCTTCCTGGGGTCTCCTTGATGTGCCGTTTTCTGCCTCACAGGCCAGACTGTGTCTGAGTGTCACCTGCACCCCGGCTGCAAGCCATCTCCTTGAAGTCTGGCCCACTAGCCCTGGGCAGGGCTCTGTCCCCTGAGGGCTCTGGAAGTTCCTTCTTGGGCCTGACAACCACTTGGCAGCCTTCTTGCTGGAGATCAAATGCAAGCCTGGACGGGTCCTTCAGGGCTGGGCCTGTCAGGGTCTCGTTAATGTAGTGTGTGGCTTTCTGGGGGCCCGGGACATGCCATCTTCAGCTTTTAAAGCTTTGACTCCTGTGCAGCTGAGAATTGTGGCCACACATCCACTCTCCTGGCCACATGTAGCCAGCCGATGCTGCCAATCATACACAATACACACTTGCACACATGTGTACACAGGCACACCATACGCACATGCCGACCACAGTCAGTACACTCACACCCAGCACACCACATACGAATATACACATGCATTAGACATCACAGCACAGGCAGCACAGCTGTGAGGCTTTCTGTCCAGGCATGCTGACCACCCTCCCTCTGCTACACTTGACCTGCCTTTCTCTGCTGCAGCCAGGGTTGGTCTCAGTAGGGCCAACCTCGGATCTCAAAAGACTTTGATTGCAAACATGTGATTTGCAGCAGCCTAAATCAAGTGAACATTAGCACGGAGTTGACATTCAGAAAGGGAGGCACCAGAGCCACCCTGTGTCTTGGGGGCCGGGGCAGGGACCTGGCCTGTCAGTCAGTTGGTCAGAGACCCCAGCTGGGCCCTGCTTTCTTCCCTCTGTCCTGCACCCAACATGTTTGTGGGACCCTCCAGCTCACGTGTGTTTGGTTCCCAGCTGGTGAGAAGCTGCCCGCAGCAGGGAAACACATTTTCCACAGGGCCCAGAGTTGGGGGTGGGGAGGCCAGGCCAAGTCCCAATCTTCCTCCCCTATCCATGTGCTTCAGTTGGGGAAATTTGGATGTTAGCCACTATGGGCTATTGTTTCCCCATCTATAAGGGTGATCATTGAGACTTTCCCAGCCTGGGTCTAGTGCTGTGTCTGACACTCTGTGTAAACTTGATCCAGTGGTCAGCTCATGCATTGCTATGAATTGATTCACAAAGGGAAGAAAAGCTGCTGAGGGATGAGGAGAGGGTGGATGGGGAACGGGGAGAGGCAGAGAGGAGCCTAGACCCCAGGCATGGGGCTGTCAGAGAAGCACCTGCTGCCCAGAAAATCACCCCACTCGGGGGCTTCTGCTCTCCAAGGACCCACAGTGAGCTTTGGGACACACAGAATGGAGGCCAGGGCCCCCTTCCAGAGGATGATGTTCTTAACCTAGAATATGGTCAGCCGAGTCCGGCAGAGCACTGAGTTCACAGAACATTCAGGAATCACAGAGGAGGGAACCTGATGTAGCGTGGCAGCAGGGAGGGCTCCGGCTCCTGCCCCACGCTGGCGGAGGTGATGGAGGTAACGCCTGGATGAGTGTCTGTGCCCAGTGAGAAAGGAGACGGGAGGGCAGGGCAGTGACAACAAAGTACAGGGAACCCTCTGCGAACGACCACCCAGGGGCTGTGACAGGCCAGTCCACACGTGGAGGGTCACCACGGGGAGCCAGGCCTGCTCTATAGACATGCACACGTGGTGCACTCTGATCTATGCACACGAGGTCACCTTAGGAAGGTGGCCAGGGGAGGGAGGTGGTCAGCCATGGAGGTACTCCTGTATTTCTCTCCCCACCCCAAACTGTCACCTCGTCTGTTGCCAGATGCAGACAACGTCCACCCACATTTCTTGGTTGAGGTGGAGACTCGTACAGAGAGCCTGGCCCATGCCTGGCAAAGTGCCTTTAGTGAGCATCAGGTGGTGGGTGTCCGCCTGAGAGCCATAGGAACCATGATCACCTCTGATGACTGGCTGCAGATGGGAAGGAGCCTAACACACACAGCCTCTGTGCCAGGTCTGGCCTCAGAGGGGGCCACACAGAAACATCTGAGAGGAGGGGATGCTGGCGGAGCTGGTGCGGTCACAGAGCTGCTAACACACCAGTCCAGGAGGGAGGGACACCGATATCGGCCTCAGGGAGGAGGTCCAGGGTTCGTGGAAGGTGCTGCCCAGGGACTGTGGGGGGAAACACAGGCAGGAGGCAGGCAGCCACAGAGATCTGTTGTCCATGAATGGGTGGCCTGAGGAAGAGCTGTGCCCTCAGGTGTGAGGGTCACTTTTCCATGGTTCCCAGGCTGGAGGGAAGGAGTTATAGTCAGAGGAGAGCTCAGGGCAAGGACAGGCAGGTGCGAGGCCCAGGCAGCAGCCACAAGGAAACCTTCCTGCTATGATGGAGGCATGGCCGGAGCAGGCCAGTGTGGCCATCCTATTGCTGCCAAATGGGCTTACACGGAGCAAGGACCATAAGGCTCCAGCCGGGCTCTCCAGCAGCATGCAGCCATCTGCCCACTCTGGGCACACACTACTACCTTGTCTCCTCCTGGATTCTGCATGTCAGAATCTGCCCCTGGGTCCCACAGACCTGCAGCCTCCCAGGCAACCTCCTTTCACTCCCACAGGTCCCACTGGCCAGTCCACCTGTGGTGACCAGCCGACACCAGCATCCTCCACGGCCTCCTCCTCTGGGAACCACTCCTGCCCTCGTGTCCCCACCTGCCCCGCTGCGCCTCTGTGGTGGGATGGGAAGTAAGGGAAAATGGGAATGAAAAGGGTCCTCTGGGACCAGGGGCCAGACGCCAGCCATTCTGCCTAGCTGGCTGTGACTAGGGCCTAAGGGTGGCTACCTGAGCCTTGAGGTGAATAGAGGGTCCCAACTCTCTGAGGGTCTCGGGTCCTCAGATAGCTCTGAAGACATCTCCTAGTGCTTCCTCCTCTCAGACTACACCTCCTGGCCTGTGCGGACCTGGGACGAGGTGCAGCCTCTCTGCCCTCTACCCTTCCTTCAGGATAGGTGGGGCCTTGGGCCACCTCTTGGGGGGAAGCCCCAAGCTGCGCACCCCAGGACAAGGCTCGCCTCGTGACTCAGAATTCTCCAGGCCCCCAAGGAAGACCTGTGGGTACCTGTGCCCAGGCCACCAGCACCCTGCCTACTCCCAGAAAGGACCCAGAGGGAGCTCCTGGGGGCAGCCACTCCTTTAAGAGGCTCTCCCGCTTCCAATCAAACAAAACCACCCCCACCAGAAGGGCAAACAGGCCAAGCTCACATCCCCCCGTCTGTGCTGGTCCACGTGGAACACTATGAAGTACACAATTAACCTGGTGTTTCAGCAGCCCAAGCCCTTGATGACACACGGGGGACTTAACTGCGATGCACTGTGAGGTCCTGCTGATGTGAGGTTACAAAGCATGTAATTAGGTCCCCTCACCTGCACAGTCACCTGAGAGTAGGTGGCAACGTTCATTACAGTGCACAATGAGACATTAAAATGATAGAAGGAAAAATCCTCCATCCCTTCATTACTGAGTTCAGTGACAATAAGGAGCTCATTGCAAAATTCCATTTCTTAAATATTTTAGATAGTTCAGTGAATTTTTTTTTAGAAAAAACCCAACTATGGGCGGCGCCTGTGGCTCAGTGAGTAGGGCGCCGGCCCCATATGCTGAGGGTGGCGGGTTCAAACCCAGCCCCGGCCAAACTGCAACAACAAAAAAAAAATAGCCGGGTGTTGTGGTGGGCGCCTGTAGTCCCAGCTGCTCGGGAGGCTGAGGCAAGAGAATCACATAAGCCCAAGAGTTAGAGGTTGCTGTGAGCCCTGTGACGCCACGGCACTCTACCAAGGACAGTACAGTGAGACTCTGTATCTACAAAAAAAAAAAAAAGAAAGAAAAAACCCAACTATGAATGTTGGCAGTGTCCTTAGAGACCATTCCGTAGCTCGAGACTCTACACAGGATAAAACTGATTCCCCAGAAACTACATTACACTTCTCGTACCATACGTAAATTCATAAAACATGGATGAAAAGAGATAAAGGCTCAGAGAATGACTAAGATTCTTCACTCACGTGAGATCTTTTTTATTGTCTTGAACTACTTTAAAGCATGGGCTTCAAAGATGAGTCCACTTCCTAGAGGTGAAACGAAGGTATTTGTTCGCTTGTTGGTGGGTCCAAGGTGTCAGAGTGGAATGAGCGTCTGTGGCTCCCAGTCTGGTGCCCTTTCTGCCACATCCAGAGAGCGACATGGAACAGACATCTTCCGTCCCTGTTCACCACCAGTGTCCCATGTCACAGAGCAGGGAGTCATCTCACTGAGTCCTTTCCTTCCTCAGTTCTTCTAGCTGGTTCATGGAAAACCCTGGTTCTAGCCCAGCTCTGTCCGATGTGAAGGCCATGGAAACCCTACTCCCTCACTGGCCCAGGAACTCTGGTCCATGGAGAGGACGCCTCTCAGTCTGGGCAACCAGCTCGTCCACTTGGCTCAGCAGCTTAGCCGCAGCCCTTTGCCCTTCTCTGCCCACCCCAGGGGCGTCTGTGGCCCTCCACCCACACTTTACCCACACGCACATCACCTGCTCTGAAGCCCCATGGCAGAAGCGAGGTGTTTGTCTTCGGAAGCACAGACTTCCGTGAAGACGCAGGCTAACGGTACGCTAAGTTTGTAATTTTGAAGAGAGGGGCCGTGGGGTGCCGTGGGGAAGTCACAAGCATGGGCTTTGAATCCCAGCCGCTTATCAGTTGTTAAGTGATGTGGGGCAGCGGGAGGACCCTCTGGCTGTACTGTCCCCAGAATCAGCCTGCAGGGCTCACTTATGTGAGGGGCTGTGTGTTCGTGCCCACAGACTTCAGTGCAATGAGGGTGGCTGTGCTCTGGAGACCTGCTCCGGTGTCAGCCTTCCCCCCCATGGTGACTATCTCGGTGTCCCCACCTTGTCAGAGGCCCTCACAGTCCCCTCCCGCCCACTAGGATGGCTACTATCAAAACCAGAAAAGAGCAGGAGCTGACAAGGACATGAAGACATTGGGACCCTGCACCTGTTGGTGGGAATTCTAAATGACGCAACAGCTAAGGAAAATAGAAATAAAGTGCCTCAAAAATTGAAAACAGAATTTCCCTACAATCCAGCAGTTCCTTTTCTGAGTACATGCCCAACAGAATTAAAAACAAGGCCTTGAAGAGTTGTCTGCACATCCACATTCACAGCAGGGCTATCCAGAAAACCAAGATATGGGACAGCCGAAATGCCCGTCAGCAGATAAACAGATGAAGAAAAGTTGTTTTTGCTACTCACCCTTACAGAGAAGGAAGTTCTAACGCATGGCACAACGTGGACGAACCTTAGGACATCATCTAATTAAATAAACCAGTCAAAGATGACACGGCAGAACGCTCCATTTATATGCACATCTGCCATGTCCGGACTCAGAGACAGACAGTAGCGTGGTGGCTGTCGGAGTGGGGAGACACGGGGGTCATTGTGTAATGGACAGAATTTCGCTTGTGTGAAGCGCAAGAGTTCTGGATGTCAGTTTACAACAATGGGAATGTACTTCACTGAACTGTGCACTTAGATGTACTTCGTGTGGTGAATTTTATGTTATGAGTATCTTACTAGTTTTAGGGAAAAGGGTCCCCACGTATAAGGTTGGGGAAACAGCTACCTACAAGGCCATCATTCTAGAAAATTCCTGAAACAAAATAGGTGCTCAACAAATTCTTATCATCGTAATTTGTAATGATCACAGAATATAGTCAACCAGATGGGCCCCACAGCCAGATGGGCCCCACAGTGTTAAAGGAAACATCCATAAATTGAAAGTGGAGGCCTCATCATCAGAGGAGGGGTGCAGGGAAGGAGGTTGTCTGCTTCAGGAGGTAAATTCTCAGACACCACTGCTGGAGAGGCAAAGCCACAGCTGAAATGTGAGCAACCCAGACACTTCCCACCACGTGACAGCTTTTCCCTTCTGAATTCTGGGCCAACAATTGGGAAGCAGGAACGGGTGCCTGATCCCCACTTCCACCCCTACCATGAATAGGTAGGAGAGAACAGGATGCCAAGAGTTGGGACAGAGGGGCTCAGAGAGCAGAGACCAGGCAGATGGACATTCCCCGTCAAGGATGAATCGCAGGGCCCTAAAACCAGGAAGAACCATCTCATCTGTACAGCTCACTTGTAGAAATAAAATAGCAAAACTACCAGACTCCCAACTGCCAGACATCAGATCAAGGCAGCACTATGCCACCACCGACAGCAAGTAACCCCAGAGGCTTCAAGAGAAAAATTTCCAGGAAAACACTAATAATCCCAGAAAAATCAGAATTTGAGCCAGGAAAAAGTCATTAATTCAAGCACTAGCTCAGAAATCACACTTTGTTTTTGTTTTCACCCTTGGAGAATTGTTACCTTTTGCTACTGCATCAGAGGTTGGAGCAGTGGAAGATATTTTAAGGCAATTTCCTGGTTGTCACAGAGCAAAATCCTACCTCCTCCGTTTCCTGAGATGCGTGGATGTGCCTGGTAATAATGAGAGAGCGCAGAGCCCTGCAGGTGCACCTGAGACTGATTGCCTCTTTATACATCTCAGGTTGCCACTGAACCCAAGGGTCCCTTTGCATTAAGGTCAGATGAAGAAATTGAAAATTTGACTGAAACAAGAATGACCAAAGTAAAAGAAGATTTAGAACAAAACCAAGAGCAGAAGCAGCCCAGATGCTCTGGGCAAAGAAATAGATTCTTAGCACCAAAATGTTCAGGTTATTCCCAAGAAGGGGGTTATGACAGAGAATTCATTCCAGCTTTTTCAGGTGACCTGACACTAGTTTATGTTCCTGGAGGAAGGAAATAGGGCCTGGCTCTGTCTTCAGCAAATGGCATTGATTGGAAACATGGAGCAGGGTGTGTGTTGAGGCCACACCTGGGGCCTCTCCTGCAGGTGGGTGCGATGCTGACATGAGAGACTCCTCCACCAGGCGGAGGACAGCGCTGGGCATCTGGTAGTGGGTCAGTGCTGTTGATAGATTGCTGTTTGAAATAGTTTGAAGAACAGGTCAAATTTAAAGGCCTTTTGGGGATCTAAGCAGTCCTTGATAGAACAATCCATAGGCTATAGATTACCAGGTTTGATTTTACAAACACGCAGTCTCCTGTGCCTCACACTAGTTAGTGCATGCAGCTTTGATCAATCCCCATCACGTCTCTGAACCTCAGTTCTTATCTGTAACATGAAGGTTTGTTCTAGAAAACACCTTCCACCAACAACCCACCATTAGCGGAGCCAGCAGGAACAGGCTCATCATGGGAGGTGGGGGGGAGGCCCCGTCCCCAGGTGTGTGCAGTCTGATCTCTCTTAGAACAGTGTCCCGCTCACCTGGCCTTTGGCAAATCAAAACAGCAAGCGAAGGACATGTGACGGGCTGGGCAAGAGCAGCCCTGCTCCACTGCACTCGAGGAGGACCAGCTTCGATGATCTCTGACAGCAGTGCTCTCACAAAGGGCAGGGAGACAGGGCAGCAACCATTGTCAGTCACAGTTAATGGTGATTTGCTCCAATTTCCCCCGGTAATGGTTAGTCTGTGGTGCACCTCTAGCTCCACCAATGAATATTTAACAAGAAAATATGTCACCAGAACAAGCCCCCACAGAAAATGAATTAATATTAATGGGATGAATATCGAGCCTCCTGTCGAAGCCTGGAGAAGATTGCACAGGCGGTGATTAGGGAAGAACTCCGATGGTCTGGGACCAACCTCACCCTGGGCGGTGCTCAGCAGAAGCCACGTGAGAGGCAGCTACACACTACGTGCCATTCGCTCCACTCAGAAAGTGGGCTCTGGAGCTCCCGACAACCTGCCTTTCCACGTGGCTCCCCAGAGGCTGACAGGTCAGGATGAGTCACAGGGAGCTCTGGGAAAGGTCAGGGAGCACAAGGCCAGCAGGGGATGGAACCTTGTACCAGCACCCCCCAAAATGGCTGAGCACCAGAGAGGGCTGCAGGTTCAGTCCAAGCCCTCATTCTGCAGGTGAGGAAGCTGAGGGCAGAGCAGCACTGGCTTCCTCTTACTCCTAATTAGGAGCAGGGCCCACATTTTATAACATCAAACCTAGATCTTCAGAAAGTGTCTGAAATAGTCCCTGGCACAAAATGACTCCTCAGTAAAGCTGAGCTCCCTTCTCCTTATCCTTGCTGACACCTCGGCAGTGATAGAAGGAGTGTGTGAACGCCGAGTCCACTCCAGTGGGAACGGGAGCGCCAGGCATCCTTTCCTACCCCCAGTGTCAGGGTGCCCATGTCCACGAAGGCCACTGGGTGTTGTCCACTTCCAGCACTGGTGAGGATGCTTTTAGGCATGGCACTGAACTTACTCACTGGCCAACTTGAACTTACCACACATCAGCATCTAGTAAATTCATGTGGACTCACCCAGTGCTTTATTCCCTCTATGAATACTACTAATGCTGGGAAACGTGGCCACTGATCGAGCCTGCAGAAGGCAGCAGAGTCATGTTCTCCATGGTGCTAACCTTACACCACAGGGGAAAATTATCAAGATAAATAAGTGAAATGCATAACAGGTTGGAAGGCTGATAAAAAAGAAACAGGTAAGAAACAGCCAGGTGTTGTGGCAGGTGCCTGTAGTCCCAGCTACTTGGGAGGCTGAGGCAAGAGAATCACGTAAGCCCAAGAGTTTGAAGTTGCTGTGAGCTGTGAAGCCACAGCACTCTACTGAGGGCAATATAGTTCTGAGACTCTGTCTCCAGAACAAAATTAATAAATAAGTTGGGGCACTGAGATTTGTAGGGCACATTAAGAATTTTGTATTTCACCCAAAGGGCAAACGGAAGCAGTGAAGGGTTTTCTGCAGGGAAGTGCTCTGACCGAATTGGCCTTGCAGGAGATAATTTCCTGAGCAGTCGGAGGACAGTGGCTGTTGGAGAAGTTCTCATTCCTCAGTTCACAGATGACATCACCAAAATGTCTCCAGGAGCCAAGGTCTGGCCTTTTTGTCTCTGCCACATGTAAGTTGTCCATTAGCTAAATTTTATCAAGCTCTCTGGGATTTAGACCCTTGAGTATTTAGGGTGCCCTGAGGGAGAGACTACAAATACCCACTATGGGTCTAGATCTCACCAGAGTTGGTGACAATGAAGAAATAGGCATTAAACTACTTGATGTAAAATAGCACACCTCCCCCAACATTCATCTGTTCATTCCTCCATCCTCCCACGGGTTTGACCCTCCTCCCTTCCCTATCAGGTGCTCCTCCAACACCCTCCTCCCATCCCTATCAGGTGCTCCTCCAACACCCTCCTCCCATCTCTATCAGAAGCTCCTCCATCACCCTCCTCCCATCTCTATCAGATGCTCCTCCATCACCCTCCTCCCATCTCTATCAGGTACTCCTCCGTCACCCTACTCCCATCTCTATCAGATGCTCCTCCGTCACCCTACTCCCATCTCTATCAGAAGCTCCTCCAACATCCACCTCCCATCTCTATCAGATGCTCCTCCATCACCTCCTCCCTTCTCCATCAGATGCTTCTCCATCACCCTCCTCCCATCTCTATCAGGTACTCCTCCATCACCCTACTCCCATCTCTATCAGATGCTCCTCCATGACCTTCCTCCCATCTCTATCAGATGCTCCTAATCACCATCCTCCCTTCCCTATCAGGTGTTCCTCCATCACCCTTCTCCATGAGAGGCTTCTCCTGAGGACCAACTGTGTGTGTCTAGCTAAAAGCAATCCTGCAGTTTTGGTTAGCTACAACTCCCTCACCTACCTAAAGCCCTGCTGTTCTCCCCTGGAGGGCAACATACCCATTTCCTCTGCAGAACTTGTTAAATTCTCTTTTTAGCACTTACCTGCATGATTGTGTGTTAAATGTCTGTCTACCCTATTAGAATTCAAGCCAGGTGAGGGACGTCCACCTCAATCTTATTGGCATTTGTGTCCTGACAACATGTAACAGGAGCTCGAGGTGCATGCTATGGTAGTGGGAATCAGGAGAGAAAGCCCTCCTCTTAGCACAGGCAGACAGTGCATCTCCTCCTGACGTCAGTGTGTGGGTCGCCCACTGTTTTATGTCTGCTCTCCTCAGTCAGTTCTCCTTGGAGACAGTGCAGCATTTCAGCACAATCTCTTCTTTAAGGGTTTTATACAAACCATCCAGACTGGCTGTGTGTTCTTCACTTTCCGTGTCCCACTGGCCTGAAGCTTCTTGGATGCAGGTCCACGTAGACCACGGCAGTGTCCTGCGGTGGAATCTCTTGGATGCAGGTCCACATAGGCCACGGCTGTGTCCTGCGGTGGAATCTCTTGGATGCAGGTCCACATAGGCCACGGCTGTGTCCTGCGGTGGAATCTCTTGGATGCAGGTCCACATAGGCCACGGCTGTGTCCTGCGGTGGAATCTCTTGGATGCAGGTCCACATAGGCCACGGCTGTGTCCTGCGGTGGAATCTCTTGGATGCAGGTCCACATAGGCCACGGCTGTGTCCTGCGGTGGAATCTCTTGGATGCAGGTCCACATAGGCCACGGCTGTGTCCTGCGGTGGAATCTCTTGGATGCAGGTCCACATAGACCACGGCAGTGTCCTGCGGTGGAATCTCTTGGATGCAGGTCCACATAGGCCACGGCTGTGTCCTGCGGTGGAATCTCTTGGATGCAGGTCCACGTAGGCAACGGCTGTGTCCTGCGGTGGAATCTCTTGGATGCAGGTCCACGTAGACCACGGCTGTGTCCTGCAGTGGAATCTCTTGGATGTAGGTCCACGTAGACCACAGCTGTGTCCTGCAGTGGAATCTCTTGGATGCAGGTCCATGTAGACCACGGCTGTGTCCTGCAGTGGAATCTCTTGGATGCAGGTCCACGTAGATCACGGCTGTTTCCTGCAGTGGAATCTCTTGGATGCATGTCCACAGATACAGGCCCACGTAGACCACGCCTGTGTCCTGCGGTGGAATCTCTTGGATGCAGGTCCACGTAGGCCACGGCTGTGTTCTGCAGTGGAATCTCTTGGATGCAGGTCCACGTAGACCACGGCTGTTTCCTGCAGTGGAATCTCTTGGATGCAGGTCCACAGATGCAGGCCCACGTAGACCACAGCTGTGTCCTGCGGTGGAATCTCTTGGATGCATGTCCACAGATGCAGGCCCACGTAGGCCACAGCTGTGTCCTGCGGTGGAATCTCTTGGATGCAGGCCCACGTAGGCCACAGCTGTGTCCTGCGGTGGAATCTCTTGGATGCAGGCCCACGTAGGCCACAGCTGTGTCCTGCGGTGGAATCTCTTGGATGCAGGCCCACGTAGGCCATGGCTATGTCCTGCGGTGGAATATCTTGGATGCAGGCCCACGTAGGCCATGGCTGTGTCCTGCGGTGGAATCTCTTGGATGCAGGTCCATGTAGACCACGGCTGTTTCCTGCAGTGGAATCTCTTGGATACAGGTCCACAGATGCAGGCCCACGTAGACCACGGCTGTGTCCTGCGGTGGAATCTCTTGGATGCAGGTCCACATAGACCATGGCTGTGTTCTGCAGTGGAATCTCTTGGATGCAGGCCCACATAGACCATGGCTGTGTCCTGCGGTGGAATCTCTTGGATGCAGGCCCACGTAGGCCACGGCTGTGTCCTGCGGTGGAATCTCTTGGATGCAGGTCCACGTAGGCCACGGCTGTGTCCTGCGGTGGAATCTCTTGGATGCAGGTCCACGTAGGCCACGGCTGTGTCCTGCGGTGGAATCTCTTGGATGCAGGTCCACAGATGCAGGCCCACGTAGAGCACGGCTGTGTCCTGCGGTGGAATTTCTTGGATGCAAGCCCACGTAGATCACGGCTGTGTCCTGCGGTAGAATCTCTTGGATGCAGGCCCATGTAGACCACGGCTGTGTCCTGCGCTGGAATCTCTTGGATGCAGGCCCACATAGACCATGGCTGTGTCCTGCGGTGGAATCTCTTGGATGCAGGCCCACGTAGACCACGGCTGTGTCCTACAGTGGAATCTGCACACATGGTTTAAATTTAGGCTGCTCCAGCCATGACCTGTGTCAATACTGGAGAAGTCCTCACCTCACTGTGCCTCAGTTTCCCTTCCAAAGTGAATAAAATGGCTTCCTCTTGGGGTTTGACAACCATTAGCTTTTCTGGTGTTAACAAAGTCTGCCATGTGGCGGGCTCTCAGTCAATGCCAGCTCCCCCCTCCTCTGTTCATTTCCTTTTTTCTTGACTATCTGGAAGATAGTCAGCTCTCCATGTATGACTGGAATATCAGACCAGCACCACTCTGCCGATGGTCAGCACAGAAGGGCCAGAAGGGCTGAATAATACAAGTCAGCTGAGCTCTGATGCAGACTGCACATGAGGGGGTGGTGCAGCAAACTGGAAAATGCACCCACCTGGGGAGCAGGTTTCAGGCAGATGAAAAGACTGAGAGGAATCTCCTGCGATGACAGCCGCATCAGGACAGCAGGCCAGAAAGGACAGGGGTAGACTGTGCTCTACCCCTGCTGGCAAAGAAGGGGAGAAAGGTGGGCTGGGAGGCTCATATAGGTGGAGTCTCTATATTTCTATAGCGTTCCAGGGGCTTCAGAGGCTGACCTTGCATCTTCCAACATGGACTCGGGGTCCTCCACGTGGCAAAGGGGTCCCCAGAGCAAAACTTGGGTCTGCAGGTGGCCTACAACTGCACCTTCCTTGCTGGGTTTTGACTCAGGGCGGGGAGAAGGGGACCCCCACCAGTGCAGACCCAGAGATGGCAGGCAAATTCCAACAGGATACAACCAGGGCAGGGCCTCTGCCTGGTCTCAGCTGGAGGAGGGACCAGTGCCACAGACACCGTTTTGTCTGAAAGGCCCAATACCTGGACCCCTACTGCTGGGAGCTATGGCTCCTGCAGAAAGAACACAACTTTCTTCCTGGACTTGTTCTGGAGAATTCTGCTGGGCCCCAGCTTTGGTTTCCATCTTCCTATTGTTTGACTCAGGCATCCTGGCATTTCCCAGGCAGGAAGCCCAAGGCTGCACAGGTGCTGTCAATATAAACTCAGGGGTCTCAGAGCCTTGCGTTTTACCCAACAGACTCTCTTACCTGTCAAGATCCTTGCCATCTCAGGAGTCTCTCCTGGGATCTGGATTCTCAGGCCAGATCCAAAACTCGTAATCCCAGTCTAATTGGGAGGACAAGTCTCAGAAAAATCCCAGTTAAGCAGCTACTGGGGCCACGTTTCTTACCGGAACCACAGGCTGCTCTTGCTGGACTATGAGACCAGCTCTGCTTCATGCCATCTCCAGCTTGCGGGAAACCTGGGGATGTTTGCTGGGAATTGACACCTGCCACGTATGTGACACCCTACTGGTCTGCAGCGCTGGCAGGGGCCACACCAGCGAACAAGGTTTCCCAACTTGCGCAGAGCCTTTGTGCTCAATGCTGGGTCGGGCTTCTTGTTTATTTCCCCCCACTAGAAGAATTGTAGATCCTGCACCTCCCACAGCCCCAAGGCCCTAAGGCCTCAAGCAGAGTAGCGACAGCTTCTGTTAAGAAAGTGCTGTGCGCCCTTGCTTATGACAGCCCTATGACATACCAACACCCAGGCCCTGACGGGCTAATTTACCTTTTTAAATATAAAATATCCATAAACTATGTGAAAGACAACTTTTTAAAGATTTTCTTTCAAAGTTGGCTTGCTTTAATGTGTTTTTTATATCCAAGTCATTTTAGACTTACAAAAAAGTCGTGAAGACACTCTCCCTGAGTGCCATCTCCCATCACTCACACCTTACCTGGGTGTGGCACATTTGTCACAAGCAGTGAACCAATATTTAAGTATTACCAAGTATACCCCAGGATTTACTCAAATGTACTTACTTTCCCCCTGGTGTCTCTTCCCCACCCAGGTCCCACGTGACATGTGGGCCCCAAGTCTCCTGAGGCTCCACGTGGAGTGGGCACTTTCTCAGACTTCCCTTTGTTCTGCTCCCCTAACAGTTACAAGAAGTGCTGGTCAGATACCTTGTAGAATGTTCCTCAACTGGGATTTTGCTGAGGCTTGTCCTCACGATTAGACTGGGGTTACGAGTTTGGGCAGGAGCTCTGTGATGGGGCCTGATCGTGCGGGTGATGTTTGAGAAGTTTCTGTCCTGGAGGTCATTCGGCCTCCCTTTTCACACTGTGCTCCTGGAAGGGTTGCTGTGCACAGCCTCCCAATGGCCCAGGTTGAAGTAGGGAGTGATGCTCCACCTCCTAGAAGGTGGGGGACTTCGCTAGACAGAATTTTTCTGCCTGAGAGGTTTGTCTGCACTCCACTTGTTTATTTAATCATTTGTTCAGATCTGTATAATTCGTGGATATGTTCTGCCTCCGTTCTGTGGCGCGTTGTCCCACAGGCCACCTTTCTGTTGGCTCCTGTGTCCCTCTGACATCTCCCAGCTCTGCTGGGCCCTGCTCTGACTTTGCATCTGAGCACTCCCTTGTTCTCTGGCTGTACAAGGTGCACTGGGCTCACCTTGTACATTTAATGCTTCAGTCCTAGAATCAACTATTTCCTCAAGGAGTTTAATTTCCTTTGAAAGTATGAATTTCCTTCAGGTTCTCTAAGGGGGAATAAATCCTGAGAATGCATAATGTGATTGGTTATCTAAGGAGGAAGCCCGTGTTTTATTTGCAGGGCAGCTCTGTGTGGGAACCTTCTACGTAGTCTTCTCCAGCGCTGGAGCCCCTCTCAGGCTCCTGTGGCTGAGCTTTCATAGATGGTCAAGGAAGAATGTCTTCATTTGGAAGAAAGCACCAGGACCATTGCTTGTTAGCAAAAACGTATGGCTCACACATATTCTAGTCTAAGATAGAACACAGATTTCTTGGAAGAATCGATGAATGAATAAGCTGACCAGGAATGGAATAAGTCTTTCAGTAAAACACATCTTGTTTTGAATTATGACTCTGCCATTCACTAGCTGTGAGATTTGGAATATAACCAAACTTCCCACAACCGCAATCTCCTCATCATCAAGCAGGGCCAAGTGTGCCTCCCAGAAGAGTTAGGGATGGCTGTGGACGGCGAGAGAGCAGTCTGGGCTCCCCAGGGATCCCTGGGCAGCAACATATCTGAGGGGGGCCACCCCACCAGAGAACATATCACCTTCACTTACGCTGGGGGGGGGGTGTACCTGGTCCAGGCAGGTGCCAAGTGGCAGCTGGTGCTGGGGACAGCCCGGCTGTGGGAAGCCACAGCCAGAGCCAGCCCTGCTCTACCCATTCTCACTCATCCATCTCTCTGAGCCTCCATGTCCTCATTTGCAAAGGAAGCAATCAATGGAATTTGAGTTAAAATGAAATAAGGTCAGGTGTGGAGCGTGTAGCAGAGGGCAGTGCCTCCTGACAGGCAGTGCACTGCCTGTCCCTCTATGCTGCACAGAACCAGACACCTGACTCCTGCACTTGGGGGCGGCCACAGCTCCCTGGAGCCCGCTCTACCCCAGGCTGGGCCACCTGCCCTGCCCTTGCCCCAATGATAACACAAAGCCACTGCAGGGAACAGCCATTTAATGAGAACCTCTGTGAGCGGAACGGACCCAATTAGCTGCAGCCTGTGGACGGCCGGTCCACGTTGCCGTAGGCAGGGCCGTTCTGCTCATCTCTCTCCTTGGGGTGATTGCTCAAGGACAGAGCACATCCCCACAGTAAGGCAAAGCCCAGCCCCCCGCACGAGCCAGAATACTGCAAGCTGCATCCTTCCCGGGCTCTGGAGTGGGGTCCATGGCTAGTGACCAGTGGCCCCTGGCGGAAGCCCTGAGGCCTGAAGCCTGAGTCCCTAGGGCACTGCTGAAGCCCTGGGCTGCAGGAACCTCCTGCCTGGCCTGAGGACCGCAGTGGGCCCAGAGAAGCATCTCAGGACTGGGGGAGAGGGGAGGGCAAGCACGTGGCCATGGACCCCACAGCTCTAATCCAGGGCTCTGCTCCTGGTGTGGGCTGGGAGGACACGGTGACCTTGCACTTGCTGTGAAATTCATGCTGAGTGAAAGTGCTAGAGGCTGTTTTCTATTGGTGAAATCAGGCCAGCAACTCCCTGGGGTGAGGATTAAGCAGGATAATCTGCAAACAGCCTCGGTTTCCCCCATGCAGTAAAGGTCAGCCTGCCTCATCATGCCACCTCTCATCCAGGCAGGGCGCCTGCCTGAGAAAAACCACCATCACAGGGCCTGAGCCGTCACAGTCAGGCTGCCGGCCTGTTCCACGTCACCAGCTAATCACACAGCAACTGCAGCCAGGCTTGACATGGCGGGACAAGGGCCCTGGGCTCTGAGCCAGGAGCCAACAGGTGTTGGGGGAATGTTGCCAGACCAGGAGCCCCTTGGGTCTGCTCCCTGGCCCCCTACCTCCAGCTCCACCAGTGCCTTTGAGAGACCCAGTCTTCCAGCCTGTCTCTGGGGGTGAGCCGGATTACCCTGCCATCCTCCTGGGCTCTGCCATCTGGGAGATGTGCAGTGTCTGTGCCTGAAGCTCTGACAGGGTATTGTGAATTCTGCCTCCTGGAAACAAAACAGGTTTGTACATTACTTGTGAGTGTGTGTGGCTGCTGCATGTATCGGGGGGACTGTGTAGGTGCCCCAATACATGTCTGAACATGGGTGTTTATGTGGGTGTGCAGGTACCGATGTACAGGTATGAACATGTGGGGGTGTGCAGGTGCCTGTGTACATGTGAGCATGTGTGTGTGTGGGGAGTGTGCAGTTGCCCGTGTACATCTGTGAGCATGTGTGTGTATGAGGGGTTATACAGGTGCCCGTGTACATTGTGTGAGCCCGTGTGTGTATGGTGGCTATACAGGTGCCCATGTACATGTGTGAACCTGCGTGTGTATGAGGGGTTATACAGGTGCCCATGTACATGTGTGAGCTCACATGCGTATGGTGGGTATACAGGTGCCCATGTACATGTGTGAGCCTGCGTGTGTATGAGGGGTTATACAGGTGCCCATGTACATGTGTGAGCCTGCGTGTGTATGAGGGGTATACAGGTGCCCATATACATGTGTGAGCCTGCATGTGTATGAGGGGTTATACAGGTGCCCATGTACATGTGTGAGCCTGCATGTGTATGGTGAGTCTGCAGTTGCCCAGATACATGTGTGAGCCCACGTGTGTATGAGGGGGTATACAGATGCCCATGTACATGTGTGAGCCTGTGTGTGTATGGTGGGTATACAGATACCCATGTACATGTGTGAGCCCGCGTGTGTATGAGGGGGTCTGCAGGTGCCCATGTACATGTGTGAGCCCACATGTGTACAAGGGGGTATATAGGTGCCCATGTACATGTGTGAGCCCGTGTGTGTACAAGGGGGTATACAGGTGCCCATGTACATGTGTGAGCCCACGTGTGTACGAGGGGGTAGTATACAGGTGCCCATGTACATGTGTGAGACCGCGTGTATATGAGGGGGTCTGCAGGAGCCTATGTACATATTGAGCCTGTGTGTGTGAAGGGGTGTACAGGTGTCCCTGTACATGTGTGAGCACGTGTGTATGGGGGTGTACAAATACCCCTGTATGTGTATGAGGTCGTGTGTGTGTGTGAGGGGGTATTATGTTCAGGTGCCTATGCACCTATACATATGTGAGCATGTGTGTGTGTAAGGAGGTGTGCTGGGTCCCATGTACGTGTGTGAGCCAATGTGTACACGGGGGAATGCAAGTGCCTGTGTGTATGTGAGAGGCTTGCATGTACTGTGCACATGTGAGCATGTGTGTGGGGTCATATGTGCCCTGCAAAGTGAGCGGGAACAGTTTGCACCTTGGCCAGGCTTAGCTTTCTTTAACCATGTTACTCAAACTACACTTGGAGACATGTTTTTGTTGTTCAGAAAATGAATGCTGCATGTCTGGTCTACCAGAAAAACATGTAGCAATGGTACCTATGTACCTATGTTTTTTGACGACCAGCTTAAACTTTTTTTTTGTTTTCCAAAGGAAATTATTTTTTATTAAAACAAACGTGAACATGAGCACATGTGACTAGCAGGTGGCAGGGGTCCTCGCTGTCCACCGATTGTGGAAGGTGGCTCTCTAGAACGTGCAGAGGGGTTGGAGGCGACTTTTTCTTTCTCTGGAGCCTTCCAAATCCTCTGTCATCAACCTCACAGGACCCCTCCTACTGTGTCCCGTCATACCCCAAGCATCCCTGTTGTGACCCTCTTCACTCCCTGTCCCGACACCTGGTGCCCTCTCGGTCCTTTGCCGGGGCCAAGTCAGCTCTCGGATGCTCCTACCCCAGACACTACCAGGTGACAAAAACTCCAGGTACCTGTAACACTTTCCTCAGCATCTCTAGGTGGAAGTCAGTGCATTCTGCCCATGTTTAAGCCGCACGCCTATTCCTCACTAGACGGGCCTCTGAGGACATTTGCCATGTCTTCCCTGACCCTAAGTTTCAGGCCCTCCTACCAGCCTGTTGCAATGTAGACTCTCCTTGGATATGATGCTGGGCACTGGAACAGAAAGGCTAATGCAGCCGTGACTTGGCGGCCCAGCAGCCCAAGAGCTGGGCTTCAGTGAGAAGCTGAGTAAGAGAAGGGAGGTTTCTAGTGGCCCACTGGCTTCAGCAAGCATGGGAAATTGGCCTGGAGCACCCCCCCAGAAAGCCAGCATAGAACTTGCAGAGGGCAGATGGGTTTGGTGACGAGTGGCAAAGAGGCAAGCCCTGGGTCCCACACAGCTGTCTGAGGAGTGTAGAAAGCAAGAATGAGAATTAAACCACAGTCAGAAGACCAACCTGAGCAGAGATCAGGCAGACCCTTGCCCTGGCCAGGTCTGAAGAGAGACGTGGGCAGAAACCAGGCAGTCTCTCACCCCAGCCTGGACTTTAGAAAGAGCAGAGAGCCTGGGCCTCCAGGATAGAGCCAGTAGCCAGAGCCTGAGAGAGTTCCCAGCCTCTCTGAGGCTTCCCAGCAATGATGCCGGGCCTGATGGATCTTTCAGCCTCCAGTGAGCTGTCCCCAGTTTTCTCAGTGGGGGCTCTGCCCACCAGCTAGTGCAAGGGTCTGGTGGGCCCTGAGCCTGGCAGCAGGGCAGTCTGGTGCCTGCTCCCCTGAGCACCCTGTCTGGGCCACGCTCTGGAACATGGGTCACCCATGACCCAGGAGGACTGTCCTGGAGGCCCCACAGGCAGAACTTAGGTGCCCCAGGGTCTCAGCATGCCTGGCTTGAGGGGACCTTGGGCATTGCTGCATCAACTCCAGCAAACCCGTGGACACCCACATGTGACACCCTAGCCTCTCAGAGTCCCCACATGACAGCTTCCGGGGGAGGCACAAGGACAGTTCCTGCCCTGTCATCTTTCATCCTTCTGACGACCAGAGCTGGAGGCCAGCACTTAGAGACTTCCCTCCATCTTCCCCTATTCTACAAGGATGCCAATTCCTGGCTGGGATGATGCATGGACCTGTTTCTCTCTGAGGAGTGGGTCATTCATCAGCCCTGCTCCCCTCTGCGCGGAGGGCATCAGCTGCCAGATGCATGCTGCTCCCCTCAACCGCCAGCTGGGCGGGGCTGGGCTGCCAGGTGCCTGGATCTGGGCACTTCCCCCTCCCCGCCGAACCTTGGGGTGTGACTAAGTCCCCAAGCCCTCTCCCCCTGTGAATTCTCCATCACCAGAGGGCTCACTGGCCTTTGCCTTTCTTTCTTCCCTAGACAAGCCCCAAGTTGAGATTTTGTGCTTAATACAAAATGAATTCAAGGCAGACAGGAAGGTGCCAGCCGCACGGTGGGGTTTTTCCACTGTAGTTTCTGGTCTGTGGCTCTGAGAACCCTCTCCTTTAAATTCAAATTACCTACTAGGCTGAGCAAATCAAATAAGCTACAGTTGGAGTCTGTCTCCGAAGGAGGCCTGGTGCCTTCCAACCACACACTCTGGGAGCTGAGACCTGGGCAAAGGGGAGCAGCAACAGGGATGCAGCTGGGCTCGGAGGGGCTGCCCGGCCCAGCCGCAACTCAGCGTCAGCACTAAGAAGAGTGTGTCACTGTCACAGGGATGACAGATCCTGTCGCTAACACTCTGGAAGCTCTGAGAGTGTGTGACTCACGGTCCCCCGGCAGAGTGTCTGGGCCGAGTGCACAGTGGGTGACTTCCCTGAGGGGAAAACGCAGGCATATGGGACAGTCTCAGGAAGAACACTGCATGGCTGCGGCATGTGGGGGCGGCCAGGAAGCCACGGATCTGCCTGTGACAGCCTGGGAACACAGTCCCTGAAGATGTCCAAGTCTGGAGCTGGGCTTTCTGCGGTCACTCGCCCTCCCCTCCCCTGCAGGAAATGCGTGGCACTGTAGCTGCCTCCGTCTTCCAGAGAAGGCTCCAAAACACAGTTCCAGGAATCAGTGTTTGTGGAGTGCCCTGTGGTTAGCCCTTTTCAACTTGTCTGTAGAGTCACCCTGAAAAGCTGCATTTGTTTTTTTTTCCACCACCCCCACTTTGCATATAGAGAAACGGAGGGTTTCTGCTGGTTGACTCCGATTTCCGAATCTCAGTGCTTGGCCTGAATGGGAGTGGCCAAGGCTCTGGTGTCCCAGCCCAGGGGGCCTCACGTTAGGTAAACCAGCCTTTTTGTCCCACTTTGGGCTTTGTCTTCACACACATAATTCCTGGTACAATAAAGGCCTAGGGGAGGGACAGGGACCTGCACCTGTCCCCTAGGGCACCAGGGTCCTAAGTCAGGAATCCCATGTAAACACAGCCGCAAGCTCACACCCTAAACATAGACCATGAACACAGCAAGCCCCGGTGGGCAGGAGGCCCAGGGGCCCACTTAGAGGGGCGCCCAAGCCGGTCCCAGCACAGAGTGGAATTTTCTGGTGGGTGCCCAGTGGTGGTGCTCAGACATCCTCTGCTCAGCTTGAAGCTGCTCAGCCTCTATTCTAGAAGGGGGCACACTCTGGGATCAGAATACCAAGGGCCGCCATCTGGAGGCTCCATCACCTGGGCCCTCCCCAAGGGTTGACATAACTCCAGGCCTACCCAGATACTTCCTGAGGGACAGGGAGTGGGGTCACGGCAGGAAATGTGGGTTCAGGAGAGTGTAGGGTGGGCGACAGGCAGAGCACATAGATGAATAAGCACACCATGCTTCAGGGGTGGTGGCTGTGAGCAGAGCCAGCCCTGAGACCTGCTAGGGTTGCAGAGCCTCCCATCTGGGGCCTGGAAGAGCAGGCAGACTGATGCCTTCCCCAGATTAACTGGGCCTCCCTGATCCGAGGCAGACAGAAAAAGTATTCATGTGAGCAAGCTCGGTCTCGGGAGAGGGCTTCGCACATGAAAGGCCTCCAGAGGATCTTTGGAGCCTATTTCTCCATGGGACAGACAGAGGGAGGGTAGGCAAAGGAAGAAATCTGGGAGGAGGTGGAAAGAGAATCCTTCCTGCTCTGCAATTCAGAGAATGTTCAGAAATCAGCCATGCACCAAGAAATAGTCTGCTCAAAGACAGACCATGCATGCAGGGTCCTAAAGGTTGCCATGCACCCAGGGAGAGGGGAAACGGTAGCTAAATGCACCTTTACTGACAAAATAGTCATTATACAATTGTACAAAATATTTGCATAAGATTTTAAGACTGCATTTACTGCATTTTAAACATTTAGATATATTTAGAGACACAAACGTTACCTGCCTGCCATGGGGCAAGCAGCCCAGGAGCCCTGGGTCTCTTCATGGCCTTGCAGTCTGATAGCCAGGCCACGCTACCAGGCCACACCTGGAGAGCACGCTTGGATGTCTGTACAACGCAGAAATCACGTTTCTCAGCACTGCCCCCATCACTAAGAGATGCATGTCTGTGAGTCCCAAGAAAGGAAAACATGCCACCCGGCCCGCAGAGGCCTGTTAACACATCAGGGAAGAAGTGGGTCCGGGCACCTTTGTAGCTAAGGAGGAATGCGGAGGGAAGTGCTTATTTCCAAGATGACTCTATATGTGGGAACAACTGGCTCCCATCCCTCACCCTCAACTATGCGGTGTCCTCAGTGATATGGGAGGGGCCTTACAGTGGCACCTAAAAGGTTCCTGAGGGCCCGCCCTGGAGTACCTGTTATGGGGGGGAATACTCTGGAAAGGAGCAGCTAGGGGAGGGAGCAGTTAGAGGCTCCAACACGGGGCCTCCAAGGCTGTGGTGAAGGCCGACACCCCAGGACTGGCTGGGGTGGAAGGAACCTTGTGGGCATAGCTCTAGACCCCCTTCATGGAAGGCAGGCTCAGCCTGCCATCCCTAGCCTAGGGTAGGTGCTGCCCCCACACAGCTGCCCCACTGTGGCCCCACCCTGCCTGTTGGCAGCTGTGGCAGAAGAGGCCACGACCTCTCTTGGGTCCACACAGAGGCTTGAGCTCCATTCACTCCCCAGGGCACCGGCTCTATTTGCTGTGTCTGACCGTCTCAAACTGCCACGACTGGAGTCACATCAGTAAAGATCTGGACCAGAGTCATGAATTCTGCCACTCTCTGCAGAGAAAGCCAGGGTCGGGGGGCTGAGGGGCTGCTGGGCCACTGTCCTGATGCCAGAAGAGCAAGGAAGCTCCGTGTGTGTAGAACACCCCCGCCTGGCGGCGGAAATTCCAACAGCCACTAGCCTGCCTTCAAATCAGGGTATTTCCCTTCCAACCACTCCTTTCAAAACAGCATGCTTCTCAGGGGACAAAGAGGCACATGTCACGCCTGCAGCCACAGGAGGCCTGGACGCCCAAGGAAAAGACTGGACTGAGTAGGGCCCCACCTCGACGCTGCTTCACCTGGCCCAGGGACCTGCCCACACAGTCACTGAACAGAGGCCTCAGACCTCAGATGTCAGCTCCCTCTGACCTGTCACTGGCCTGAGCTCCCACACCTAGATCCCCACCTAACTGTCCCCTCTGCCCTTTCTCCCCAGTTTTGGTCAAGACAAGGACTCCCCACATAGCCTCAACTCTGACCATCCAACACCTGCTAGCAGCTTGGTCTTGTTGCATTCTCTGTGCAGACCAGGCCAGCCCAGAATACTCACCGCACCCCTGAGGGCCACAGATCCTGCAGGGATTCCTATGCTCCAGTGCCCAGTCCTGGCTTCTGTTCTCAGGACACCACTCCGTTTCTGCAGGACCCAGGGTTTTCCCTGGCGCCTGCTCCTGGCCCAACCCTGACCAGGCCCTGCTCCCCAGGACAGACCTTATCTGAAGTATCCCCCACTGGACTGGGGGCTTCTTATTGGAGCCTGGTCCCTGCTCTGCCCAGCCTCTGAGGCACATGCTTCCTCTTGCCTGCAGGTGGTCAGGTGTTTTCCCATTCCCAGACCAGTTGCATCTATGACCTGAGACAAGTCTGTTATCGCTATGAGCCTCAGTTTCCCTATCTGGGACAATGCTGCCCAAATTGGAATTGTGTGAGAACTAAATGGGTCCTGAGATGCTGGTGTCACCTTTCTGGCCCAAGGGAGTGTGGGTTTCATTCCCTGCCTGGCTCATCTGGCTGAGTCTCCCGGGAGAGTTGCCAGAACCCAGACACACAGGTGTCCCTTTATCACAGGCCGCCCACCTGTGCTGTGCCAGAAACTGGGTGCCCAGAGCAACAAGACGTAGAAGAGCGAGGGAGCAGGACAAGGTGTGGATGGTGATCTCAGTGTTTGGGACCTGCTTGTAGTGAAGTGTTCAGCGTGGGGGTGGAGGAAGCTGGGAAGAGAAGGGTAGAAGGAGGTGTCTATGCTTGGCCAGACGTGTTGTAGCTGGAGGACCAACTTGACCATGACCAGGACTGCAGAGCTGCCTTGGAGCCACTGGGAAGGGCCCTCAGTGACCACAAAGGCTCGGAGGGCCAGGGAGTACAGAGCTGAACCTGTTGGAGGTCAAAGGAACATCTCTCCAGCAAGCGCAGCCTCTCATCTGGGATAGCCTGATGAAACACGCGGTGGTGGCAGGAGTCTCCTCTCCAGCAGGGTGACGGGATGATCCCTGCAGCCCTTTGTGATCTCACCAGACAGGCCAGTGACTTCGGGGACGATGTAGAGGCAGGACTCTGCAGTAGGCCCCAGGCCTCCTCTTCCTGACCACCTGTGGGGGGTCAGCACAGACCCAGAGTCCCAGCAGGGCCTCGGCTTTGGTTCCCACTTGGCCATGCTGGAGTCCCTGGACTAGGTGTGGCCTGGATGATGGTCCTGGAAGCCCCTGCAATGTCTGATGTGAGGCCAGGCTGAGAATGGCTGCTGCAGGGTGACCCTGCCCTGTGTCCTCAGTGGCTGTGACAGCAGACCCTGAGTCCCTCCTGCCAGTCCAGTGCTCCCTCCAGTCCCTTCCTGCTCCTACACCCTTCCCCTACACACGTCATCCCTACTCTCTCTCCCCCAGCCCCTCTCTGTGTGCGGAGAAGCCCCTCACCCTGCCCCTGCCCTCACCACCATGGGAGAGGAGAGAGAACAGGAGCTGAGGTGGGAACCAGGGTTGAGCCAAGAGAAATCACCAGGCCCAGCCGCAGGCAGATGGCGCTGGGGAGGGGCCAGCCACGTGGGAGGGCTCTGCACCCTCCCTCTGCCCTCAGGGACTCCCATTTCCTCGTTGCTCTGAGAGTGAGTGCCTGAGTCTTCCCAAGTTGGCTTCCAGCCATGTCCGGGATGCTGGGAATACAGCGCTCTAATTAGTGGCGCTCATTAATCAGGGCCCAAACTGGGTGGAACCGGAGATACAGACCAGTAGGGAACTGAGTGTCTGCTGTGCTGACAAAGGGACCAACTGCCCCCAACTAAGCGTCCACCCTGGTGGGCCGAGACCTGGAATTGCTCAGAGGAATTACACACATACCCTGGCCTCGAGATAAACCCAGGTGCATCTTTGCAGGAGGGTTAGCGGGCTTCAGAGCAGGGTCGTCCTCATCTGCTTCACTGCCCAAAACCTCCTGGAAGTGATGGCACAGCCGGCAGCAGGCAGCCCAGGACCCTTCCCTGTTGCTGTCACTGCCCGCTCAGTGGCATCGTCCTGTCAGCTCAGTGGTCCAGCTGGACTGGGCTTGCCGCCTTCCCTCCATCCTGGGGCCATGGGCTGCTGGTGCTGCTCCTCAGCTACTTGGTCTGACCACAGGTGTCTCAGGCTGCCCACCTGCCCCAGTTTAGTCTCTGGAGATGGCTTCTCTTCTTCATCTGAAATCTAGCTCCCACCAGGCCCTGACAGCTCCAGGCTCAGACCCTCTTCCCCTACCTCCCCACGGCCCCTACACCTGCCTCCTCACAGCCCTTTCTCCCACCTCCCCACAGCCTTTTCCCTCCCTCCACACAGCCCCATTCTCCCCTTCCTACAGCCTCACCACAGCCCACTCCCCCCACCACCTCTCCCCTCTCCCCACAGCCCTTTCCCTCCCTCCCCGTAGCCCTGCTTATAGGCCTGAACCACACATGCCCACCTCCTCCTGCTACTGGCCAGCCCCAGGAGCCTTCCAAGGGCAGAATCATCACTTTGGTTCTATGACAGTAAAGACCATCTTCCCAAGGTACACTGGCCCTCTGTGGGCAGAGCATCCCACCTGGGTTTAAAGCCCCAGTTCTGAGCACCCAGCTCCCAGACCTCAGGTAGAGAGGTGAATGGAGTTCACACAGCTCCTCAAGTTGCCACTGAGACTAAATCAATTTGAGACTGGATACAAATTCATGCTCACATGATGTGTCCCTTTCTCCTATAAGTAGAAGGCAGCCTAAATTACAGGCTAGTGGAAATGTCCCCTCACTTCTAGGTAACAGGAGCCTCTGAAATCTCTCTAGTGGTCACGTGTGTGCCCAGGGTACCTGAATCTGTGTGGGATCTAATCACAGAAGGGTGTTAGCCGTGGAGCCTCAGAACAGCGTGGCTGTGACATGGGTCATCCATGTAAGTCCTGACTCTCCTTTCATTAGCTGAAAGACCTTGGCAAAGACCTGACCTCTTTGAGCCTCACTTGGCCTGTCTGTAAAATGGGTTTGAAGCCATGCATTCTACCTATCCGATTTGCTATCCCAACATCAAGCTAACATAAGAGAAAGTGCTACTGAAGAGTCCTCTCTAATAGAGAGAAGATGTCATCTAACCAAAGACTGTGCAGCAAATAGTGGGTTTCCAGAATGTTGGTCTCCTCTCTCCGTTGCCGTGGAAACCCATATGTGACTGGCACCGACAGGAGAGAGAGCAGAGTGAAACTGCCTCGCTTGGCAGGCCTGTGGGTGGGTGCAGAGCTGGGAGCTCCCAGATGCTCCAGGAGGTGCTGTCCCTCCTTCCTGCTGAGCCAAAAGTAAGTTTTCCTGGGGCACAAAGAACAGCTGGGACCCAAGAAAACATCCTGTGTCACAGACAGGAACAAGGCAGGGCACAGCCCAGGCACAGGTCTTTGGACCCCTTGTCACAGCCCTGGTCATCCCTGCAAGGGCCCTGCCTGCGGCAAAGGTGAGAGTGTCTAGGGTCTGTACCTGCTACTGCCACTCTGTCTTCTGTGAGATGGTTTGAGGGTTCCAGGGTGACGGCTCAGGGTTGCTCCACCTCGGAAACACATCCCGGGGACCGCTCATCTCCCACTGCGCTGCGAGCTTAGCAACTGCTGGGGCCTCATGTGAGAAAAGATGTCTTATTTCTTTACCCCCAAATGGTTGTTTGAATCCCCAAATGCTGGCTCAGGAGTTTTCTAAGAGTTATTTGCTGCCTTTAGCCACAATGAGACCAGGACTGTGAGTCAGAAATCCCGGGCCCCTTACCTTTCTGCTACCCTGACCCTCCCTGCCCCCAGCTGCAGTAAAGATGCATTTGGTCTTTCCCTGGCTCCTGGCTCTGAAACGCATGGAATGCCCTCAACAGAGAATGTTTAGTTATTCAAAGGAGCCGTCTCTGCCACAGGTGAGTTTATACCAAAGAGGTGGCCTGTACTGAAGGCAACAGGCCAAGCTTTCAGCCCCACCCACATCCTCCCTGCAGGGAGGACAGACTGAGGGCTGAGTCCCATCACCAGTGGCCAACGATTCCATCAGCCACGTCTCAGCAAAGGAGCCCTGTGTAAGCTCAGCGTAACCCTGAGGCTCAGGGGCTTCTGGCTTGGCAAACACATGCAGGTGGTGAGAAGAAGGGGCACGCACAGTGGGCACTCCCCCCTACACCCCTGCATCTGGCTGTTCATGTGTGCCCTTGGTAATCTGGTGCTGGTAATCTGCAGTATAATGCTTTCTTGAGTTCTGTGAGTGGTTCTAGCAAATTATCAAGCCAGAGATGACTAGTGAAAAACGTGCCTCCACATTTGGTCCAGGGCAGCCCCTCAGCACCTGCCCCTGAGGGCTGTGGGCAGCGCCCTCAGCACACTCCTGCTCTGTGGGACTCATCCTCTGGTCCCCTGCTTCCCACAATTCAGTGGTTTCCATCACGTAGAAGATACCAGCCAGCAGAAGACTCCTGTCTCAGAACCAAGAGCATCAGGTGGAGACCTCGGTCACGCCCTCAGAGGGTCTAGGACATGCTCTCTGGGAGGAGGGAGCCACACCTCAGGAGACCTTCCAGAGGATTTCAAGCCACCCCAAGCAAAGGTTTCCCATGATACAGCCTGAGATGGTCAGGCTACAGGTGCCGGGGAACGGTAAGGCCCAGCATCCAGTGAGAGAGGAAAGGGCTGCTGAAGTCACCTGTTCCTCTCAATCCTGGCTTGTTTCTCTCATTGTTCTGCAAGGTCTTCACAACGAAAACAACAATGAAATTCCTCTAAAATGGAGAGAATCATTTTCTTTCAGAGCCCTTGCTGCTGCCTTCTGATCTCGGGGTACGTTATGACACCACAGTCTGGTGACAGCTGTGGAAGGAAGACCTCCAGTAATCCCTCCCCAGCTCCTGGTTATTCCCCCCAGATGCACCAGGGCAGGTGCTAACCCTGTTCCAGAAGCCCCCGTGCTCAACTTGGACCCTCCCCAGCCTCCTTTCTCAGCCTGTTTGCTGTGACCCAGTCTCCCCCACAGAGCCCGGCCTAGCTGTCTGCAAGTCCCCTCTTCCTGTGCGCTATCTTTAGACCAGCACTCATCAAATAATGGCGTTTATCTTTTTAACTGACTGTTTACCCTCTGGGCTATAGCTCTTTAAGGACAGAGACTACATTTTATTCATGCTAACAACAATAATTTAACCAGCTTTACCTCAGTGAGTTTTGCCACTGAGCATTCAATGTACCTTCTCACTAAAACCTCACAGCAGCCCTCATTTCACAGATGGAGAACCTAAAGAAGAGATAAAGTTACTTGCTGAGGGCTGCACATCCAGGAAGTGACTTAGCCAGTTTGAGCCCAGGTAGAATCTTACCCTGAGTGCTGGCTAACCTGTAGCACCGGGCCTTGGAGCTGGATGACCTTAAACAGCCAAAATGCCGATGCCATCACATTCCATCATCAGAGCTAACTTCCGAGGAGAGAGCTGGCTCCCACATCGGCTGCTGGCCCCAGACAATGGGATCATCCATCACATTCTTAAATGGACTGTGTCAGACTCACAAGAACCTCTGAGGCGGTGACTAATGGAGGGCCAGTCCTCAAACCCAGTCTGGTTATGGAGAGAGAGGTATCCCAAGAGCTAATCCCCAGACAGTGTATGGAATAGAAAGAGCTTGGGATATGGAAGTCAGACAAACAAAAGCTAAAACAGAATTTAAAATCTGATTCTGCAGGGCATAGAACAAACCCTGCCTGAGATCAGCCTACATGAGGTCAACTCAGCAAGCTTTTCTGAGTCATCTCTGTGCAAGGGAGAACCAACATGGGAGGTGATGGGCTAAAGGAATGAGAACGGGTCATTTCTAAAATGACTCTTTCATTGGGTTTATTTTCACATGCAAGGAAAATTGTCACCTGTGATCAAATTCAAGGTGCATGGGCCAGCCAACATGCATGGACCACCCATGATACATGGACCCACCAATATGCATGGACCAGCCATGGTACATGGACCAGTCATGATACATGGACCCGCCAACATACATGGACCACCCATTATACATGGACCAGTCATGATAATGGACCAGTCAAGGTTCATGAACCAGCCATTGTACATGGACCAGTCATGATAATTGGACCTGCCAACATGCATGGACCAGCCATTATATATGGACCAGTCATGATAATGTACCAGCCAATGTGCATGGACCAGCCATGATACATGGACTAGTCATGATACATGGACCCACCAACATGCATGGACAAGGCAATCATTATACATGGACCAGCCATGATACACAGGATAGCTGACATGCATGGACCAGCCATGATACATGTACCAGTCATGATACAGGGAATAGTCACAACACGTGAACTAGTCATGAATCATGGGTCAGTAGGATACACGGCCTTTACGGTCTGGTCCCATCTGTGTCTTTAGAGCCATCCTCCTTTGTCCCAAGCCCTAAAGTACCCCTGGACTTTTACATGTTATATCCAACAATACAGCAAGCTCAGAGCTCCTCCTGTATGTCATGATTCTTTTTATCTTTTCAGTTGAAGTTTCCTCCACCAGAAAGTTCCTCCCTCCTTCTTTCACCTCTGATCTTATTTATTTTCAAGGTTAAGCTTGAATTTCAAAGTCTTCCCTGGTCTTCCCAGGTCCATTACTTTCTCCTCTCAAAGCACCTTGAAACTATGTCCCACTTTGGACATATCAGACACAGACAGAGTCACCACCCCTGTGTGGTGACCTACTGCGTGGCTCTGAGACTCTCGAGAACATGACATGGGCTCCTGCCTCTGCAAACACGGACGCTGACACACAAGTGAGGCTCTGTTTTGTTTGTTTTCTGAGAGCAGACACAGAATGACTGTGCTCTGATGACATCCACGTGTGCCCCTCTTGTGGTATCCAGGTTTTGTTCTGGGAAATACGGCAGGAAACAGAGACCTGAGGAAGACTGGGTGGTGGATGAGCTTTGGAGACCAGAATTACAAGCTCAACAGCAAGTTTAAAGCTGTTTGAGGTGAGGGGTATAAATGGAAATTAATTAATCTGAAGGAGGGATTTTTCTGGTGGATATTTGAGTTTTCATGAATGCCATCTGTCTGGGTGCTCACAAAGGAGCTAGCTATAAACAGAAACTCAAAAAAGCATCTAGGAAATAGGAATCTGCCTGTGAGCCCCAGCACCCAGGCCAGGGTGGCACTGAGCCGGCCATTCCTGAGCGCTCTACACCTAGCTGCAGCGTGAGGCCAGAGACCTGCTGAGCAGGTGGGACTGGAGAAAGCTGCTCAGCCTCCCTGAGTGTCCCTCATCACCCACCAGGCAGATAACAGCGCTTTGTGGATCACAAGGGCTCTGACAGCGGGGGTGATGGCTGTATCAGTGAGTCACTGGATAGTTTAGGGATGTCTTTGGGAAACAGCCAAATAGCTCCAGAGCCTTCAGTCTGGTTTTCGGATTCCACTTCTGGTTGCTCAGTGTTTAAAGGGCTCTGCAGAGCACTGACTACAGGGGCTGACACACAGCGTCCCACAGATGTGTAGCTGCTCCATACGTGTTGACAGGCTGGAGAGCAGAGGCTCTGGGGCTGAGCAGGCCCTGTGTGAACCACATCTGAGTCACAGGATATTTCCTCAGAGGGACGATCACGGCTGACATTGCAAGTGCCACATACTTAGCATGGTACCTGTCATATGGGGTCACTGCAATAGGGCCCAGACCCTCCTTCCCCTCTTTCCTTAGTCCTCCAAGCTCAAAGTCACCCAGAAGCACAAATCCTGGCTGGACCCCCAGAGAAACAGCATCAGTGGGGGACCTGGTGCCGAGAATAAGGCCCAATGACAAAGATCTGGGGTAACCACAAGGTGTGTGTGTGGGGTTATGAGGCAGAGGACAGGCCAAGAGACAGACAAGTCCTCAGACACCCCTCACGCCTGACGGGGCCCAGCATTGTGCAGTCTCTGCATCAGCCTACCTGGCATGACCACTCCCTGCCCACCGCCAGCTCTGCCCATCTCAGGCTCCTGTCTTCCGCCTCCACACCCAGAGCTTGTCCTCTGGACTCAGCATTCCTCAACCCTATGGTGTACACTTCCCTGCTGGCCAATGGCTCTGGGCTCTGGACATCTGCCCTGAACTCTGCCAGGACACTCACAGGAGCCACTCACTGCTGCTTACACAGGCGCAGCTGGGACGTTAAACCCATGCCGGGACCACACTCGTCACCTGCACAGACCAGCTCCTCACTCAGCTCCACTTCCTCCCTACCCACACCTCCCCATCCGAGCTCCGGGAGGGCCTGTCCCTGCACACATACTGGCCTCTCTTCTTCTTTGCCAGCCAATCATGGTTGGGCTCCCAGGCCCCTCATGGACAGATGGTCTGGAGGCCACCTGCCCTCCCCACAGCTCCCCACAGCCCACTCTCACACTACCACCAGGACACTCCACTATGACTTCAACCTCTCCAGCTCTCTCCTGAACAGACCACTGACACCCTTCCTATTACACGTGAGACAAACTGTAGACTCTTTTTCATGGCTTCAAACTCTCCACCTGCCCACTTACCACTGCTCCTCCCTGAGCATCACCTTCTGTCACTGTCCCTGTGGCATGCCCTGGTCTGAGTAGCTGGAGTCCCCCCTGACAGACAGACAGCCAGGCCTCTGCCACTCCCTACTTCTCCCCCATGGCTCCCCCTCATCCTCCCAGACAATTAACCCAGCCCCACACCTGTACACCCAGCTCCACATCTGTGTGCTCAGCCCCACACCTGCACACCCAGCTCCACACCTGCACACCCAGCTCCACATCTGTGTGCTCAGCCCTACACCTGCACACCCAGCTCCACACCTGCACACCCAACCCCACACCTGCACACCCAGCCCCACACCTGCACACCTAGCTCCACACCTGTGTACTTAGCCCCGCACCTGCACACCTAGTTCCATACCTGTGTACTTAGCCCCTCACCTGCACACCTAGCTCCACACCTGTGTACTTAGCCCCACACCTGCACACCCAGCACCACACCTGTGTACTTAGCCCCGTATCTGCACACCCAGCACCACACCTGTGTATTTAGCCCCATATCTGCACACCCGGCACCACACCTGTGTACTTAGCCCCACACCTGCATACCCAGCTCCACACCTGTGTGCTTAGCCCTGCACCTGCACACCCAGCACCACACCTGTGTACTTAGCCCCGTATCTGCACACCCAGCACCAAACCTGTGTACTTAGCCCCACACCTGCATACCCAGCTCCACACCTGTGTGCTTAGCCCCGCACCTGCACACCCAGCACCACACCTGCACACCCAGAACCACACCGTGTGCTCAGCCCCACACCTGCACACCAAGCACCACACCTGAACACCCAGCCCCACAGCAGTGTGCTCAGCCCCATACAGGTACACCCAGCCCCACACCTATGTGCTCAGCCCCACAGCTGTGTGTTCACCCCCAAACCTACACACCCAGCCCCATACCTGTGTGCCCAGCACCCACAGCTTCGTCCTCACCCCATACTTGTGAGTGGAGGCCTGACAGCTGTGTGTTCATCTTCCACACCTGCGTGTTCGCCCTATACCTATGTGCCCACTCCCCACACCTGAGTGCTCACTGTCCCCGGATGATTTCCTGAGCCCAGAAGAGGGCCTGGCCTGCTGAGCTCACACACCTGCGCCCATCTCCAATACAGAGCCTGCCTAGTCACCTGTGTGACTCTTTCGAGGACCTCTGCCCCTCAGAAGAAGCTGCACGCCACGATCACATCCCTTCATCTGAGTTCCTGGCACACTGGAGAGCAATCAGCAGCGGCCAGCAAAGGTTTGCTGAACTCAGTAGGGAGTGAACAAGGCCTAAAAGAAGGGTAAGGACCAGAGCTCCTGCCCAAATCCCAAAGCCCAGGCCACCCCTGGGGCAGCCAGTCACTCAGGGATATGTGTTCCCTGCCCGCCACACAGCATGGCGACTCTGTACAAGCCATTGCCTGTGCTGGTGGCCGGGATTCACACATCTGCTTCTCCACTGGATTACAAACTCTCCAAGATCAGAACCCCCGTCTCTTGTCTCTGCATCAGCCCAGAGAGCTGCTCTGTATCTGGCCCGGGGCACTGGCACACTTGGACTGGTGGGGTCACGGACATGATGGCAGTGCGTCCCCGTGCAGCGGAGGAGTCACTCCCATCTCCAGCGACATTTGATTTGGGTGCTGCCCTCAGTCCATTAGCAGGTCTATGTTCATGCCACCTCCCTAGGAGTGAGAGGGTCAGGCGCTGGCACTCCCCAGCAGAGGCGTGTTCTGATCACAGGCACCTCCAACCCGCCCGCCCCCCACAGCCTTGCAGGCGCCAGGTGCACATCTCAGAAGTGACAGCCACGCCTGACACGGAGACCTGGCGCCTTCCCTGCACTGCACCCACCGTGATTACATAATTAATATCTGAACACAGTTCACTGGCTGACATGCAATATGCTGCAGTTCCAGACGTTGCCAATGATGGCTCAATCTTTGCAGGATTCATTAGGTTTGGTTGTTCGTAGAATCTGCTTAATTTCCAGCTATGCCCTGTCCTGTTGAAAAAAAATTATAATCTGTAACAATTACACAGTTCACTTGTTTAATGGAAAATAGATTTGTCATAATTCTCTTGCTAAAAATGGCTTCACCTCCAGAGAAAGCTTTGAATGCCCCTCTGGTGGGACTGGCAGGGCTCAAGGCTCATGGGGAGCCCAGCCCAGCTCCGCTCACCATGCCAGCTCTCCTGCTCCCTTGGGGGGGCATCTCCAAACAAGATTTGATAGAGCATTTTATGTGAAAGTCACCTGTTACAAACATTAAACAGGCTATGGAGGAAAAGACTCCACGGCCAAAGAAGTTTGGGAGAGATTACATTTTAAAATCAAGTGTATAGTGTCTACTTGGTGAGATACTTATCCAAGTTTTCCTGTGCGGTCTTGGCATCTAGCGCTGTCTGGGAGAGGGTTCAGCCCTCACCTCCCACAGTGCCTCCCTGTCACGGGGGGCAGGACAGTGACCTCGCAGAGCACCAGGTGCTCCACTCGCAGTCAAAAGGGTAGTTCTTTCAACAAAAGGAAGCCTCTTGTTCCTTCACTCATCCATCCATTTCCCAGGCAGCCCCCCAGGAGCCCTGTCCCGGTAAGTCTGCTGAAGCCACCCCTGAAGGAAAGGTGTGTACAAGGGACTTATCAAGGAAGTGCTTGCAGAGGAAACTTGTGTGGACCCGGGACAGAGGACGCTACACACAGGGAGACTGGACAAGGTCCTTGGAGGCACAGGGATGACACAGATGGAACACCTGTTCTGCGCCTGGGCTTACCAGGAAAGTCTGTGACGTGGCAGGCGCTTAGCTCTGTGCCAGGGTGGACACTAGCAGGGCTGAAGGTTAGCACCGGCACTGGGATGACCTTCCACCAGGAAGTGGAGGGCACAGGGAAGCCTCATCCCAATGCCTTCAGGCTGTGTGTCTGCCCGGCCCCTGCCCGCACTGCCCTGCTCTGAGGCCCTGTCACTAGTCTGCAACGCCTTGGGCTCCAGTCCCTGCCATCCCTCCTCTCCCAGGACAGCATCCCGGCGCTGCCTCTGGGCCCCTTCGCCTCATCCCCATCAGTCCTGAAGTCAGCCTCAGCACAAAGACTGGCACACGGCGAGGGACTGGACGGAAGAACTGACGGCAGATGGGCAGCGTGGGTATCGCGCTGGACTCTCTGCAGTCACCTCCAGCTACTCCCTGCTGGAAGGGGAACAGAGTCGCCAGGATGGCTGCAGATTCCAGGCCCTCATGTGCCATACGACCTCAGGCAAGGGCCCTGGCATCTGGGACTGTGGCCCGTGAAGGAGTCTGGGAGTGAGTTGACACAATCCCAGTGCCTAAGATATCAGCAATCAGAAAACACCAGCAGCAGCATCACCCATCACCTCTCCAAACAGACAAGCAGAGAGTGACACAGACAGTTCTCCAGGATGGCATCTGAGGCTTCCTACCCCCTTGCTCATCAGCTCCTGTGCACCTGTTCCCTTCACATGTGCAGTGACTTGTCCCACCTGGCCACCTCGGGCTTCCTGGACACACCTGGGTGCTCTAACGTCCACCCTCTGACCTCACTTTCTCTTCTCTCACCTGAGTCGCCTGAGTCCTGTCCTTGCGCAGGGCGCCCTTCCCACGCCCCCCCTCATCTACAGACTGTCCTCTTTCTGGACTACCCTGTGCAGCCCCGCTCTATCTCAGGGCATAGGGTGTTGTGATGCTGTTTCCACTGTCTTCCCTCCCTGGGTCTTGGCGCTTTCCACATGGTGCCTCATGCATCACCACTTGTAGGGAGCAGAGGCCCCTGAATTTCAGGGGGATGCTGTGCAGGAATCACCATGTCCATGAGGGTCTACCTGACTGCTTCCTTCATCCCCACAGCCTCTGCGGAGCAAACTGGAGCCAGAAGATGTTCTAGTCATAAAGCCCGCAGGTCCCCACACACCTCCATTTCTAAAGCTCTGCAGTCACCAGATGCTCAGAGTCAATCACTCAGTTTGGGACCCCCCACCCCGCAGAGGGTCCACCGTGATACTCATGCCTGCCCATCCTTGGGAGCCCGGATGAGTTTTATTAACATTTCTGAGTTGAAACATCACTGAGTTTTATTAACATTTCTCAGAAAGCTACAGGATGCAGCCAGAATATGTCAGGCCAACCAGGATCCTGAGGAGGGGGTGATCTGGAATCCACACTGTCACTTTTGTTTTACACACACAACCATCCAGGGTTCTGCTCCAGATTAATTCCCTGCCCACAAAGGCAGGTCTCAAAAGCACCAGAGGGAAGTTTTCCAGCTGCAAGCAAACTTTTGCAGAGTTCTCTGCAGTCCTGAGTGAGCAGGAGGGTGGCATGGGTAGTTCCAGGCCCCGGCAGCATCTGTTCAGCTGGGCACAGCAGCTACTTTGAGCTGTAAGACACCGGGGTGTTCTCACCAGATCCTCCCTGCTAACCAGCATACGCATGAGCAAAGGGGATGAGAACATGCAAGCCCCACAAGTGTCGCACCTGCCTGGACCCTGCTGGACATCCTGCTTACAGATTAGAAGAACTCACAGGCAGACTGGGTCATGCACAACACCCGGTGTCCACTCACTTTTCCTCCCAACGCTTCTGCCACTGGGTGGGCAGTGGTGGGAGAGACAGCGGAGGCTGTGGGTAGAATGCAGCACCCAAATGCAATGAACATTGCATTGCTCTCAATGCAGCACCCCTCCTGTTTGTGGGGTGCTTTGAGGGCCAGATAGGTACAGAGGTGACAACGGGGGTCGGGGAGGGTGGCTGGGAAGCATCTGGGGTATTTAGGGGATAGTAAAATGCTCAAAACTAGAAAGTTAAAAAGCGGCCTTCAAGTCTAATTTAAGGTGAATCAGAGCCTTGATGTGCTTTGAGCAGAAAGGCCAAAGGGTTTGGGAGACAAGGTCAGAAAGAGAAGGGTGAAGAGGCCCCAACTCAGGCTGTCTGCAGGTCGGGGGTCTAGGAGGCAGCTGAGCGAGGGAGAGAGGGGGACACTCCAGACACTGCGGGAGGTGGTCACGCGAGCATCTTAACCTGGGGGACGCCACACAGAGGATGCCTGACCAGCTACAAGGAGCCGAGAGTGAGCACCCTTTCTCTCTGGGAAGTGGGAGGAGCTCAAGAGCTGACGTCTGAACTCACTCCAGGAGTTTCCAGGAGTAAACACAGAGGCCCAGCTGAGGCTCATCTCTGGTCCCAAGTTGGGTCAGGGGCCCTGGGCAGTCACTCAGCCTGTGTGCCTCACAGCCTAGGACAGGTATGTCCTTCACAGATATGGTGGTCCTTTAAATGAGGTCACTTTAGGGTGTGAAAACCCAGGTTCAGCAGCTCAAGGGATGGCTGAGACGGAGCTGAGCCTCCCCAGTTAGAGTCAGGAAGCCTGGCCATGCCCCTTCCCCTCTGTTTGACCCACCCAGGGTTGATGGAACTAACACTCTGGCCAGGCACAGCACCAGCAGTGTGGCAGGTGCAGAGCCTGGACTCCATAGGAGACAATTGGCCAAGCACAGGCTGTATGGCGTGCTGAGTGCCGAGCCCCAGCCAGGGAGACCTACAGCAGAGAGAACTGAAACTCAGGGAGGGGAGGCTCCAGGAGGGCTTCCTCTGCAAGGGGACCTAAAGAAGTAAAAGCTAAGCTCCTTTCACAGAGAACATCACATAGTGCATTCAATAGGCCCTGGAAAACGGAGCGGTGACATCCATAGCGTAGACTTTAGACAGCATCAGTTACCCAAGAGGAGCAACCTAAGTGCTTATGGCCCTTGGTGGAGCCTGATAAGTCTTGCCTCTGAGCTCAGTGTCTTCCAGTGCAGAAAATGGAGCTACTGGTTTCCAGGGTGCATGCCCCGATTCCAAGACCAAGGTGAAAATGAAGTGAATCAAAGCTCCACACAGAGTGAACAGCTGCCAAGGGGTGAAAAGAAAAATGCCACAACCGCTCAGTCCCTCACACAGCAGGGGTGTGCCCCTTGGTCCCCTGCCCTTGCCCCAGTACTTTCCACTAGGAAGATGAACTTGTAGCCTCAGAGGAAAGGCAGCTGCCTGAGCCCTGGGTCCTGAGACATCCAGACCAGCATCTGGGCTTTCAAGCCCAGACAAATGTTACCTTGATCAACTGAAACTCCACCCCTCAGAGTTCAAAGTCACAGGAGGAGGCTAAGCAGGTCCTCACTGGGGCCCCAGACCGTGACCTTGGCCCTAATCTGTTTTCCAGATTCCATTTGCGGGAGTTCCAGTGAGCAATCCCACGTCCTATCTGGGTAAGTTATCAGTGGCCCACGTTCGTGCACTGGCACCAGGGTCCCAGGCAGCCTCACCCTGCTGACCTGAGCTGCCCGAGTAATCTCCCCACCCGGAGAGACCTTATTTAGGTGATAAAATCTTATGACTTAAATAACTGGAGGATGTCCTATCTGAACATGACAGATAACATATTTTCTGTCAACGACACCGCAAACCAGTTTTCTACCTCATTTTTTTTAGATCAGAAATAAATGAAAAAGTGGAAGATCATGTAAGATATTCTATGAGTAGTGCCTGAATGTAGCTTTGCAGGGGGCTGAGCCACTCCTGAGTGCCCCAAGGAGTGGGGGGTGGGATCACGAGGAAAAGAATGAGGCTCAGAGCAGAACCAAGAGCGCGCAGGGCTGGGAATCTCCAGGGCCAGGAATCTCCAGGGCCGGGAACCTCGAGGGCTGGGGAAAGGCCCAAGGCAATACCAACCTGACAGGAAGGAGGACAGACACTCAGTAGCTCTCAGGTCAGTGAGCACTGGCCTGGAAGTGAGTGGACGCTGTGGGGGTCACTGTCGGTTTACAGAGGACCTGCCCGCCACTGCCCACTAGGAAACAACAGCTGTCTGAAATGGCCCAAGACCAAAACCCAGAGGTGACCAACACTCATGGAACCTCTGACTGATGCTCCCTGGCAAACCTAAAGGCTCCTCTCACCCAGCAGCCCTCTGGGGCAGTCAGGACATTTGTATGCCCTTGAGCGATGCCCCCTTGAAGCAACAAATGGACAAGTGGCCTCTGGTTTGAACGTAATTGGCCAAACCTACAAGGTGACCTTGGACCCGGCATTACTGAGATGGTGCTCTAAGTTCCTCCACGATGCTCACAGGTGGGAAATGGTTTGGCCTAGACAGAGGTCCTAAAAAAACTTAGGATGAATTAAAATAACTCAGAGAGTCAGAGTGTGAGAGAGCTGGGGGTGCTGAGCGCATCTCGGAGGCAGCTGGCCCAGTTCTTGGTGTGTGTGGCACTGGTGCTCCCGGGATGAAACGTCACCTTCCCACCCAGGAGCACAGCTGGTGAGAGCCCAAGTTCCTGGAGGTGCTTGGTGCTTCCTCTCCTAGGGGGACATCACCAACCTCCAGCTCTTCTCTGTCACATGCTCGGAGCAGCCTCCTCGCCACCTGCCCTGGGGAGCTCCCCGGCATGCCCTCCCTGTTACTGCTCTGACCAAATGTGGCACATGCTTTCTCACACTGCTGAACAGACAAGTGGCCTCCAAGGACCCCTTTCCCTGGACAAGCCAGGAAACTGCAGCTGCAACAGCCCCATGCAGCCACCTCTGACTAAGGGAACGGGTGGTAACCTGTCCTCCCACCACACTTGGGAGCCCCGTCCTCCCACCACACTCAGGAGCCCTGTCCTCCCACCACACTCCAGAGCCCCGTCCACCCACCACACTCGGGAGCCCCGTCCTCCCACCACACTTGGGAGCCCCGTCCTCCCACCACACTCAGGAGCCCTGTCCTCCCACCACACTCCAGAGCCCCGTCCACCCACCACACTCGGGAGCCCCGTCCTCCCACCACACTCCGGAGCCCCGTCCTCCCACTGGACTTAGATGCCCCATTCTCCCATCTTACACACAGCCTGAACATTCATCTAATTAGCTCCCAGCTCCCTCACCTGCAGAATAAGGCCCTGTTCCAACCCCCAATTCTTCCACTCAGCTCTTTCACACTGTGGCCTAGAATGTGGTGATGACGCCAGCATTCCCAGCCCTCTTTCTGTTCTCTGGCCCCTGCCTGGGGCCTGCACATGCCTGACATGGGAATGCTAGATGGGTGTTAAGAGTCCCCTTCTAAGTAAATGCCATGAAGGCTACGTTGAACAGTTTGATGAGAATATTTCAGATTGTATATGAAACCAGCACATTGTACCCCTTGATTGCATTAATGCACACAGCTATGATTTAACAATAAAAATAAATAAATAAATAAACAGAGTCCTCTCCTCTGTGGGGGCTGAGGAGGCTCTGCATTCAGGAAAAAGAAGGACCAAGTGACCATCTACTCACCTGTGGGTTCCTGAGGGGGTTGGCATAGGGGACTGAGCAGGCGGAGGGGATGTCAGTGTTCTAGAGCTGCAGATGTCTGCACCCAGCCTGTCAGCAGAGACGTGCCCCCTGCACAAACCGTGAGTACCCTGAGCCCTGCCTGTCCCACAGTCAGAGTGTCACCCAGCCTGTCAGCAGAGATGTGCTCCCTGCACAAACCGTGAGTACCCTGAGCCCTGCCTGTCCCACAGTCAGAGTGTGCAGTTCAGCCTGGCCTCCAATGGTCAGAGCAGTATGAGAAGTTCCAGCCTGGTCCCCGTCATCTCCAAAGCTTAAAGCTCCAGTGATTTTTAACTGGGCCCCAGTGACTGTTCAGATGATCCTGTCAGCATCAGAAACAGGCTGAGCACTAGCCCAAGACTTCATGAAACAGAGCAGAGTCTCCTTCCTGTGGCTCTGGGACAGCACAGGCCTGATTCGGGTTTAGGCTGCTCACTTTCCACGAAAAAGCTTTGGCTGAGCAAAGCAGTGATGAGACCGAGGCGTCTGCTGTGCTTCCCATGACGGCCGGGACCCGGGTTCCTTCCTCTTCAATCCCTTGTTGTCCTTAACAAGGTTTCCCGGATGAAGTGCAGTTCCACTCTAAAAACACCATCAAGCTTCATGAAAGTGGTTGTTCTTAGCTAGTAGGAGGGAAGGCAGGCACTGAGCGTCCGTCTAGCACCTGAAACTGCTCGGTTAGGGATACACTGCCAGTGCCGCCGGCCACTGGCAATCCCTTGGTTCCAGTTCCGTCACCTCACCGGACTGTCACAGCCCTGGAGTGGGCAGGGGAGGCACAGCTGTCATCCTCACTTGTAGACGGGGGTATATGGATTCCTCAAGGTCATATGAGTGGCACAAAGGACAAGGTACACCTTGGCTCTGGGGTGTGTCAGTGGCCTCCTAACTCAAGGACAGCTGTGCTCAGGCTCAGGGCTGAAAGGGCCTTCCTGAATCTGCTACAAAGTCACAACACCAACGCTCCTCCAAGGAGGTACGTAATTATTTACTGATTAGTAAACTACAGAAACAAGAAACAAACTGCTGTTCACCCAGTCACTTGTAACCTCAAATCCGCCACTGAGGATGAGGGGTGTCAGGGGGGCCACGTGTCCTCCCCCCTGCAGCTGAGCAACACTGCAGACACTGTGCGCCCCAGGGGAGCCACACGGAGGCCGGGACCAGGTGCGCCTCCCACAGGAGAAGGGAGTGGGAGGGTCTGTGACGGGCACAGGTCGCATCGCACTGTGCCTTCTCAGAGGGAGAGCACACTGCTGCATGTGCGAGGGCAGCCCCAGGTTTAGGGTGTGGGGTCACCCTGTCAGCACAGAGACGGGATGGAGGAGGCTAGGAGCTACTCTGCCAGCCTATGTCACCCTCAGTTCACTGCTGAGTAAAGCAGGTGTGACAATGAGTAGTGGCCAGCGGGTCCCCTTGTTCCTCCTCGGCCCTCCCAAGAGGATCTGCCCACCAAAGTGTCATAGTTTCCGTTCTCCCATCACATTCCTTGTCTGACCAGGAAGGACTCAGAGGGAATGTGACCTACAAGTCAGGCAAGACCTGAAATCACTCACTTTCCCTAACTTACAATGTCTACAAAAAGCCTGCCATTTCCAGAACCCCAGGCAAGTTGTTGCAATGTGGAGTGTTGCGGTCATATGGCATGTTGTAAATACTTTGCGTGTTGTAGGCATGTGGCTGTTGGAGTCATGAAGCATGTTGTGGCATGTGGTGTGTTGGAGTCATGTGGCACTTTGGAGTCATGTGGCACGTTGTGGCATGTGGTATGTTGTAGCCAAGTGGCACGTCATAGGGACGTGATGTGGGGTAGCCGTGTGGCATGTTGTATTTTGTGTGCTGTGGCATGTGGTGTATTGGAGTCATGTGGTGTGTTGCAGTTACCAGGAAACATCTCTTCTCAGTCATGAATATTTTCTCCATGCTCAGAAAATCCTAAATTCCCAAGGTTTCCGTACATGACCACAGGTACCCCTTAAGGGTCTCTCATATTTTCTACCTAAAAAATAAAGTTAAGAAGAGACACTGCTATATGCCATCATAGAGCCTGCAGCCCTCCCCCTTCTCCCCTCCATGAAAAGGTGTCCCACCTCAAACACAGCAAGTCTTGACTTGATGAAGACCATAAGCAAGGACTCCCTCAGGCCTTGTCCAAGCAGAGGCTGAAAGCGCCTGTGTGGCCTGGCCAGGAAACTATCCAGTGGCCCACAAAGTGGGGAGTGTGCAAGGCTGAACCTGGCCTGGCATAGATGCCCTAAATGAAAACTGGCCACACTGCTGTGATGACATCCACAGTGAGGTCACGTTGGACCCCCTAGGCTAGCACCCTGCTGTGATGAGGTCATCCACAGTGAGGTCACGCTGGGCCTCTCAGCTAGCACCCTGCTGTGATGACATCATCCATAGTGAGGTCACGCTGGGCCCCTCAGCTAGCACCCTGCTGTGATGACGTCATCCACGGTGAGGCCACGCTGGACCCCTCAGCTAGCATCCCGCTGTGATGACATCATCCACAGTGAGGTCACACTGGGCCCCTCAGCTAGCACCCTGCTGTGATGATGTCATCCACAGTGTGGTCACGCTGGACCCCTCAGCTAGCACCCTGCTGTGATGAGGTCATCCCAGTGAGGTCACCCTGGGCTCCTCAGCTAGCACCCTGCTATGATGATGTCATCCACAGTGAGGCCAGGCTGGGCCCCTCAGCTAGCACTCTGCTGTGATGACGTCATCCACAGTGAGGTCACGCTGAACCTATCAGCTAGCACCCTGCTGTGATGACGTCATCCACAGTGAGGTCACACTGGGCCCCTCAGCTAGCACCCTGCTGTGATGATGTCATCCACAGTGAGGTCACGCTGGGCCCCTCAGGTACCACCCTGCTATGATGACGTCATCCACAGTGAGGGCATGCTGGGCCCCACAGCTAGCACCCTGCTGTGATGACATCATCCACAGTGAGGCCATGCTGGGCCCCTCAGCTAGCACCCTGCTGTGATGACATCATCCACAGTGAGGGCATGCTGGGCCCCGCAGCTAGCACCCTGCTGTGATGACGTCATCCACAGTGAGGCCATGCTGGGCCCCTCAGGTAGCACCCTGCTGTGATGATGTCATCCACAGTGAGGTCACGCTGGGCCCCTCAGGTAGCACCTTGCTGTGATGATGCCATCCACAGTGAGGCCACGCTGGGCCCCTCAGCTAGCACTCTGCTGTGATGACGTCATCCACAGTGAGGTCACACTGGGCCCCTCAGGTGGCACCCTACTGTGATGATGTCATTCACAGTGAGGTCACACTGGACTCCCTCAGCTAGCACCCTGCTGTGATGACGTCATCCACAGTGAGGTCCCGCTGGGCCCCTCAGCTAGCACCCTGCTGTGATGACGTCATCCACAGTGAGGTCACACTGGGCCCCTCAGCTAGCACCCTTCTGTGATGACATCATCCAGTGGCCTAGGTGGGTGGACAGGGTGAGGCCACAGAGCAGACTCAGCACCACACCTGGGTCCTCCTACCCCCATGGGACTTCCCAGTGCTCAATTGTGTGGGCACCATGCATGTCTCGTCCAAAGTAACAATCTTTGGAACAGTAAGAATGAACTCTGACCATCAAGTTCACCCAACTCACTGGAAGTGACTCTCATACCAGAAACAAAAGTTTTCACCTGAGAGCCCCTCTGAGCAACTGCATCTGTCACGCTCGGGAACGCGTCAGGGCTTTGCCACTGCAGACCCCGGGGTGGCTGAGCCCACACTCCCCACAGGCTTGAGTGAACTGTCCCTCCTGCCTCTCACCCTTTCTTCCCCTTCGCTCCCATCCTAGTCCCTTCCCTGCAGGTGCTGTGAGCAGCCAGACCCAGATGTCCCTACCGTGCTTTTCAGTGAGCTCCCCCTAGAGCAGTGGTTCTCAGCCTGTGGGTCGTGACCCACAGAAACTGTATTAAAGGGTCACAGCATTAGGAAGGTTGAGAACCACTGCTCTAAAAGGTGTCCAGCGAGACCAGGGTCCCCTTTCAGCTGTTAGGGTCCTCGAACAACTATCCCCGAGGGGTGGGTGGGGTGTGGTGTGAAGGGGCCCCAGTGTGAACAGCCCGGCTGGGATAGTCCCCAGGAGGTGCAGGTGGCTGTCCTGCCCAGCACTGCCCTCCCTAGACACTGGCCACCCTGGGCCCGGTCACTGTGCAGCAGTTCTGCTGTCAGGCTCCATCCGTGACTCACTGATTGGACTGAAAACAACAGATTTTGGGTGAAAACATTTTCAGAGGAAATAATATTAATTTGGACACTGAGTATCTTCTGTGTAAATATTTATACCAACTGCTTGGGGATGAAAGAGACCTAGTTAATGGTAATTAATCACTGATAGTTCCTTACTTATAGGGTACGTTGGCTGGAGGGCACTGGGCTCAGGACTTAGGAGGCCCCAGACTCCTCCCCCGACCAGATGTGAAGAAGGTGGCATCTCCTCAGGGCTGTCTGACCATAACAAATATAGACTCTGGGAAAGACACCCATGCCTAATGCAGGGAGAGTGGTAGGTTGTAATTCCCTCTGAGACAGGGGCTCCCACTCAGAAGGAGCAGAGATGGGGACTGCAGGGCCAGGGTGGCCCTGGGGAAGCCCCTCCTTTGCCTGGGTCTCTGGACGGGAGAGTTGTCACCTGGAACCTCTGGGGGAAGCTCAGGGCTGATACCTCAATCCTTCCTACAGAGGAACTTGGCTTGCTTTTTTTTTTTTGAGACAGAGTCTCACTTTGTCACCCCTGGTAGAGTGGCCGTGGCATCACAGCTCACAGCAACCTCAAACTCTTGAGCTCAAGTGATTCTCTTGCCTCAGCCTCTGGAGTAGCTGGGACTGCAAGCACCTGCCACAATGGCTGGCTAGTTTTAGAGGCGGAGTCTCACTCTAGCTCATGCTGGTCTCGAACTTGTGAGCTCAGGCAATCCACCCACCTCAGCCTCCCATAGTGCTAGGATTACAGGCATGAGCCACCCCACCCGACCAAACTTGGCTTTTGAAACGCAAGAGTGACTGGGCTGAAAGGAATAGCTAGCTGGAAGGGGAAGACACTTTGAGTATAGCTGTTCATGCACAGAGGCTGAGCAGGGAAGCCTGCAACTCTCAGAACCTCCCCCGCTCCCCGTAAGGGAGAGCTGTGGGGATGGAGGGGTCCCTTGGCATCTAGGCAGAGGAAGGCTAGATGGGTACATGAGTGCTGCCTCAGGCCTGAGAGAGGCGTGCAAGGAGGGAGATAGGCCTTCAGAGGATGCAACCTAAGCTTGAAGACACCCAGCCTTCACCTGGTCCCCCTACCTTCCCAACACCCCTCCCAGGGCCCCCAGGGCCGCCTGGCTTAGGACACTCACCCCTGCACCTGCTGCAACCTCAGCCTCCTCCCAGCACCAGCATTGACTCCTTTCACTGTCTTCACACAACTGCCCACACCGCGGACACAGCTCTGATCCTCTGGCACAGACACCTCTTCAGTCTCTATAGGAACAGACCAGGCTCCCACTGGAGGCCCCTGGCATCCTCCCTCCACTGGGCTGGGCAGCAGCGTCCCCCTCCGAGCACACACTGGCCACTGGCTCGTGCACAGAGCCCAGGGTCCATGGGCTTATTCAACACAAACCCACCTACTTTCTCTTTGACCCTTCTGAGTTCAGCTAACAGAGGTATTGTTTTGCATTTGCTCAATACATTAGCTCTAAGGCTAAGTAATTTCAGAAAAATAAAATCTAAAGAACATTCTATCCATTTCTTTTGTTTCTGGGGCAACCAAGTTCCAAGGTGGAGGCAGGACTTATACCCGGACAGTGGTAATCGGGACAGTGGTGCCCACTATAATGATGGGTAACTCCCCAGAAATCATTGCTTTCTGAATAATATTTGTGAAAATACAATCATAATGCCCATCAGGGGGTTGACTGGAGAATAACTATCAGCCAGACGTAAACCCCAAATAGTCTTCATGATGTAGACGCTTAATTGCATCTCTCACTAATCATCATCCGTCTGACACACACCGGACAGGTGACCTAGAAAGCATACTTGTCCCAGAGACACCGAGCTCTAGGCGCCATCTCTGCCCACAGCACTTACCAAGAACATGATGCTGGAAGCACCACTCGGCCACACTGAGCCTGTCTCCTATCTGGAGAAATGGGGTTAAGGACTTTAGAGAGAGGTCCGGAGTGATAATAATTTATCACCAGCTTAGGGGTTGGCACCACCATGGACATCAACGTTCCTCCCCCATGAGAAATGTGGGGAGTCTTCACAGAGAGAAAGTCACTGTACCCTCTGCTCTAGACTAGACGCAAGGAAGAGCAAGGCCCTCAGAAACGTGGACAGCAAAGCTGACCTTACACGTGGACAAAGCTGTCCACAGGGAGCCTCCGTGGACAGTGAGGAGAAGCCCACGGGCCGGCACTGGACAGGGCCTTCAGACCCCTGTCTGAGCAGAGCAGTGTCTCAGGGGTGTTCCCCTGTCTTGGCAGCAAAGATAACAGAATTCTTAAGTCCCAGTTTGAGCTCTAGTTCTACCACTGACCAGCTGATAACCTTGAGCAGTTAACTATGCTTTGAATTTTCTCAGAGAGTAGTGAAATAATCAAACGTGTATACGGACAGTATTTAGAACACATTCTAAGTTCTCAGTATTAGATACCCACTTACACTAAATTGCAGCCTCTGTCTGTTTAGTAAAGTTGTGCTGGGCACAGTTTGCTCAATCTGTTTACAGGCAATTGGAACAGAGACCACCTGCTTCACAAACCTAGAATACTACCTAGCCCCTTTCTTGAGAAGGTTTCCTGGCCCCTGTTCTAAACTTATCACACCTGAGCCCACTGTAAAGCCCCCACCATTCCTCTCAGCGCTATAGGCTGACTCAGGTGGGCCAGCGCCCACCACGGACAGGGTCCCACACAGGGTCCCACACAGAGCTGTACATCAGATGCGAGGGACGTGCTCCCACCGTCCCCAGGGGACCCGACTGAGAAGGACACCAGCCCCTCAGAGTCCTCTTGCGAACTTCAATCTTTGTCACTAGGAACTAAAACTCCAGCTCTTAAAAATTCCTAATGAGCAAATTCAATTATCATGTTAACACTTACCACTTAAAAAAAAAATTAGACTTTATCATCTTTTATGTTCTAATTCCAATTAGTTGTGTTGGAAGCCTGAGCTTCAAAAAATAAGGTGCCTGTTTGTCAAGCTCAACGCTCTTTGATGACAGGAACTTCTCAGAGACGAGAGCATCTGAGAACGGGTTGGAATGCTGCGTAACTGTTGGACCCAGGCGTTAACAATAACGTGCGTCTGTGTGCACAGTGGATGGAGACACAGAGTATGTGGCACCCTCTCGTTTCTAGTTGACATCTAGAAACAGCCACTAACACACGTTTCAACATTTCTGGACATTCAGGTGGCCTCTACATGCCACTGACAAAAACCCATCAAAAGGTTACCTCATGTGGGCAAGAGACTTGAACAGAAACTTCTCTGATAAAAACAGGTACACGGGCTACAAACACATGAAAAAAATGCTCATCCTCCTTAATCATCAGAGAAATGCAAATCAAAACCACTTTGAAGTATCATCTAACTACAGTAAGATTGGCCCATATCACAAAATCCCAAAACGACAGATGTTGGCGTGGATGTGGAGAGAAGGGAACACTTCTACACTGCTGGTGGGAATGCAAGCTAGTACGTTCCTTTTGGAAGGAAGTTTGGAGAACACTCAGAGATCTAAATGTAGACCTATTCAATCCTGCAATTCTCTACTAGGTATATACCCAGATGATCAAAAATTATTTTACAACAAAGACATTCACACCAGAATGTTTATTGCAGCCCAATTCATAATCATCAAGACATGGAAACAGCCCAAGTGCCCATGGACCCATGAATGGATTAACAAATTGTGGTATATGTACACCATGGAATATTGCGCAGCCATAAAAAGATGGAGACTTCACGTCTTTTATGTTTACCTGGATGGAGCTGGAACATATTCTTCTTAGTAAAGTATCTCAAGAATGGGGGAAAAAAGTATCCAATGTACTCAATACTACTATGACATCAATATATAACCACCTACATTCTCATATGAATGGCAAAACATAACTATAGTCCAGAAAGTAGAAGGGAAGAGGAGAGAGAGGGGAAGGGAGGGGGGTTATGGGATGAGGAAGGGTACTTGGGGGACCTCACCTAATGTGCATGATGCAATGGTACATTTCAAAAGTATTAAGAAATTAGTATAATTGTGATGGATGTGTTACTTAGTTCAGTGTAACCATTTCACATTGTATACTGAAGCAGTACCCTGATAAATGTACAAAGTTATGATTTAATAAAAAACAATTTAAAAAAAAAGGTGACCTCAGTGTCTCTGAGCCTTACCAAAAATCATAACATTGGAATTCCCCTGGAGTCTTCCTCAGCGGCCTCTTAGCATCAGGGAGTGAAGACAGGACATTATCATGGAGCAAAGTGGCCCCTTTTAAATTGGTGATGACATCACCTTCTAGTACTGCACCAGGTCATGGAATCCGTCATCACTAATGGTTGATAGCCATTCTGTCCATCAGACGGCCACCACCATCATCACCATGCCTGGGTTGTGAGCAGGGGGATGATCAGAGCTCACCGCTAACTCCCAGACCTGGTTCGGCTATGGCACATGGGGATATCTGAGCTGGAGAAGTGTGGGGCAGAGCAGAGCTGAGGCCAGGCCAGAGGTGAGGCCGCCCAGCAGTTCATTGTCCAAACCACCCCCTGACAGTGGGAGGTGGTGGACATGGGGAAAGGACAGGTATGCGCACAGACCAATGGTCACCTGAAGTGTGGGAAATGAGAAAAGCCCAAAGTGGATTTTTCTGTGGGAGAGAAACCCCAGGTTCAAATCTCCCCAAAACGTTACCTACAAACACAAATCCTGAATTCAATACCTTCCTCTGAGTTCTTGTAGACTCTGCACCTGCTTTAATCACTTGCCAGGCTGTATTATGTTTATCTCATGTTATTTCTCTCCCCAGAAGACTATGATTTAAGAAAAATTATGCATTGTATTAATTATATATATATTTTATTATTATAGTATTATAAATTATATTATTATGTATATATATAATTATATATATATCCTCCTTATCCTCACAATTGTTTGAGGTGACTTACAGATCTCTACACAGCTGAAAATTCTCCAAGTATATAAAAATAGAAAATAATTAAGGTAAGAAAATAAGAAACCAAATGTAATCTTATTACACAAACTCATTTGAAGATGAATGATATTATATTGCCAATATTTGACCATTCTTTAAACCTACAAATATAATATTTTCTCGTGGCTCAATCCAATACTTCTCTGTTTCCTTAATGTCTAATGACTAATCTCACACCCACTAGGCACTTGGTATAGTTGGAAGGAAAGGAGGAAGGAAGCAAAAGAAAAAAAAAACAAGAAGGAAGGAGGAAAACAAGAAAGGAAGGGAAACGAGGAGGGAGGGAGGAAAAGCTGGATTCACAGCATGCTGTGGTGGTTTTCTGCACTGACGAGAGAGTGAATCTTCTGAGTCCCACTGAGACCTGAGTCCACCGTCCCCTCCCTGGGATATGTTGGGCAAAGGCCTCATAAACAAGGGAAAACCACCAAATCTATTCTATTCCACCAAATCTATTCTATTCCCTATCAAGAGGAGGAGCTATATATTGTACAAAGGAAAAATATAAAGAAATCACAAATTCAGCCGCTTAGATTCTGGTAGACACTACATAAAACGAAGGGAAAATAATTATGGTGTAATATAAAGATAAGAAAAAAATACCTGGCATTTTGCTGTACTAAGTAGGGTAGGCTTATAATTTTAACACATAAAGCACCAGAAGTATCATGGCCAAAGCAGTGGAAGTTGGTTTCTCACCTGTGTAGTAGAACTTGGGAAGTTGACACACCAGAAGGGCTCAGCCCCTTGAGGATCAGGCTGCAGAGGCTCTGCCATGTTGAACAGCTGGTTCCAGCATGGCCTGGGGCCCGTGTCCACTTTGCTGGGAGGGTCAGCGACGGCAGGGGACTTACCCAGAAGTTGCCACAGCACTTCTGCACCACTGCACCTTCTGTTGAATTCTGTGCCTGTGAAAAAGAAAGCATGAATTTTGGTGAATGGCCAGAACTCTCCACCTGTTGCTCAGCCAAATCAGAGAGACAGGCGTTTCTTTTCTTATCGAATCACAGGTAGTAAATGAATATTTTCATGACATAGAGAAGAACTTAATGAGATAGGAAAATCAATATTAGTATTTTTCCCATAGTAAATTAATTTAAGAGCACTACATGAATTAAAGCATCATTACAGAAAACAATGAGACTAGAATCTCCTGGGTTTAATTCATTACTTCCTCATTCAATCATGGACTAGCAACTTCTGTGCTAGTTTTAGGTGGTAAAGACAGAAAGAAGCAACTTACAGTGGAGAACAGTTTGAAAAACATAAGCCAACAAGCCATTAGCAAGCCCAGTTCATTAATGCCACTACAAGCTTGCCTCAGAGATACTTCAAGTTCAATTACAGACCCTCTCAACAAAGTGAACACAGCAATAAAGGGATTCACACAATTTTCCTTGCTTTCCCAATATATATAAAAGTTATGTTTGTACTACATTATAGCCCATTGAGGGTGCAGTAAGTTGGCATTTATCTAAAAAACAGTGTGTATACTGTTTTTAATTTAAAGATACTTTGTTGCTAAAAATGGTAATGATCATCTGAGTCTTCAAGTGGCAATCTTGTTGCAGGTGGAGGGTCTTGCCTCTGCCTTGTGGCTGCTCAATGATCAGGGTGGTGGCTGCTGAAGGCTACTGAAGGCTGCAGAGGCCATGGCACTTGCTTAAAATAAGGCGACAGTGAAATTTGCCACCTTGATTAACCCTTCCTTTCATGAAAGATTTCTCTGTAGCATGAGCTGCTGTGTTAGCATTCTACCCAGAGTAGAACTTCTTTCAAAATGAGAGTCAGTCCCCTCCAAACCTGGTGCTGCTGTATGAATGACGTTTATGGACTATTCTAAACCCTTGCTGTCATTTCAACAATGTTCACAGCACCTTCACCAGGTGTAGAGGCCCTGTCTTTGCTCACGCACGAGAAGCAACTCTTCATCCACTCAAGTCTGGTCACGCGACGGCAGCAGGCCGGCCCCGTCCTCAGGCCCAGCTTCTGGTTCTTTCTCTTGCTGTTTCCACATCTGCAGTCCCTTCCTCTACGGAGGTTTTAGACCCTCAAAGTCAACCATGAGGGCTGGAATCAGTTTCTTCCAGACTTGAGTTAGTATTGATATTTTAGACCCCTACCCATGAATCACAAATGTTTCAATGGTATCTGGAAGGGTAAATCCTTTCCAGAAGGTTTTCAGTGTGTGTTTCCCAATATCCATCTAAGGAATCACTGTCTATGGCAGCTACAACCTTACAAAGTGTTATTTCTTCAAAAATAAGCCTTGAAAAGTGAAATTTGCCCTTGATCCAGGGGCTGCAGAAGGGGTGCTGTGTCAGCAAGCATGAAAACAGCCTCCAGCTCCTTGTCCGTCTCCACCAGGGAGCTTGGTGATCCGGTGCCTCGGCAATGAGCAGTGGTATTTTGAAATAAATCTTTTTTTTTTTACCCCTGAGCAGTAGGTCTTAACAATTGACTTAAAATATCCAGTAAACCCTGTGAACAGATATGCTATCACCTGGGTTTGTGTTCCATTTATGCAGCACAGGCCAAGCAGATTTGGCTTAACTCCTAAGGGCCCGGGGTTTACAGAATGGTGAATGAGCAGCGGCTTCTGCTGAAAGTCACCACCAGCTGCATTGGCCCCTGACTAGAGAGTCAGCTGTGCTTTGAAATTGGAAGCTGGTCACTGACTTTTGTCCAGAAATGACATTCTTACATGTTATCTCCTTCTAATAAAGGCTGTTACATCCACTCAGAAAGCCTTCGATTGACTGTAGCCATCCCCTGGGTTACCTTCACTCAGTCTGAATGATCGTCGGCACCCTTCACATCACTCTGGCTACGTTACCATGGATATTTATGTTACAGATTTTTTTCTTAAACCTCATGAATCAACCTCTGTGACCTTCCCACTTTGTTTGAGCAGCTTCCTTGCCTCTCAGCCCTCACAGAACAGAAGAGGTTAGATCCTTGCTCTGGAACAGGCTCTGGCTTAAGGGAAGGTTGTGGCTGGTTTGATCTTCTGTCCAGACCACTCACTCTTTCCACATCAGCAATAGGGCTGTGTTACTTTCTTATCATTTGTGTGTTTGCTGAAGTAGCATTTTTAATATGTCTAAAGAATTTTCCTTTGCATTCACAACCTGGCTAACTGTTTGGTGCAAGAGGTGCCCCTGTTGGCTTATCTTGGCTTTTGACATCCCTTCTTCACTAAGGAACTTAGCCCTTTCTAGCTTTAGATTTAAAGGGAGAAATCTGAAACTCCCTTTCATGTTAAATCGTAGAGGTATTGTAGGGTAATTAATTGGTCTGATTTCAATATTATTGCCTCTCAGAATAGGGAGATCTGAGGGGAAGGAGAGAAGTGAGAACAGCCAGTTGGTAGAGCAGTCGGGACACATGAAACATTTATGGAATAAATCTGTTGTCTTCTATGGGAAGTTTCTGGTTTCCAAAAATGATTAGAATAGTAACATCAAAGATTGCTGATCTCTGATCACAAACCACCGCAACAGCTATGATACTAATGAAAAGATGTGAAACATTGCAGAATGCACCAAATGTGACGTGGAGACTCTAAGAAAGTGAACACACACTGTTGGAAAAGTGACACTGGGAAATTTACTGTTTGCAGGGTTGCCACAGATCTTCAATCAGTAACCAAAAAAATGCAGTATCTGTGAGATTCGACAGAGTGACACCCAGGGAAGTGAAATATAATAGGCAGGTGGGCTTGCACTTGCCACGGCACCTTCAGGGAGCTCTCAAGCTTACAGGGGGTTAGTCTGGTATGTCCAGAACAGAGATGTGGGCTGGGTGGAGTGAGGAGCACATGTGGGTCAGAGAACTTGGACTGAACCTGGTCCTGCAACTTCACTTCTAAGAGAGAACCAGGCCGACGCCATCTTGGGAGTTAAGTTTCATTTTCTCTGCCATTTTGTTTTGAAAGTTTCACTTTTCCTGTAAAAGCAGGCATTTCCCCGAAATCATGAGTCACCGGCCCCCAATCAGGAACCACCTTCTGGATAAGGCCATATAGCAGGCCCAATGGCAACCAATCCAGAAGCAGTCCCTTTGTTCAAGTTGTATACACCCCACCTGCTGTGCAGCATTATAAAAATCCCCTGCTTAAGAGCTCAGGGCTCCTGGCCTGGGTCCGTTGCAGTGGAGCCCCCAGGAGCCCAAGCTCAAGCTCGCAATAAAAGGCTCTTTTGCTTTTGCATCGGAATCGGCTCCCTGGTGGTCTTTGGGGACTTCCTGATCTGAGCACAGTACTATCATCCATTCACTCCACAAGCTTCTGTTGTCAGCCATATTCTCAATTTGAAAGAAAAGCAAAACCTTGTTTTACTGAGCTTATATTTCAGTGGGAGGTGGAAGCAAATACACACACACGTGCACACATGCACACACATACATACACACACATGCACACACACGCACACACACATGCACACACGCACACACATGCATACACGCATGCACACATGCACACACATGCACACACGCACACACACATGCACACGCACACACACATGCACACACGCACACACACATATGCGCACACGCGCACACACATGCACACACGCAGAGGGAAAGACATGGACCATTGTCTCCTGGGGAACATACACAGACCTGCGGTGGGACCTGCACCCAGGTCCTGCCCGCCCAGCGTCAATTCTTCAACCTCATAATTATCCTTCTGAAGACCTGCCCCTGTTGTACCTCATTCCCGTAGATCCAGAGATGCCCCCACTCCTGTCCCTACAGACAGGCAGGAGACCAGGTTCTGACCAGTCGGAAATCAGCATCATGTCAGCCCCCAAGCTCAGTTCCAGAACAACTGAGGCTGCAGGCCAGGTCCATGACATTCCTACCCGGGACCTTCTCTGAGGCTACCAGGAAAAGTGTTGCTTTCCATACCGGTTGCTCACCAGGGTTGGTGTAAACCTGATGCTGCTGAGAGCCGCTGATACTGAGCACAGAGAGGAAGTGCCCTTCAGCAGGAGAAAACAGGGCCAGAGTCCAGGGGCCTGTGGAGAGATGGAGAAGGCTGCCTTCCAGGCTGCACGCGAGCCCCACTGCCGTGTTTGACACTGTCCACCTATGACTCCCCCGTTACGGGGGCCGGTTGTCCCCTTCTCCTCTGGGCCACTTTGAGTTGTGTATTTGTCATTTGCAGGTAAGAAGTAGCTTTTCAATTTTAATTTCAAAATATTAAGGAGATACAAATGTTTGGGGTGACACTTTGGTAGTGCTTGAGTCCAGGCCATCGTTGTACCTGTCATCCACATGGTGTTCTTTGCACCCTTCAGGTAGGCGTTTGCCCCCCCCCCGCCCACTTGATTTCCACTGAGTTTACTCCCCTCATCAGCTTATTCCAATTTAATAGTGAGCACATGTGGTGTTGGTTTTTCCGTTCCTGAGATACTTCACTTAGGAGAATCATCTCTAGTTCCACCCAGATTGTTGCAAAAGGTATTAATGCGTCGTGTTTTACGGCTGAGTAGTACTCTGTGGTACACATATACCACATTTTATGAATCTGCTCGTGAATTGATGGGCACTTGGGTTGATTCCACATCTTTGCAATTGTGAATTGTGTTGCAATAAGTGTTCAAGTGCAGGTGTCTTTTTGATGAAAAGTCTTCATTTCCTTTGGGTAAATACCCAGTAGTGGGATTGCTGGATCAAATGGTGGGCCTACCTCTAGTTCTCTGAGTTACCTCCGCACAGTTTTCCATAGAGGTTTTCCTAGTTTGCAGTCCCAGCAACAGCAGATAAGCCTTTCTCTCTGCAACCTCACCAGCATCTGTTGCTTTTGGACTTTTTAATAAAAGCCATTCTACCTGGAGTAGGTGCTATCTCACTATGGTCTTAGATTATGTCTCCTAATGGTTGGTGATGCTGGGCATTTTTCATGTGCTATTGGCCATTTGTCTTTCTTTTGGCAAGTTTTTATTTTATTTATTTATTTATTTATTATTAAATCATAGCTGTGTACATTAATGCGATCATGAGGCACCATACATTGATTTTATACACAGTTTGACACATTTTCATCACACTGGTTAACATAGCCTTCCTGGCATTTTCTTAGTTATTGTGTTAAGACATTTATATTCTACATTTACTGAGTTTCACATGTACCCTTGAAAGATGCACCGCAGGTGTAATTCCACCAATCACTCTCCCTCCACCCATCCTCCCGCCTCCCTCCTCTCCCTCTCTTTCTTCCCCCTATTCTTAGGTTGTAACTGGGTTATAGCTTTCATGTGAAAGCCATAAATTAGTTTCATAGTAGGGCTGAGTACATTGGATACTTTTTCTTCCGTTCTTGAGATACTCTACTAAGTTATTCAAGTCTTTGCCCCACTTTTTATTATGATAGAATTGTTTGCTCTTTTCTTGCTATTTTGCTTGAATTCTTTATAAATTCTGGGTATAAGCCCTTTACCAGATGTGTACCTCAAAAATATCTTCTCCCACTCTGTCGGAGGATGTTTACTCTATTGATTGTTTCCTTAGCTGTGAAGAAGCTTTTAAGTTTAATCAAATTTCATTTATTCATTTTTGTTATTGCCATGATTGTCACTGGGGTCTCAGCTGTAAATTCTTTCCTAGGCCAATATCTAAAAGAATTTTTCCTACATTTTCCTCTAGAATTCTAATGGCTTCATGCCGTAGACTTAAATCTTTTATCTATCTTGAGTTAACCTATGTGAGTGGCGAGAAGTAGGAATCCTGTTTCATTCGTCTGCATGTGGCTGTCCAATCCTGCCTGCACCATTTACTGAATGGGCTTCATTCCCCAATGTGTGTCATCTGCTTTCTTGAAGATAGTTGGTTGTACGTACGTGGTTTTATGTCTGAGTTCTCTCTTCTGCTCCCTCGGTCTGTGCCTCTAGTTTTATACCAATACCCTGTTCTTACAGTGAGTGTAGGCTTGTAGTATGGTTTGAAGTCTGGTACTGTGACACCTCCAGATTTGTTCTTTTTGCTTAAGATTGCTTTGGTAACTCTGGCTCTTTTCTGGTTCCAAATGAAGCATAGACTCATTTTTTTCTAGATCTATGAAGTATGATATTGGTAATTTGATGGGGATTGCATTAAATTTGTAAATCACTTCTTCCATTTGTTAGTGTCCTCCGCAATTTCTTTCCTCAGAGTTTCATAGTTCTCCTTGTAGAGATATTTCACCTCCTTGGTTACGTATATTCCTAGATCATTTATTTTCTTTGTAGTCTTTGTGAATGACATTGAGTCTGATTTGACCCTCAGCAGGACTATTTGATACATTAGAAATACTATAGTTTTACGTACATTGATTTTATATCCTGAGACTTTGCTGAATTTATTTATCAATTTCAGGAGACAGTGGAATCTTTGGGGTTTTCTAGATATAAGATCACGTCATCAATGAAGAGTGATAGTTTGACCTCCACCAGGACAAAGTGGACGTCATCTCAGGGATGTAAGGACGGCTCAGCATACAGTAATTAATAAACGTGATTTGTCACACAAACAAAAGCAAAAACAATTTGAAATACTTTCATCAAACGGGTTAACATAGCCTTTACCACATTTTCTTAGTTATTGTGTTAGACATTTATATCCTACACTTAGTAGAAAACCAGCATATTGTACATCATAATTGCATTAATGTACACAGCTATGATTTAATAAAATAAAAAGTAAAGGAAAACTTGAAAGATTGCCTCCTCTGTCCTCACCCTGGGAAGACCTCATTCTTTTCTACTTCCAGACCTTTTCTTGTCTATCTACTTACCTATTTGTCACTCCCCCCTCCTTGTCAAAAACAGAAGCCCTACAAGAAACTTAAAAGAAAATTTAAAACTTTTTTTTAAAAAAGCAAAAACAAAGACCATTTAATCATCTGTAATGTATATCAAGATAATAAAAAACACATATGACCAACCCACAGCCAACATCATACTGAGTGTGGAAAAGCTGAAAGTATTTCCACTGACGGCAAGAACCCACAAAGGCAAAGCTGAAAATTGGGGAAAAGCTGGGGACATTTGGACAACAGAGTCCCGAGCAGTGGAAGTGAAGAGTTGGGGGTGGGGTCGGAGGTGGGGGTGAGTGAGACGGACTCACGCTGGGGAAGCCAGAGGGAACACATAGAAGAGTTGAGCCTTGACCCAGAGTTGTAGGTAGGGGAGGGACATGGGCTCGTTTAGGCTTTTGAAGGCTCAGTCTGGTGAGCAGAGGCCAAAACATTATTTTCAAAGGCTATAACAATGCTGGGCAAAGGTTGATCCTGAGTTGGGTTGGGAAGGAGGGGAAGGGAGCTGGGTGGATTCAGGGAGTCTGGAAGCAGAACCCATGGATGTGCTGGTGGGCTGGAGGAGGTGGGAGCCAAGGTGGTTCCAGGTCTCTGGATTGGGGACCTGGGTGGTGTCATGGCTGAGAACATGCACTGCTGCCCCACACACCCAGCAGGTCATCCTCAGACCCTCATCTTTCCACTGTCACAAATTTTTACTCGGTCTATAAATGTGATAGCTCACAGCAACCTCAGTCTCTTGGGCTCAAGCAATTGTCTTGCCTCAGCCTCCCAAGTAGCTGGGACTATAGGCACCTGATAGCTATTTTTAGAGATGGGGTCTCACTCTTGCTCAGGCTGGTCTTGAACTCATGAGCCCAGACAATCCACCCACCTCGGCCTCCCAGAGTGCTAGGATTACAGGTGTGAGCCAACTGCGCCTGTCCATGATACCTTGTTAATCACTGAGAATCTTGTTTCCCAGGCTAAGAATGTCAGCTCTCTTAGAATAAGATTGAGAAGAAAAAATAACATTGACAAGATCAGTACCCGGCACACAGCTGATGTTCCATCAACACTCAGCCGCCTTGGCTGCATGTGAATCCTGGCTTGCTGGAGGGCAGGCTCACACCTGGAGTCTTCACCAGGGCTGCTGTTACATAGCACAGGTAACAGGTGTGTCTAAGCCACTCTGGCCGCTGGGACGTAGAGAGATATGGGCACATACAGCAGTTGGGTGGGAGTGAGCCTGGTCCATGCTGCTTCCACTGTGGTGGGGCAGCCTCTGGGGAGAGAACTTGTGCTGAGAGAATAGGGAATTCAGGCAGGCAAGCTTTGTGATAATGCTGCTTAGATTTATCTCCAAGGAGAAAGTCTCACAGACCAAAATATCAAAACATGAGTCCTATGGTGGAAAGAGAAAATATAAGTAAAAAAACAAGTTATTCCAATAAATCTTTTTAAGATCAAGGAGGGGAATTCCCATCCCACTTTATCAGCAAACAGCCTCTGGCTCTCCCAGCTATGTGACCAGCTTCTGCGGGGCACCAGCCAGCACTACAGCAGCACTCGGGGGACAGGTTTCTGGCAGGTCCAATGCAGTCCTAATTAAGGAGCGGGCGGGGGGTGGGGGTGGGGGAAATGCTGCAAGAAGATGCTGATGTCTCAGAGCAGCCAAAGTAAGTGCAGGGTGCCTCCTGAGGGCAGAGTCCACCGGCCACAGGGTCAGAGGGGTAGGAGCCACAGGGTCAGGGTCACTGGAAGCCCACTTGCTTGGAGCTCAGAAGAAACAGCAGCCAATGCGTGTTTCCCAGAAAACCTGTTTTTGCAGGTGCGACACCTTTAAGAATTCCAAGGAAAATAAAATGCCCATGGGAAATGCTGCTGGAGCAGAGTTTGTAGGACAGGAGACGGGGCTGGAGCCAGAGATGCTGAGGCCTTGGACAAATGATATCCAGTCACTAAGTTCCACCCCCTCGGTGACCCGCCCACACAGGCCCAGCCCAGAGCCCCAGCGTCAAATATGCCTCACCCAATCCTCTTAAAGCTACAGGACAATTGTTCCCAATTTCCAAACCCACCCATAAAATCCAAAGCACAGAACTCATCTATAAGAACCATGCTGTCATCCAAAGCAAAGCAAAACCCCATTCTCATCCTCTCCTTGATTAGCTTCAGGATATTTTTCAGGCATGTTTGCATCTTTCATTGAACAAATATGTTTTCAGGATTTGAATAATAAAAAATGTAAAATCCAAAAAAAAAATTTTCAGGTTAATAAGAGAGGGTACAAGCCGCTAGGTTGCAGGTCTCACAACCCTCTTTTTGCAGGTTGTTTTCTGCAGTCTGTGCCTCCTTCCTGCTGACTTCCTTAGTTGCCATTGTTCTCTATCAAGAATTTCACGGCTAATTCCAAAAACAAAGTAATAAGTATGTCCCCACAGCTCTGCTGAAGTATATAATTAACCACTTCAGCAAGTGTCTTCCTTTTGTATATTTTTTTAAACTTTCAGGGATTTTTTAAAGCTCTTTCCTATAAAAAGCTATTTTTAACCAAATGTGAAAATGGCCACTTTACTGGTCCAAACAGTATTTTTAAATAAGCCGTGATGCTTTACCCACAAAAATGCCTCAGCTGAATGCGACCCTGGATGCATGTGACCTGCTGGGAGCTCACTCATGCCCTGGGCAGGAAGATGTACACCAGCCACCAAGACTGGGCCTGACCCCTGGGAGACGCTATCCTCCCAGGGACATCTAATCAGGGTCCCCGCATGCCTTCACAACCCGGCCTCGCTGGATGCTGCAGGGCCCTTAATCTGTCAACACATCCCAACATCAAATGGGAGATTCTTCAACTCCCCTCGGCAGCACCCAGAAAATCCCAGAGGAACAATCACTTCCACAGCTTTTTCCCTACTATGTCAATATTTTCAATAAACAGCCCTTTTGCTTGAGTGCTCTTAGGAATATGATTAACATAATTTCCTTCACTTTCTCAAAATTTGATGTTTACAAGGCTATTTTGGCAAGAGCATAGAGCAGGCTGACTGGGACATGAGGCTGAATGCTCAGCTTGACCTTGAGTGTGGACTTTGCTGCTGTGCTCTGGCTGACCCTCGGCACTTCCCTGGGGCATTCTGATAAGAAACACATACATTTCCTGGGGGAAAGGAGCCCAGTATATTTTGGGGCTGTCAGCTGAGCCACTTCCACATATAGTTTGCTCCTTGGAAGCTCTATCCAGGATGGAATTAAGTTATTTTTTCAAATATCAGTTGATATTCTGCCTCCTCCAGGAAGACTGCCTGCCTTCTCTAGCCCCACCCTTTGGCAACAGAATTGCATCATTCTTTCTCTGAGCTAACAACATATCTTTTAGGTTTGTGCAGTATTGAACTTATCAAACATCTTCTTAGGTATAAAATTCAATACATGATTAAAGTTGAATGTGACAAAAACATGTTTGAAGACCTGGGACGGGTTAATTCCACTCCTCTGCGAAAGTGGCAATATCCGCATTTTCCATCCCCAAGATGGCAATTACTTGAGCTGAAGGACCACAGTGGTTCTTCACTGGAGTGCACAGTTCCATTCCTGATGTTTGACTTCATCAAGATATTCTAAGGAATATGTATCTACATAAGATATATATAAATACATAAGGTATATATCTTATATAAGATGTATATAGAATATATATCTACATAAAATGATTTTGTTGCTGTATCTGCTTCTCATACTAAATTATTTGAGGTTGGGGCCAAGTCTCACTCATCTTTGCAACACCTGCTGCAGGATGGTATGTGGAACATAGCAGGTGCCTTAGCCAAGGTTTTTAATAAATTGAGGGTGACAGGCCTAAACGATGTTATTAATTGCCTGACCCTTTAAGGCAATGTGGAAGAGGGGACCTGAACTCTCTTGGCCCTGCCCTCAGTGATGAAAAGGTGAGTGGGGTACACTATGCATCTGGCAGGGAGCAGAATTTCAGGGGTCCTGTTTCCATGAATGTCAGGGTTAGAGGGACTCTGGGAACAATCTCACCAAACCTCCCATCTGAGATGCGCTGTTTGCTCCTGTGCGGCTTGAAGAGTGGCCCCTTGGGACACCCGCCCTTCCCTGCAGCTGTGCGTCCTTCCCAGCAGATGGTCAGCCTTCCTGTGTCCTTGATGAAGTCCAGTCACATGTGTGTCTTCCTCAGTGCAAGGTCCTGTCTGTGACCTCTGTCCCTGTCTGATCTCTGGATGAAACATCTTTCCTTAGAATATCTTGACAAATTCAGACATCAGTGGAACTGTCCACTCCGGTGAAGAGCAACTGTGGTCCTTCAGCTCAAGTAACTGTGCCATCTTGGAGATGGAAAATGCAGATATTGCTGCTTTCACAGAGGAGTGGTATTAACCTGTCCCAGGTCTTCAAACGTGTTTTTGTCACATTCAACTTTAATCATGTATTGAATTTTATACCTAAGAAGATGTTTGATTATTTCATCTAAAATCATATGATAACTTGGAAAAAGCTCCCTTCTCTTTTATATCTCAGTAAAAATTGAGAGCTGCCTCTACCCCGACAAGCCAAGTGAGGTAAAGCCTCCCCCACAGTGCAGCAAGAGACCACTCACCATGCAGAATGCAGCATGGTGCTGCAAAAATGGCCTCTTGATTCTTCTCATCCCTGTTACCAAAGTCCCATTGTGTACAGATTTCTAAGACAACCACAACCCTGAGTCAAGGTTGCACTGAGCGCCCATGGGGCTGTGGATGGGTCAACAGCAAAGCCAAGCTCATACGCCCCTGGCTGGTCCTGCTTCCTGCTGCCCTGGACTCTCCCCTGAGCCCTCGGGCAGCAGTGGTTGGGCCGTGCTGCCTTCCTCCTATAAGTGGCTGTGGCCCACTCGGAGGGAACACAGCTCTGGCCTTCTTTCAGACAGAGCCGAGAGCCAGTTGCATCAGGGTGCAGAGAAGAGGGGAGTGTGTGCTCCCCCCAAGGATCCCAGATGATGCCCCCAACACCCCAGATTCTAAAGGAAAGCAACTGAGGATGTTGGGAAACCAACCCACCCCTTGGCTGCAGTGCTGCAGGCATCTCACAGCATTCCTGGGACTTGGGGTGATGCACAAGCTGACACAGATTTCTAAAATAGAGGCTTTGGGAGTCCAAACCCTTTCAATACTTCCTTTTATCCCAACAAGTGCTGTTCATAATCAAATCAGGTCAAGGAGACTTCAATATGGTCAAAGCATATTTTACCTCGCTTCCCATCCCAGTAACAGGGATGAGAAGAATCAAGAGGCCATTTTTGCAGCACCATGCTGCATTCTGCATGGTGAGTGGTCTCTTGCTGCACTGTGGGGGAGGCTTTACCTCACTTGGCTTGTTGGGGTAGAGTGGGAGATCCAGGGCAGGGGAGCCCGTGAGAAGAGCGCATGGAAAGGGCCACTCTTGTGTGCCCCATGGTCTCCCTCTCACCCTCCAGCACCTCCACCATTCTGTACAGCCACTCAGTGTGACAGCTTTACTTGGAAGAAGTGGTGACCATCTGCCCTGGAAAGTGAGTCTCATGTCCTCCATGGCTGCCAGTGCATGTGGGAGGAGACAGCTAAGGTAGGAGCAAGAACGGTGGGCAGGATGTGACCAGGACTAGGGACCTGAGACCTTGTCCCACTCTGGCCATGTGACTTTGAAACCTTCACTTCCTGCCTCTGAACTTGTTTCCCACCCACTAAAACAAAGTGCTTGAAATTCTAGCTTGACAAGAAACAGAGCCACGTGATTTCATCTCTTCTCTTTCTCAAAACTTCACAGAAACCATAAAGGAAGTTTTGATTTTTTTTTTTTAAGTAGAAAAATGTAACACAAAAATAAGGCAAGAACATAGAGACATCAGCGGGAAAGAGACTTCAAGGAATTTCTGGAAGATAGACCAATAGTGGAGATTTAGGAGACAGAATGCTGAGCCCCCCTCGACAGTCGGAGATTCAAAGTGATCTCTGCCTGTCCCCCCAGAAAGGCCACAGGGCTGAGCTAGTGGTGGCACTGGGTGCTGAGGCAGCAAAGAAGGTGGCAGCTGGAGGTCCCTGCAGAAGCCACACCTGCTGTCTTCCAGCTGGCAATGCCACAGTGAGCAAAGAAAGTCCCCGCTGTCACTGAGTTTATACCTTAGGCAGAGAATTTGTCAATAAACAAGCAAACCAAAACTTGAGCCAATAAGAATAAGAAAAACATAGTGTGAAAGTGCTGAGTAGAGAATTTAGAGAGGGTTCTGAGTATGAGTCAGGTCTGGAGGCAGAAAGCTGATATGCCAAGACAGGTAGGGCAGGGCCCAGACATGAGCCAGGATGAGAGCATTTGGGGGCATCTGCCAGATTGTAGTCAGAGAACCCATCTCGGAAGACGCAACATTTAGGCCAGGTTAGATGGAAGCCTGAAGCCAGATGTGTAGAAGTCAGGGACGATAAGAATCCAGGGAGCAGGAATGTGGAGCAAAGGCCCTAACCTCAGGGGGGCACAATATAGGGCCCAGCTGCCAATAGAATCTCAACACATCAATAAATGAATAAGTAACTTTTCAAGAAATTTCAAGAAAGTGAGTATGGCTTCGGTCCCATGGCTAAGGCCAGACCATGCAGCAATGTAAGCCAGAGGAAGTACACTGCATTTTATACTAAATGGGAGAGAAGAAAATGTAATGATGAGGCTCTCATTATATTCCCAAAAGACCCCTTTGCCCATTGTCTGAAAGGGAGTATGAGGGATAAAAGAGCAAACAGAAGCTTCAGGATAGTTTGGGGTGCCTGGAAAGTCCAGCAACTGCATCTGAAAAGGTTCTTATTGAAAATATAAAGGCAGGTAATTGCTGCCATTGGGCCCCCAGAAGTAACCAGGCTCAGAATCAACAAAGCCAAGGATGAAACCATCAGCCACGTCCCAGGCCTGGTTGAGTAGCAATCCTGCCACACAAAGCTGGACACTGGAACCCCACCACCAGCAGGAAGGATGCTCCCTCACCCTCATCCTGACCTCAGCGAGCAGTGCAATGCCTCTGACTTACTTCCCAGACCCACAGTGCCTTAGGCATTGCCACTCTTAGCCTCTGGAGTGGGAACCTGGGCCCTACAGTGGAGGGCACCTCAGACAGGAGAGTGAAAAAAAGGAAGGTAGAGTGAAGAAAACTTAAGGAACTTGTAAAATACCATCAAGTAAATCCACATATATATTAGGGAAGTTTCAGAAAAAGTATAGAGAGAGAGAATCAAAAATTTACTCAAAGATAATGATTAAAAACTTCCCAAATATTGGGAAGGAAATGGGCATCCAGATTCACAAAGCTCCCTACCTCCAGAACAAAAAAATAATTATGACAGGGTGAGTCCAAAGAAAGCCACACCAACACATGCTATAATCAAATCATCACAAGTTAAAGATAAAGCAGAAAAATGAAATCAACTTTTCACATTAAAGGTAACCTCCATAAGAGCATTAGAGAATTTTTTTCAGTAGAAACCTTACCAGAAGGGAGTGAAAAGATAAAGTGAAAGTGGTAAGAGAAAAAAGATGACAACCTAGAATATTATACCTTGCCAAGCTCTCCTCCAGAAATGTGAGACGTGACTTTCTCAGATAAATCATCATCACTAGATGTGTGTTAAAGGGAGTCCTTCAAGTTAAAACAAAAAGATGCTTAAAAGAAACGTGATAGCATGAGTATGAAACTCATTAATAAAGATATATACATGGGCACATATATGTTATAGAGAGAGAGAGACAGAGAACCCCATAGTGCCATAGTGCTGTGATGGTGCTGGGTAAATCATGTAATTCTTTTTTTTATTAAACCATAGCTGTGTACATTAGTATGATCGTGGGGCACCATACACTTGGTTCATAGATCGTTTGACACATTTTCATCACATTAGTTAACATAGCTTTTGTAGCATTTTCTTAGTTATTTTGCTAAGACCTTTGGAGGGGGAAGGAGGGGAATTAATGGGATTACACCTGCGGTGCATCTTACAAGGGTATATGTGAATCCTAGTAAATCATGTAATTCTAATGGAAAAGTTAACCAAAAATACCTTTAAAATAACTACAACTTAAAAATATGCCAAAAGATATCAAATCCTAATAGATCAAATTATGACAATAACAGAAAATGGGGGGGGTGAGAAGAAATTAAAGTATATAGATTTTGTATCCAATTTGACTTAAGTTATTATCAACTTAAAATAGAATTCTGTAATTATAGAATATTTTATGCAAGCCACAATATAACCATACCAAAAATAAAATACCTATAGTAGTTACATAAAAGAAAAAGAGAAAGTAGTCAAAGCATATAGTACAAAGGAAAATCAATAAAATATATAGGATGACCACTGTAAGTGTAAATAAATTAAATGTAAAGTGGTTGAATAAATTAAGTGTAAATAAATTAATGTAAAGTGGTTGAATATATATATATATATATGTATATATGTAAAAGAAGACCCAGCTATGTGCTGTCTACAAGAAACTCACTTTAGATTTAAGGACACACATGGCCAAAAAGGAAAATATCAAAAAAGACATTCCATCCAAATGTTAACCAAAAGAGAGCACAGATGTTTATATTTATATTAGACAAAATCAATATTCCATGAAAAACTATTCCAAGAGAAAAAGAATGACATTTTGTAATAATAAAAGGGTCAATCCACCAGGAAGATAGAACAATTACAAGCACGTATGTACTTGACACCAGACCACCTGATATATAAAGCAAACATTGACATAAATTAAAGGAAAATTAAACCACAATACAATAATTCTAATTATTTTAATGCCCCCTTTCGATAATGGACTGAACATCCAGACAGAAGATCAATAAACATACAGAAGACCTGAATAACACCACAGAACTTTCCACCCAGGAGGAGCAGCAGAGTTCATATGCTCGTCAACTATACATGGATCTTGCTCCAGAAGAGGTTATATGTTTGGTCACCAAACAGGTCTTAACAAATTTAAGAAGATTTCAGTCAAACCTGTTGTCATTTTTTAACAACAGTGATATGAAATTAGAAATCAATAATAGAAGAAAAATGGGAAAATTCACAACTATGTGGAAATTAAGTAACATTCTTTTTTTATTATTAAATCATAGCTGTGTACATTAATATGATCATGGGGCACCATACACTTGGTTCACAGACTGTTTGACACGTTTTCATAATACTAGTTAACATAGCCTTCCTGGCATTTTCTTAGTTATTTTGCTAAGATAATTACATTCCACATTTACTAAGTTAAAAAATTGAGTTGAAGAACTCAAAAAAATAAATAAATAAAAATTCTTGAGAAAAATGAAAATGAAAACACAGCACACCAAAGCTTGTGGAATACAGAAAAAAAAAAATAGGACAAGAGGGAAATTCATAGTGATGACCACCTACATTGAAAAAAACAAAGATCTTAAATAAACAGCATAACTTTATATCTCAGGGAACAATAAAAAGAGAAACCAAGTGAGCCCTGCATAACAGAAGGAAAGAAATATCAAAGATCAGAGCAAAAACAGTCAGCACAGAAAATAAAACAACAGTACAAAGAAGTGAACAAGTTTAAAAAAAATAAAATTGACAAAACCTTAGCTAGACTGAAGGAAAAAAAAGACTCAAATAAATAAAATCAGAAGTTAAAGCAGAGCTATTTATTACAACTGATACCACATAATTAAAGTGAACCATAGAGAAGCTATGAACAATTATACACCATCAAACTGGACAACTTACAAGAAATGGATAAATTCCTGGAAGCATATGACCTACAAAGACTAAATCATGAAAAAAAAGAAAGAAAGAAAGTTAGAATTGACCTATACATATGGAGATCGAATTAGTAATCAAAACTCTTCCAACAGGAGAAACTCAGGACCAGATGGCTTTACTGGTGAATTCCACAAAATGCTTAAAGAACAATAAATTCCAATCCTTCTCAAACTCTTACAAAAAAATCTGAAAAGCAGGGAATACTTCTAAACCCATTTTATGAAGCAGAAGAAGATACTAGAAGATAAAAAAAAAAAAAATACAGGTGAATATCCATGACGAATGTAGACTAAAAAAATCCTCAACAAAACACTAGCAAAGTGAAACCAACTGCATGCTAAAAGGTCCCGTACTATCATCAGGTGGAATGTATTTATGGGAGGCAAGAATAGTTTAAGATACAATAATCAATTATTGAGATACTCCACATTAATTGAATAATGAATAAAAATCACATAATTATTTCAATACTCTTTCATGATAAAACTATCCACCAACCAGAAATAGAAGAAAATAAAGGCCATGTGTAAAAATCCCACAGCCAACATCATATTCATGGTGAAAAATGAAAACTTTTCCTCAGATATCAAGAATAAAGCAAGAATTCTCACTCTCATCACTTCTAGAAATATCCAGATAATCAGGCAAGAAAAAGAAATAAAAGGCATCCCAGGAGCAGCACCTATGGCTCAGTGGGCAGGGCACCAGCCCCAAACACCGAGGATGGTGGGTTCAAACACAGCCCGAGACAAATTGCAACAAAAAAATAGCTGGTGTAGTGGCAGGCACCTGTAGTCCCAGCTACTGGGGAGGCTGAGGTGAGAGAATCACCTAAGCCCAGGAGCTGGAGGTTGCCGTGAGCTGTGTGATGCCACGTCACTCTACTGAGAGTGATAAAGTGAGACTCTGTCTCTACAAAAAAAAAAAAAAAGTAAATAAAAGGCATCCCAAACCAGAAAGAATGAAGTAAAATTGTCCCTGTTTGCAGACAACATGATCTAACATATAGAAAACCCTAAAGATTTTGCTTGAACTAAGAAACAAATTCAGTAAAACTGTAGATTATGAAATCAACATGTAAAAATCAGTTGTATCTCAATAAACTAAAAATATAATATCTGAAAAGTATATTACAAAAATATTCCATTGTAGGGCGGTGCCTGTGGCTCAGTTGGTAAGGCACCGGCCCCATATACCGAGGGTGGCGGGTTCAAACCCGGCCCCGGCTGAACTGCAACCAAAAATATTCCATTGTAGTAGACTGCTGACCATGCTTATAAGAACAGTCACTGGTTCTTGAGGGAAACGCTATGAGTGGGACAATCTCTTGGCCAGTATGGAGCTGTTTTGTGGCCTGGAGACAAGCCCTCAAGCAACTTAATGCTCTAATGAGATAAGATGGGTCTCATTAGTAAGCAGGTGTTGGACCTTGAACATTCATGGCACATAGGGTTGGGAGGAGAGCCCTGGGAAAAAGAGCACGTAGCAATCTTTAAGCACGTAGTCCTTGTATATGGGCCTCTCCATTCCTGTTGTATAGCTTTTCAATAAATAGCTGCTGCAGAGATAGCTCGGAGCATTCCTGCAGCCACGAGGGAAGTTACTCCGTGGCTTGACTGTCCTACACCTCTGGGGAGCCTCACCTCCTGCAAGCTTGTACTTTCAATCTGTCTACAGGCTGTTTCTGGCACATGGTGTCAGGGTGACATAGTGGCACCAACATTCTACTTACAAAAGCAACAAAAATAGATAACTACATAGGCATAAACACAACTTGAGGAGGTGAAAGATTCATATGCTGCAAGCTGCAAAACATTAACAAAGGAAATGCAACAAGACACAGCAGGTGGAAGTCATTTTACGTTAATGGATTTGAAGACTTAACGCTGTTAAATGCCCTACCCAAAGTGATGTATAGACTCGGTGCAATTTCTATCAAATCTCAAGGGCATGCTTTACAAAAATAGATTAAAAACAATTCTAAAGTTGATAGGGAACCATAAAAGTTCACAAATAGTCAAATCCATCTTCAGAAAGAACAAAACTGAAGACATAGTACTTCCTGGTTTTGAATCTACTACAATGCTACGGTAATTCAAACAGTATGTTACTGTCATAAAAAAAGACATACCGGCAGAACAGAGTGCAGAAACATGCACATACGGTGAGGTCTCACAGTTAGGTTCACAAACCCATCCCAGGAAAAGTGCTACTCATTGCTGAACGTCACTATGGTCACCTTGGAAATGCACCCCTAGGGAAGCAAGGCACTCCTTGCCTAGTCCACCCCTCCAAGCACTATGGAACTCTATTTCCGGAATGACCATCAGAGAGGTCACCATACAAGTTCTGACAACTAAGTTTACAAACTTGCCCCTGTGCATGTATGTTGGTGGCACTGTACAAACAACTGGGTAAGGTTGCATCACCTTGGTATATCAGAGTCTCATAGCCATGTGCATGTCCATGTGTGGTGGTGTCTTGCTGAGTGGCGTTAATTACTGTTCTTCTTTGTTTTTGTGTGTCATATGATGATCGCTCAGATGGCAATTCCAGAAAAAGAGTTTCAAAATTGTTCTGAAGTGGGGATTAGGCACTGACACTGGTGCACAGCTTTCCAAGGGGAGTACTTCAAAGTTGACCACAGTGATATAATGAGGTATGTGGCACTTTTTCTGCAATGAATCTGTGAATCTAATTACCAGACCTCCTGTGTGTGTCTATAGTCAATAGACCTTCCACTCAGGCACCTGCAGCCCTCCACACACTCACCTTGGAAGCCAGACTATAGCACTGTGTGAAAATCAATCTCTGTTCCTTTGGTTTCCTGGTCTGGGGGGTTGCTGCTGCAGCCTGAAGACTAATACATTGGTGCTGTGTGTGGGGAGCTGCTGTGTCAAACATCCAGGGACATGGAGATGGAGTCCGAGCAGGTGCCAGTGGGAGATGTCTCAGGTGCATGCAAGGAAAAACTACTGGCCTTAAGAGACTGGGTGATTCTGGTGGATGCTTAGAAAGCAGAGTGTAGCCTTATAGAGAGCTTCTGTTGTCTTAGAGGGTTCATCACTGGTGTCCAGCAGCTTGTGGGTCGGTGCATGACTGCTGAAGGGACTTCTGGTGAAGGCCCCAAAGGAAATGAGAAACAGGTTCTTGGGCAGTGGCAGCAAGGCCAGCCCTGCTGTGCAGGGCACAGAACTTGGCCGGCTTGTGTCTTCTGTCTGTGGAAGGTGGAACTGGTGAGCTGAGGCCCTGGGTATGCAGCGGAAATTTCTAGGTAAATGTTGAAGGTGTGGCCTGATATTTCCTTACTGCTTATTGCTAAATGTAAGAGGAGAAAGATAAAACAAAGGAATTGTTGAGCAAAAAGAAACCATAACTTGAAGATTTGGAAAACTCTCAGCCTACCTTTATTGCAAAAAATGAGAAAGCACGTTCTAGAGACAAAAGGAGTGTGGCTGGACAGTCACTCCATAACGAGATTGCCCATGGATTTAATCAGCTATCTCAGCAGAATCCAGGAACAGACAGATGAAAACCCTGTCAATCTGAACTACAGAGAACAGGGGAGGACAAGCAGGATGAAAGAGGCCATCTGACTTTGGGGGTCGTACAGGTTGGGCCAACGCAGCTATCCAGCCTCAACATCCATTGTCTTTTAAGAAAAGGTGAGAGCAACCTCAGAGCCACTCATAGACCACCAGGGACTCAGAGTGGCAGCTCCAACCCGCACCTTGGGATGGGCTCCCCAGGAGGGTAGTGGCACCAGGCTCTCAGAGGAGGAAGGACGCTGCCCTTGGGCCTATGATGGGCGGGGCAGCCCTGATGAGTCCTCTAGATGACCACTTTTGAGACTTAAGAGCTAATGAAATTTGCCTTGCTGGTCTGGATTGCTTGAGACCCACCATCCTTTCATCCTTTCCTGTTGATACTTCCCTCCTTGGAGTGGGAATGCCCAGCCTGTGTCTGTCCCATTGTCACACCTTGGAAGCACGTGACATCTGGGTTCCCAAGTTTCCCTCTCCTCACTGCTGGAAGGGATTTTTGCTGCAGGATGAATTGTGCCTTGAGTATCACCCATACGTCATTTAGATAAGGTACTTTTTAAAAAAGTATTTCATTGTGTTAAGAATGCCTAACATGAAATATGCCCTCTTAGCAAATTTTTATGTGTACGCCATGTTACTGTTGACACAGGGGCAGAGTTCTGTGTCTGATCTCGGGGTTACCAGTCACTCAACTGAAGCTTGGTCTGCTGGTCAGTGTCCCCCACGTCCCCTCCCTTGGCCCTGAGAACCATCTCACTCTTTGATTCTGTAAATTTGGCCATTCTAGATGGCTTGTTGAGGTAGAATCGTGCAGTGTCTGTCTTTTTGCTACTGGCTTATTTCACCTAATGTATTGTCCTTATGTCCCCATGGTTTGTCCATGTCATCACATCCCACAGAATTGCCCTTTCTTTAAGCTGAACGCCTATCACTGGATGCAGATGCTGTGTTTTCTTTGCACATCTGTCAAGGGACACAAGGTTGTTTCCTCATCACAGCTACTGTGAGTAGGTTGTGAATGGGAAGGCTCACATACCTTAGAGAGCCTGATTTCACTCGTCAGAGTGAGTACTGGCAGGGTGGATTGCTGGACCAGAGAGCAGCTCTATTTTTGCTTTGTGCAGACACATCCACCCTGTTTCCATAGGGACTGCACCATTTTCTATCCCACCAGGAGTGGGTTTGCATGTGTGTTTCCTCCGATCTCATGTTAAAATCTGGTCCCCAGTGGTGGAGGTGGCAGGTGTTTGGGTCACGGTGCATGGCGTGGCCCTCCCTGTGCTGAGGAGCAAGTTCGTGCCCTACTTGTTCCTGCTCTGAATTGGTCAAGAGTGTGGGCTCCCTGCTGCCCCCTCCCCCCGTGACACAACTGCTCCTCCTTTGCCTCCTGCCGTGATTGGGAGCTCCCTGGAGCCCTCACGGGAAGCAGATGCTGGCCCCGAGCTCCTACACTCTGCAGAACTGTGAGGCAAATAAACTTCTTTTCTTTAAAAGTCACCCAGCCTTAAGTATTTCCTTTGTAGCAATGTGAAATGGACTAACACAGTGTGCAAGGTTCTCTTTTCTCTACATCCTCACCAACACGTGTTATTTGGGGGTTTGGGGGAACAGTAGCCACCTGACAGGTGTGAAGTGATGGCTTACTGTGGTTTTGATCTGCACTTCCCTGACGGCTAGTGATGCGGGGGGCTCTTTCAGATCTCGTGGCCAGTTGTATCTCTTCTTTGGAGAAACGTCTGTTCAAATCCTTAGCCAATTTTTAAATCAGGTTATTAGATTTTTTTTAAAGGACATTATTGATTAACCCCTTATCAGAGATATGGTTTGCAAATATGCTGTCCCATTTCATAAGCTGCCTTTCCACCCTGCTGATAATTCCCTTTGTTACGCAGAAGCTTTTCAGTTTGAAGTCATTCCACTTGTTTGGTTTTGGTTTTGTTGTACTTTCAGTGCTGTATCTACTGAGTAAGATCTAAGTTGTGTGTCATTAAGCTTTCCCCTGTGTTTTCTTCTAGGAGTTTTATAGATTTGGATCTTGCATTTAAGTCTCTTATACATTTTGAGTTTATTTCTGTGTATGGTATAAAATGAAGATTTAATTATTTTTCTTTGCATGTAGATACCCACTTTTCCCCACATCGTTTGTTGAAGAGACTGTCCTTTCAGCACTGGGTGTTCTTGGTACCCTGGTGAGACCTCACCCCTGCCATGCAGACTGGCCTTCCCCCTACAGCCGCCCTCCTGCCGCGTCCTCAGGGGCCCTTCCCACATGCACGCCCTCCTGGTGTCTCCTCCTCTTCCCCTAAGGACACCGGCCCCACTCAATCAGGGCCTCGCCCCATCTTACCTGAATTACCTCTTTAAAAGCCCTATCTCCAGATACAGTTCTGTCAGGGGTTAGGAACTCAACAAATAAATTTGGGGGGCACAATTCAGGCCTCAAGAGTGTTCAGCTGTTTTATGGAGAGGGATGGGGTGAATTGTCAAGTAAGAGCGAGGCTAAAGACACTGGAATGACAACACAGAGGTTCTGTGGCACGTGGACAGGGCCATTCTCCATGGGAAGTTGGTATCAGAAGCCCTGGGGGCAGGGGGTGAGCACAGAGCAGAAGCCTTGACCTTCAGGTCCTTTTCCAGTACAGCGAGGCCTCTCCTCCCCGGCCCCCTGCCAGTACTCCATGCCCATGATGGCCTTAGACCCTCTGAAGACATTGTGCCAGGAGTCCTGGACTCAGAAACATGGGGAAGGTGGCTACAGTGAGGCTCAGGCCAGGGAAGATGGGGACAGGTCACAAGTGGCATAGTGAGTAGCCCTCTACCCACAAAGCCCACCAGACCCCAGGCAAAGTCCAGCCAGAGAACACTCAGAGGGCTGGGTCTGTGATGAAGACTGCAGACCGGCTCAGTGACCTGCAGGAGGGAGCCGGGCTGCAGGAGGAGAGACAGCTCCTTCCGCTCCGTGGAAGTGTGTCCAGAGAGCAACCTCAGCATTAAGGACTGGTTACCAGGAACACACATGTGAATTCAGAAAGAAATGCAGAATGGTAGAGAGTGCATGTTCTGAGAAGGAAGCTGGGAAGGGACAGTACGTATTGTGACCCACCGGGCACTACAGGGCATTGTGTCAGGATACCCCTGACCTCCACTCTTGGTGGAGCTCTGAACCCACCAACAGCTGGACAAACATTAGACAAGTGGGGGAGGGGGGCGGAAAAGCAACTGACACCCTACGTTCCTGCTCCCTAGAGCTGCAGACATGGGGCACCACCAATGCAGGGCGCTGGCTCCCATGACCAGGGAGGTGGGCAGGGTGGGCACACTGCACACCACATAAACCCACTATCTCCCGAGGAGAGGAGCAGGCCAGGCTGGCCGCTCCAGGACGGACGCCGGCAGGAGCAGAGCCCTGGCACAGCCTGGTTTTCTCAGCTACACATATGTGTTCTTTTGCTTAAAATAAATGTTAGCCTGAAAACAATTCAAAGAAAGACGCTGGTTTGACGACATACTCACTTGCCCATCTCCGGCCTTCTCCAAGTGAGTGTGGGGCTCAGTACTCACTCAGGTGGAAGAGGCTGGGATCAACCCACCAGAAACGTGGCTGGTAGCATCCTGAGGGGTGGGACACAGGTACTGCTGGGTCCCAGCCCCACCCAGCCCCACACGGCCCTGGCCCAGAGCCCCTCCAAGGAGACCAACTTTACCCACTTGGGGCCGGCAACTGTGTTCAGATGGCACAGGGACAGTCCAGAGATGGAAATTGTGGGCTTCTGTCACTACATATGCAAAATCCCAGGATTAGGATCCCTTCTTCATAAGGTACCATGAGTGACAAAAAGGTCTGAGATGCCACCTAGCCCTGAGTGGCCCTGGGCTGGCATCCCACAGCCCCGGCCCCCTCCCCCAGGGAAGAGCATCCTGCTCACAGAGCCAGGCATTCAAAACTGAGATTGAGGAGCAATTAATCCTGCTCACAGAGCCAGCGCCAAAACTGAGATTGAGGAGCAATTAATGTGAAAATCTTGGAGGAATCTCTACTAATTAAAAAGCAGATGGAGTTTTAAGAAAAACCTAGCCAGGCTTCAGGCTCCAAATTATTACAAAATCAGATTCATTTCGTGACAAAGAGGAAGCCTAAAAATGCAAAATAGAATGAAATCTTCTGTGAAATGAGGAGATGGAGAGCTCTCTGTACGCCCAACACCCGGGAGGCGCTCAGCACACGTGCCCCACCCTGCCTCCTGCAGCGCCCACACACCCAGCCTCCAGGGCCCCGAGGACCCACAGGGCAGCTGTGAGCTTTGCGGAGTGGACCCCATTCCCGGGACGGGTGCCTCTGGAGTGCTCAGATGCAGGCATTCTTCAGCTGCGTGTTAAATATAACTTCCTAAAAATAAAGCTGTGCACCCAGGACGGGGCCACTTCACAATGAAATGGCTACATTCAAGGAGCAGTGAGAGCCCCTGTCCACAAACCTCGCCAGGTAACGTTTGAGCCACCTAGGAGGAAGGCAAGAGGGGACCCTGGGCAGTTTGGTGCACAAGGAGACTTTACATTCTGTGTCTTCAGGTCACAGAATTCTGCCCAGGTCATAACATCTCACAGCGAGCTGTCTTTTCCCTCAGCAAAGCCTCTCTTTTACTCTGCAGGCCACACTGTGCCCGGGGACACTCACCTAAGCCTCCATTCGGCCACCAGAGACAACACTCTGGGCTACCTCATGCTTTAGGGACAAGTCATGCACCCCAAAAGCGCTAGTCCTTACCATCGGCCACTGTGCCCAGCATGGGAGTGTGGAATCACAAGGCCCAGACACCCGGCCTGCTGCTTCCTGAATGAGGGAAAATCATTATTCCACAGACCCCAGAGGAGTAGAATCAGAAATCTGGGTGCAAAGTGCACATGTCAACTTGAGAGTCAACCAAAGCAGCCTTTGCTGCTGTGAAGTCCACTCAGTTACAGGACGGTCCGTGTGTCAGTTGTGAGCAGTGCTGGGCCAGTGGCGGAGCCCAGGCCTGGGGCCCTCCGCTGCCAAGGCCCCGGGCCTGTGTTTCGATCACTTTTTCCTTTGTCGCTCTGCATCCCAACCCTGTGATAAGGATTTGCTGCATTGGGAAATTTTTAAGTGTTCTTTGAATAGACCTTTTGCACTTTTTAAATTTAAAAAATAATTTTTTTTTGAGACAGAGTCTCAAACTGTTGCCCTGGGTAGAGTGCTATGGTGTCACAGCTCACAGCAACCTCAAAATTTGGGGCTTAAGTGATTCTCTTGCCTCAGCCTCCCAAGTAGCTGGGACTACAGGTGCCTGCCACAGTGCCCGGCTATTTTTTTGTTGCAGTTGTTGTTTAGCTGGCCTGGGCTGAGTTTGAACCAGCTGGTACCCTATCCACTGAGCTATGAGCACCACCACCTTTTGCACATTTTAATAGCTTCTTAGTAAAGGATTTACTGGCAGACCCCAAAATTTACTGGCAGACCCCAAAATGACGCAAATCTCCTTAGAATTCCTGGGTTCCCTAAAATTGTGTGGAGCTCATAATTATTTTTTGGTGCTGGCTTGATGGCTGGAACTGCCTGTAGTGTCAGCAAGGCCCCGGGGTAAATCCAACCTGAATTCAAACCAGAGGTCCAGGAGGACCCCTTGGAGGCACATGAAGGGGTTCCCTGTGGGCAGGTCACCTCCACCCGTGGTCAGAAGGCCCAGGTCCTAGCCCTCTCAAATCTCCAGTGAACAAGTGTGCCGAGCATGTCCCTGGGCCTCTGTCTCCCCTTTGCAAAAGGAGGTAGATGGGACATGAGGGATTCAGGAACTGAGGTGACTAAGGGATGTGGAGCAAGTGGCCTGGAACCAGTGCAGCTGCCTGCAGACAGTGCGCCCACACTTCTCTGTGGAGATTTCTATGTCCTACCCCCACTCCCGCGTTGCCATGGAAAGATGAGAGTGGAAACCAAGCTCAGTGGGCTGGTGGATTCCCCCGCTCTGTCCCTGTACAGCAGGACTCTGCAGGCCCCTGCAGTTCACCAGCAGAGGAAGCTGCGGGTGGCTGTCCCATAGCAGTTCAGCACACCTCTGCCCCAGTCTCAGCCCCTGCCTCATGGGGAGGTCGCCCAGACACCCTGGGTGGCTTGCAATTCCCACAGGCTCCATCTTTCTGTATAAGTCTCTCCTAGCGATACCAGCCTGTGTCTAAGGTTGGTGTGATGTATGAAGGTAGATCACAGATAAGGTCCAGCAGGTAAGGTAGAAGCAGGTAAGGTCACCCTGGGGGTGATGAAAGGTCAGCTCACCAGCCTCTGCATCCCAGCCCAACAATGGCGAGGGCCACTGTTGTCCAGGCTGGTTCAGCAGGCACCGTGACCTCAAAGAACCCACACAACCACTCCAGGGACAGGCTGGGGTGTCCCCCCTCCTCTGACAACCAAGAACTGAGCCCGTGTTCAGACAGCAGGGACATCTTAGACAATCCCACTGGCCCAGGAAGGCAGCTCCTAGACCCTGAGCTCCAACTTTCCATCTGGAATCAGTGCCTTCCAGAGCCTCCATGTACCTTGTGGGCTGAAGAAAGCCTGATCCCTGGAGGGAGAAAAGGGTCTCTGCGTATGGGATATGGGGAGACCATCCTGGATTATCTGGGTGTCCTGAGAAAGATTCCACACACAGGCAGCCACAGATCAAGTGGCCAGAATTGGATCCCTGAGACAGCGTGGCCCTGTGGACACCTAGATTCAGGCCCCTGAGACTGAGCTAGGACCTCTGGCCTCTAAAACTGTAAGAGAATAACCTTTTCCTGATTTAAGCCCCAAGTCTTGGGTCCCTTGTTATAGCAGCCACAGTACAAAGGCCCCCAAGAAAAAGATGACCACTTGGAGAAGTCTACAGGTCCCTATCCAGCACTGTCCTCTCTCCCAAAATGACTTTCAACCTCTATCCTGGCCAATGGCATGTCCTTTCTCCAGCTGTGACCTTCCTCTAAGCTCCAGATTCCTATTGAGCTATTCCAAGACATCCCACGTGGTGAGACCAAGGGGAGCCCTCCACCCCCACACATCACAAACACACCACACCTCGGGTCTCTCCACTCACCCTGCAGGGTGTGGTCATTCTTTACTCCTCCACTCTCCTCAGAACAACAATTCCAGGGACAGATCACAATGGGTCCTCTCCTCCTGCTGTGGTCCGCCCCATCAACCTGCTTGGGCCACTGCACCCCCTGAGACTTACTGTGGTCCAGCCCTACCATCCCTGATGAGGCCACCTCAACCCATGAGACCTTCTATGGCAGCCCCACCATCCCTGATGAGGCCCACAGTGCAGCTCCTGGCTGCACCCTCCACACAGCAGCTCAAAGGATCACCCCTAAACAGAGATCTGAGCATACCACTTCTTAGCAACCAGAATAATTCCCAAATTTTTCAGCAGGGACTAAGACTCTGTCTGTCATGTCTGAGCCAGTCCCCCGTACTCTGTGGCTACTCAGATCCCTGAGTTTGGCCCCTCTGAGTGCCTAGGCCCCCAAGTCTCTGTTCACACAAGAGGCTCATGCACCCCACTGCTTCCTGACCCTTCTCTCAGATCTTCATTCTGTAGCCGTGATCACTGTTAGTACACCGGTCACTTATTCGTGCCAGTGCCCGGGCCAAGGTTGAATAAGTCCCCCCAATTCTATGTGTCGGAACCTAAATCCCTGATGGAACAATGTGGGGAGGAGGGGCCTAAAAAGCATGACTGGGTCAGGAGAGCAGGCTGGTTGTTGTGAGAGTGGTTGTTACAAAATGAGCCTGGTGCCCGGTGCCTCTGGATTTCACACACTTGCCGCCACCCTCTGCCCTTCCACCATGGGCAGTGCTGGTGTCATGCCCTTGGGCTTCCAGTCCCCAGAACTGTGAGAAGTCGATTTATCTTTTTAATAAATCACCCTATGTATGGTATTCTACTTTAGAAGAAGAAAACGGACCAAGACTCCCCACTAGATGCAGACCCTGGGATGCCAGTCTTAGTCCTGCGCTTGACTGGCCCCTTCTGGAGACACACCCAGCAACCAGCAGATCTGAGGATAGGCAAATATGTAGTAATTTCCAGAACTGACATTGGACAGTGCAGGCATTATCGCCACACCTAGGTAAGTGCCTTGTTTTATACCACACAGCTTGTAAATCTAATAGCAGAAAAGAGAATGAGATTTTAGATTTGAGTGGGCTGGAAATGGTGAGGCACCAGAGAAACAAGGCAGTGCAGGTCACTCTTTCCTGACAGCAAAGAAAGTAAAGAGCACAGTAGCAGGGAGTCGGCCTGGGAGGAGAGCAGATCTGCCTTGGTGTAAAATCTACAGGCAAAGCCTACAGTCAGCATCAGAGGCAACAGCGGGGCAGGTCCCCTGAGTCTGAGCTGGAGTGTGAGGCCCAGGGACAGAGACTAGCTGTGAAAAGTGTGGCTGTGCCCTCCATAGGGGCCCACAGGACCCTTGTACCATCTGCCCTTGGTAAGTAGGTACCAAGTTCACTGGGGCCCCATGGAGCCGTGACAGAGCCCCACTGCTCAGCAGGGCTGAGAATCTGTGGATGGTGAGGGGGCACCTGACCAGCACCACTGTCTAGCTGCAGCTGCCAGAGGTCAAGCACAACCCAGGTGACATCCCTCCCCCGCCAACCTGCAGGGCAATCATGGGAGCTGATGGGCAACTGGGCTGACTCAGGCCACTCCCCTTCAGAGCAGCTTATCGGGGAGGCATGGATTGCTGGCAATGAGTCCCAACTGTGGCCTGCACACCCAGCAAGACACTCCTTCCCACACCGAGGCACAAGCTCTGTGTGGGATGAGGGCACCCAGCCTCCTGGCCTTTCTATCCCCCCAGCTCTATCCTATAACTTATCTCCTACAGAAATAATGACCCTCTCCACTCCACAGCCAGAGCTCCTGAAACGCCTTCTCCTGGCTGCTTTAAATAGGGGACAAGATGTGGCACTAACCCCCATTTCCTCTTGGGGGCCCCCGCTCAAGACTCCAGAGACCATGAGGAAGTAAGTGAGTGCTGAGTGGGGTGTGGGAGGCCTGAGGATAGAGGCACGCAGGAGTGTCCAGTCTGGTTTCTGGAAAGCAGATGGAAAGGGCTCGAGAGCTGCCCCTCTGCCCAAGTGATGTGTACAGTGCTTAGAAGCAGGCTGGGGGCTCCACTGCTGCCCCCTGCAGACTGTGCCCAGAGATGGCCATGAACACATTGGTCAGGACGACAGGGCATCACCTGGGAGGGGCTCAGGACAGATGGCCAACCTGGCTTTCCTAACAGACACACTCCCCAGATAATCCGTTAACCCTTTAGTCCAGGCATCCATGAATAAACTAGGCCAATGAGCCCTCAGGACCCAATCATCTTCCAAAGTTCCCACTGCTCAACTCTTCTGCCTGAGGACCAAGTTTCCAACACTTCAAGTTGGGGACATCCAAACCCCAACAGTGCCTGGGCTCCTGGCACAAGCTGCTGTAAGGAGGACCATAGAGAAGGTGTTTCTTCACCTCCTGCAGCCTGAAGTCCCAGAACTCAGTGGCAGCAGATCTGGTTGGTTCCTCCCCAGGCCTCTCCATGCTGTGTAGATGCTATGTCCTCCCTGTGTCCACACGGGGTCATCCCTCTGTGTGGCCTGTGTCCTCATCTCCTTTTGTGATAAGAGCAGTTGGGTTGGCTGAGGCCCCCCTGCAATGGCCTCGCTTTGCCTTTAGGACCTCCTGAAGAGCCTGTCTCCAGAAGCAGTCGCAGTCTGGGCCCAGGGCTTCCATCTGGGACACAAGCCAGACCCCAGGGCTGAGGAGGTGGCAGGTGCTTAGAAGGAGGTCCTGGCTGCCTCTGCTGCTCAGATGCTGCCATGGGGCAGAGACTGATCCCGACTTCCTGGAGAAGACCGCACTGTGAAGGTAGGAAGCAGCCCTGGAGGTGGAGACTTCCGGACAATGCCAAAGCATTTCATAAGAGTAAATTCTGCCCTTCTCCCATGTGTAACAGAATCTTCAGCTCTCACCAAGAGCTCACCCATTGGATCAGACACTGAAATCTCTCCAGTGACATCCCCGTGTCCTTGACAGCAGTGCAGATTCTGGGTATGACTGTCCCTCATTCCCTCTACTGACTGGATAGAACAGTTACAAGAGTCTCTATCTCAGTGTGTGCCCATCTTCAGGATCCCTGGTTGGCAGAGCCATAGGGGAGCTCAATACTGTTCTCCTCACTGGTGCCCTCTGCCCATCTCCCGGCCCACTGTTGACCAACAGCTCCATGCTGTCCCTTGCTCTGATGGCCACACCTGATGAACGTAAGTCAGCAGTCAGCCTGGGCTCTACCTATGAGCCTTATTTTAAATACACAGCCTCATGATCTCAAAATTCAGGCTCCCTCCAACAGACATCAAGGCAGCTAGGGCTTCTCTGTCTTAATCTGTGGCCCAGGCAGAGCCACATTCTGCCCATGTCTGAGAACAAAAACTCTAGGCAGCTGGTCTTGGTGGCATGCAGCTGGCAGGGGCTGATCAGGATGCACAGGCTAGGTCCAGTGCAAACCAAGTGTCCACGGAGCCCAGCCTCACCCAGAGCAGGCTCTGTTCCAGGTGGGAGCTGCAGACGTGCCACCAACACCTTGTCTGTGCAGGGAGTGGACCCTCTGGGAGGCCACGTGCTGTCCTCAGCCATCCACTTCCTAAGGGCCTTAGACAGCCCTAGTTTGCTGCAATCCTGGTCCTTAAAACCGCCATTGTTTGATGAAATCCATCACTGCTTGCCATTCTTAAAATGTTGGTTTAAAGCTCTAAAATCACGGATTGCTAACTTCAGACGCAATTCTGACCAATGAGGCCTCAGATGCACTGAGGGAAGAGCAGTCAGCAGAGCTGGGAGGAGCATCGATGGCTCGTCCCCAGGAGCCACTGGTGGGGGCAGGGCTGTGTCTGTCACTGGCTCTTCAGAACATATTGTGCTGGGTTTAAAAGAGGCTGCCACGATGTGCGTTACAGATCAATGACTCAATGGCAATTTTTCAGAGGTACTGAAAGGAAGCCTGGGTAGGTGTGCTGGTCATGAAAGGGCAAACACTCTCTTGACTTCAAGGGGTGTATGGCCACTGAGCCATGATGCTGCCCAGAAGGGCCCCCAGTGGGATCGACACCTGCACAGGTCTCTGGAAATGGCAAGCCACCTGGCCTGGAGGGGCTCCGGACACGCCTCCCCTCCCCTCCCCAACTACATACCTATCCCAGTCGATCCCCAGGTTCACATCCCACCTCAGTAGATCCCCCGATTCACATCTCCACAATGGATCCCCAGGTTCACATCCCCCCAGTGGATCCCCAGGTTCACATCCCCCCAGTGGATCCCCAGGTTCACATCCCCCCAGTGGATCTTCATGTTCACATCCCCCCTTAGAGGATCCCCAGGTTCACATCCCCCCTTAGAGGATCCCCAGGTTCACATCCCCCCAGTGGATCCCCAGGTTCACATCCCCCCAGTGGATCTTCATGTTCACATCCCCCCTTAGAGGATCCCCAGGTTCACATCCCCCCAGTGGATCCCCAGATCCACATCCTTCAGTGGATCACCAGGTTTACATCCCCCCTCAGTGGATACACACCTGTCTAGGACGGGGAGCCAACTGTAGGGGGCTTCCAGCCTCCCAGCCAAGGTGTGGGGCTGATGCACTGTAGAGGTGCACACATCATTATGCGCACTTGGAAAGATGTGACAGCAGGGGCTCCGTCAAATAATGTCACTAGTAGACCTGGCTCACAGGCTGGAGCCCAGAGCCAGGTCCAGCTCCTCATGACATCAGGCTCTGAGCCCTGGGTGGGTGGGCAGGGTATGAGGAGTGTGGGGTGCTGTGTGCCCAGAACTAGATTGTGCCTGAAGACCATGGAAAGCCTTGCAGACTCCAAGCAGGACAGGGAAGGAAGGATGCTTTGCACACTGGAAAGCTCACTGGGGAGTGTGGATGATGGGCACTTGTGCATGTGGGTGGAAGGGGCTTCGAGAGCATTCATGACCAGCGGCCAGTGTGGGCCTCAGAGTGTCCAGACCAGAGATGATGCGCCAGGGCCACAGCAGGGGCCCAGGAGTAACAGGGTGGGATGTAGATCGGTGATGGGTGCTGGCCAGAAAGGACCTCCAGATCCCTGCTTTTGCCTGGAGGACAGCAGACCCCCCAGAGAGAGGACACAGGCAGGGCCCTTCATGCAGTTGGGTCCAGTCCTTGTGTGTTTTCCAGGCAGAGAGGTCCAGGGGCCACTGGGAATAATCTGGAGAGACGCAGGCGCAGAGGCAGATCAGGGTGTGGCTGCCACCAGGTGCCCTGAGCCTACCCATCGAATGAGCACAGGGTGTGAAGGGGCCCAGAATGGTCTGTGGGAAGAGGAGAGGGACGAGAGAGAGAGGGAGGGAGGGGATCAGTAAGGGAGGCTGGACTGAGGGAGGCATGTGGACCACACCTGGACTGTAGACTACAAGGAGGTCCTGAGGAGGAAGCATCAGTGGTTTGGCCATGGGGCAGCCTGGGACTCTCCCTCCTGCCTGTGCAGTCATCCTCTGACCACCAGCAACACTTCATCTTCTTCGCATTTTCTCCAGCACCACCTGAAGTTGAGAGACCCAACACACAGGAAATCACGCTTAGAGAATGTAAATGAACTGGTGGATGGAGGCCTGAGTGCACTGCATCTCACCAGAAGCTGACGACCCACAGCAGGGGTTACTCCTCAGCCAGGCACTGGCAGCCTGCAGCTGTGACTGTCCACAGACTCCAAGGTGATGGGTGCAGCTCCCCACACATGGTGGTAGCAGAGCCTAGAGCTGTGCAGAAGCCAACGCCAAGACAGAAACACCTGCAGAATCCAGACACCAGGACATGCATGTACATGCACACACAAATACATGCTCACATGCACACACATGTGCACACTTGCACACACTGATATAGCCAGAGGTTTCTTGTCTCCCTCAGGGACAGGGTCCCTCCCTTCCACACTCCTCTGCATCCTGGAGAACCTTTTGGCCTCTGTCTCCAAGTTCAGCTTGCTCTGCATGTGGGGACTTCCCAAACCTTTCCTGGCTGTGTCCTGCTGTGCTGTCAGCTGGTCACAGAGGCTGACAAGTTTGGGCAGTTTGCCAACTTGGACCCAACTCCACTTGGAGGCTGGACTGACAGATAAATTGGTCCTGGAGGGGGACAAGGAGGGGGATCAGGAAGGGGGGCCCAGAGGAAGATTCCAAATTCATTCCCTGCTGTACCACCTCCAGCTCTCCGAGGCTCATGGCTGTGCTGCCAGGGCTGGCAGAGCGCCAGCCTGCAGCGGGCAGATGGTGCTGGGAGGGGAGTGTGGCCATGAGGAGGACAGGGACCTGTCAGAACCTGACACAGCAGTGGCTTTGGGAGAAACTGTCCTGCCTGTCGACCTCAGAGCAGCTCTAAAGGCCTCCCCAGCTTGTTCAGCTCATCCCAGAGCTGTGAGAACCAGAGGCAGAGTGCATCCAGTCCAGCAGGCCCTGACCCACATCCTCAGTGCTGCCTTCAGGAGGACACAATCCGTGCCATGCACTCAGCAGGCGTCCCCACCATCAGCCCTTCACACCCATGGCTGCCACCCATGTGGCCATCGCACTTGAGAGCAAACTCCTTGGTGCTGTTTGCCAAGCCTTGTCAGAGGCTGCCTCCAGGCCTCCTGGTGACAAGGACTTGGGACTGTGTGACAGATGACAGCAGCATCTCCCTCGTAATTAAAGCTGCTGCATAGTAAAGCGCACATCGCTCTCATTCCACGATGTGGGTTCCATCACTCCCTGTCAGCCTGTTGTTAGCTCCCTGAAGTCCTAAGATGTAAAGCAAATGCATGTAGGAATTGCATTCCCCAGCGATCTGAACCAGGAGGCCAGCAGGACAGTCACCAGCCCCAATTCCTGGGTATGGTGTGCACCTCCAGAGAAGGCTGTCTGGGGAGCACACCTCTCAGCCAGTCTCCTGTGGAGTCACAGGGCTGGGGGGCCTGGATAGAGTACACTGAAGATGATTTGGGGGCATCCCCAGAGTCTGCCAGGGCCCCCCTGCACAGTATGTCCTGAGTGAGCAGCACAGCTGTGTCCACCTGAAGCCTGAGTCGGGGCATTGGCGGGAGGGGACCTTCCCACTGTGCAGCGGACGCGATGTTTCCTATCTTAAGTCAAACCAATATTGCCTATTCTGAAATCCCAATCTTGCCTGTTCTGAGCATGAAACACTATGAAATGTAAAAGGCCTCAAGCCCTTCAGTGGCTTTCTGGAAGCAAGACAATTCTCACAAATAGCAATTTAGTGAATAAAACCGAACCAAACAGAAACATGCCACTGGAGCACCTTTGGCCAGACACTTCACTTGGATTTAAGGAGGCCAATATTTAACATAAGTATTTCAAGCCCTCTTGAGCAAAACCAGTTGAGAATTGGTATGATAAGGTGCCATGGCCAAAATACTACAGCTGACACCCATCCCGTCCAGGAGTGCAGCTTCACAGAGAAACTGGAGGCTTACAAGGACGCTGACAACTGCACCTAACATTTGTCTCTCTGAATTTTTTAAAATGCTCTCATTGAAATCCTTGGGGGTGCGGTTATGCATGGAGAGGCATGCCTGCACAGGTGGGCGCTGCGGTCAGAGAGCCAGCATGCTGAGCCTCCCTCCACCTCTGCTGCTCGGGATTTCAGTGTGCCCACCCTCCTAACCCTGCCTGGAAACTGCAGCCCCACGGTGACAGCTTTTAGAAGCCTCAAGGAACTGGGGCAGTGGTGGAGCAGAGTGCTGAGTGGTCAGAACCCGGCCTGCCCTGTGGCCAGCTTTCTCACAGACAGCACCCTGAGAGTGCCGTCCCCTCCGCCAGGTGAGGTCACAGCCAGAAGACACACCTATGAGCATGAAAACACGCCAGCTCCTCAACCTTGGGCTCATGGGCCCCCAGAGAAGTGGGTTTCTGTCAGGCCTGGAACTGAGAAGTGAGGCCTTTGGGAGGTGACAGGGGCATGAAGGCTCCACCCCCATGAGTGGGACTGACACCCTGAGGAAAGAGGCTTCAAAGAGACTCCCAGTCACTTCATCGCCTCTGCCATCTGAGCACACAGCTTTCATCTACTCTTCCTCTGCCTTTGGTCACATGAGGACACAGCTACAATGCACCATCTCATTAGAGACAGCAGCCCCCACCAGACAGAATCTCGATCTTAGACTTCCCAGTTCCTAGAACCGTGCAGGATAAATTTCTGGTGTTTATAAATTTATAAATTACCTGGTCTGAGGCATTTGTTATTGCAGCATGATTGGACAGGTCAATGTAGATTTGTCCTCAGGTCCACATAGATGTGTCCTCAGGTCAAACGTGTGCCCTCAGGTCCACATAGTTGTGTCCTCAGGACAATGTAGATCTGTCCTCAGGTCCATGTAGAGGTGCACTCAGGTCAAATGTAGATCTGTCCTCAGGTCCACATAGATGTGTCCTCAGGACAATGTAGATCTGTCCTCAGGTCCAAGTAGAGGTGTACTCAGGTCAAATGTAGATGTGTCCTCAGGTCCACATAGATGTGTCCTCTGGTCTATGTAGATGTGTCTTCAGGCCTATATAGATGTGGCCTCTAGTCTATGGAGATGTGTCCTCAGGTCTATGGAGATTGTCCTCAGGCCTATGTAGATGTGTCCTTAGGTCAATGGAGATTTTCCTCAGGCCTATGTAGATGTGTCCTTAGGTCAATGGAGATTTTCCTCATGCCTATGTAGATGTGTCCTTAGGTCAATGGAGATTGTCCTCAGGCCTATGTAGATGTGTCCTTAGGTCAATGGAGATTTTCCTCAGGCCTATGTAGATGTGTCCTTAGGTCTATGGAGATTTTCCTCATGCCTATGTAGATGTGTCCTTAGGTCAATGGAGATTGTCCTCAGGCCTATGTAGATGTGTCCTTAGGTCAATGGAGATTTTCCTCAGGCATATGTAGATGTGTCCTTAGGTCTATGGAGATTGTCCTCAGGCCTATGTAGATGTGTCCTTAGGTCTATGGAGATTGTCCTCAGGCCTATGTAGATGTGTCCTTAGGTCTATGGAGATTGTCCTCAGGCCTATGTAGATGTGTCCTTAGGTCTATGGAGATTGTCCTCAGGCCTATGTAGATGTGTCCTTAGGTCTATGGAGATTGTCCTCAGGCCTATGTAGATGTGTCCTTAGGTCTATGGAGATTGTCCTCAGGCCTATGTAGATGTGTCCTTAGGTCTATGGAGATTGTCCTCAGGCCTATGTAGATGTGTCCTTAGGTCTATGGAAACGTGGCCTCTGGTCTATGTAGATGTGTTCTTAGGTCTATGGAGATTGTCCTCAGGCCTATGTAGATGTGTCCTTAGGTCTATGGAAACGTGGCCTCTGGTCTATGGAGATGTGGTCTCAGGTCCTAGAGCAGAGGGGCAGTGTCCTTATAAGCCTCCGGTTTCTCTGTGAAGTTGTACTCTTGGAGTGGACAGGTATCAGCTGTAGTATTTCCCCTTGGTCTCACATAAAAATGCAATAGAATATCCTAGTTTTGGAAATGCAGAGTCAGTGCATAAGCCATCTCACATTAAGGCAACTTCCAGAGGACCTTCCGGGTATGCCACTGGGCCTTTACCCATGGACCACTCAGAAGGGCTCCTAGGAAGTGCCCTGGACTTAGTGGTAAACATTCCACCAGGGGATAAGACCTATTCTGTGATCAGAACTCAGGTCTGACCCTACCACGGGGAGACACAGCACAGCATGAGTCCTTCCCCTCCATGTACCAGGTATCAGGGCAGATCCTCTCCTTGATGGGAGAAGAAATGGGGTAAGAGCAGGAGTTCTGGGAACAAGAGGCATGTAGCAGGTGGCTGGCCAGGGCATGGGCAGGGACTGATCCCAAATCAAGCCTCTTGGACTTTAGGAGTAGTCTAGGGCTTGCCTTGGCTCCAAATAAAACACAGAATTTCGAACTCCTAAATATGATGAGCGCCCTCCATCCCTGATGCTCAGGCTTTCAGATGGTGCTCTAGTATTCTGGGGAAGTGCACCAGGGTGGCTCACACCTTGTTCCCTCCATCCATAGTGGACGGTGTGTTCAGGCGTGTGGGCACAGCAGAGCCCCCCTGAACTACAGGCAGAGCCCATCAGGTAGCTGAGTGGCCCCTCTTCCACTGAAAGCCCCTCAGGCCACCATGGAAGACAGCACAGCAGTCTTCCCTGGAACAACAGAGCAGACGTCAAGTGCCACTTACAGGGGACATACAGGTGCATCCACACGGGGTCACCTTAGCACATTCAGCTCACACCCATCAGAGCCAAGCATGCAATGGCACACCCATGTCACCCTGTCTACATCCATACCTCCCTGTCCACACTCACATCACCCTGTCTACACCCATGTCACCCTGTCTACATCCATGTTGCCCTAACTACACCTGCATCATCCTGTCTACACCTGTGTCAGCCTGTCTACACCCGTATCATCCTGTCTAGAGAGGCGTCGCCCTCTCTACACCTGTGCTGTCCTGTCTACACCCGAATCATCCTGTCTAGAGAGGTGTCGCCCTCTCTACACCTGTGCTGTCCTGTCTACACCCGAATCATCCTGTCTAGAGAGGCGTCGCCCTCTCTACACCTGTGCTGTCCTGTCTACACCCGTATCATCCTGTCTAGAGAGGCGTCGCCCTCTCTACACCTGTGCTGTCCTGTCTACACCCGAATCATCCTGTCTAGAGAGGCGTCGCCCTCTCTACACCTGTGCTGTCCTGTCTACACCCGTATCATCCTGTCTAGAGAGGCGTCGCCCTCTCTACACCTGTGCTGTCCTGTCTACACCCGTATCATCCTGTCTAGAGAGGCGTCGCCCTCTCTACACCTGTGCTGTCCTGTCTACACCCGTATCATCCTGTCTAGAGAGGCGTCGCCCTCTCTACACCTGTGCTGTCCTGTCTACACCCGTATCATCCTGTCTAGAGAGGCGTCGCCCTCTCTACACCTGTGCTGTCCTGTCTACACCCGTATCATCCTGTCTAGAGAGGCGTCGCCCTCTCTACACCTGTGCTGTCCTGTCTACACCCGTATCATCCTGTCTAGAGAGGCGTCGCCCTCTCTACACCTGTGCTGTCCTGTCTACACCCGTATCATCCTGTCTAGAGAGGCGTCGCTCTCTCTACACCTGTGCTGTCCTGTCTACACCCGTATCATCCTGTCTAGACCTGTGTCAGCCTGTCCACACCCATATCATCCTGTCTAGAGAGGCGTCGCCCTCTCTACACCTGTGCTGTCCTGTCTACACCCGTATCATCCTGTCTAGACCCATGTCACCCTGCCTGTGCCACCTAACCCTGCACTACGGGCACTGAGGCAGAGGTTTCATGGCAGGATGAAGTTCTTTCTGCCTGTCTCTACTTTTGTCTCTGTCTCTCTCTCACACACATGCACACATGTATATTCGCATACACACACACATACACACATGCACACTCACACATGTGCCATGCACACTCACACACACGCACACGCTGCAGCTGGCCCCTGCAGGTGATGAATTCCACGTGGCTCCTGTGGGAGCACATGAGTGGGGACCTGGAAGGGAGACTCCTTCAGTGGAGCTCTGAGTGGGGGATTCGTCCAACATTTTCAAAGCTTTGATCCATGTTCCTCACTTTGAGAAGATTTCAAAGGAAAACCTCCAGAGATCATCCCTTTTCTTTATTCATTTCTCATCGCCTTTCTTCTCTCTCCCTTTCCCTTCTCTAGAAGGCAGAAGCCAAATTCAAAGAGTGAGATTCCCAGGAGAAGGGACGAGACAGCAGGACCGGCCTGGGTGGCTGCTACCTCCTTCCTGACAGTCTCTCCTGGGCCCTCTGCCACCCCCATCTGGGGCTGGGGGACACTAGCTTTCTCTTCAGGGGATGCACCTCTTGTGGCCTTCTCTCAGCCTCTCACCCAGAGACTTCTCCAGAAAGGGGACCACGTGGGCCTGGCCTGACCCTCTGCTGAGGGCCTGCTCCGCCTCCAAGGACTGCTGCTGGCATCTGGACTCTACTCTGAACCACAATTCTGATGCTCATTCTGAGAGCCTCAGTGCAAGGTAAGCAGCATGTTCTCTCCTCCATCACACCCCTCACCATACCCTGTGTCCAATTAGGAAGAGCACTATCATCTTTCCACTATGGGAGGCTGAAGCCCATAGGTGAGGTGCTTCGGTTTTCTACCCCCCATCCCTGATTGTGCCTCTGAGTCCCTGAACTTCTGCCTTTCCCCCCACCCTGGGATAGCCCTGCCTGCCCCCAACCACACCAGGGCAACCATTCCCGTGCTCCTGCTCACCTGAGCCCAGACTCCTGCCTGCCAGGTCTCTCTTAGGAACACTCAGTCCTGGACCTTGTCCAAGCAGCTCCTCCGCTGAGCTGCTGAGAGGACGCCATGGCCTCCTGGGGTGGCCCAGCCAGGCCTGCTGAGCCGAGATAAAGCCATGAGGGCCAGCTCTCACTGTGCAGGAGGGGATTTTCGTCAATTCCCACAGGGGACCACACGCAGGAGAGCCAGCTCCCTAGGTGTCTGGCAGTGACAGGCTCCGCCAGGGCTCAGCGCCTCCAGCTGCCCTGCTGTGAGAGCACACAAGCACCCAGCCCAGTCATTTCAAACTCTCTTCCTCCGTGCCCTCAAGTATGAGACTCACACAGCACCAAGGGAGTCATGTCAGTCCACGGACGCAGGAGCAAAGGCCAAGGAGCTAGGGCACACAGCCTGAGAAGACACTGTGGTTACCTGTCGGCTGAGCTGAGCGAGGGCCAGGCCTCTGCCCTGACCCCCAACAGGTCGACTGCAGACCTAGACATACTGGTCCTAGGTACCAGGATTGGTCTAGCCACAGACTCTGCTCTGTCCCAGGCTACCCCTCACTCCACAAACAAGGTTGGCCGGGAACCCGCCTGCTGCCCTCTCCTCTGCCCCTGGGCACAGCACCAGAGAGCCTGGCCTCTGGCCTGCCTTGTTCCAGGTAATGGGACAGACACATCAGGAGGACTCATGGTGGGAAAACCAGGGTCGCCTTGTCAGCTCCTTCCCTGTGGGGCCAGCCCTAGCTCAGACTGACGACAAAGGACAGGGTCCCAGCAGGGTCCCCACCCAGCCCCCCAGGGCCTGGTGCTCACCCCCAGGTGCCCTTCAGACCTGGGAGGAAGGCCGGGCCCACAGCACCCAGCACCTGCAGGCCAGGCTCCCTGCCTCAGGCAGCACTCCCGCATGCTCCTGAACAGCCAGGGTGAGCTCACCCCTGCCCCCTTTCCGGCCCTTGCTCATCCACACACTGCCTCAGGGAGTGCTTCATTTTGCACAGTGGACCCGGCATCCTAGATAGGTGGAAAGATGTGCCCAATGTCCAAAACCAGATAGTGACAGGGCTGTCCCCATCCCCAGCATGATTTGGGGGTGTCCTTTGTGCAGGAGAAAGCCGAGCCCACTCCCCACATTGTGAGGCAGTGTGTGGGTGTGTGTTTGTGTCTGTGCATATGTGTGCATGTCCTGTGAGCATGCATGGACATGTTTCTGTGCAGACTGTGTGCATGCGTGCCTTGTGCACACGTGTGGACACGTGTGCTGTGCGTGTGCCTGCGCGTGACTGTTGACGTGTGTTTGTGAGGGAGTATGTGTTTTGTGGAAGCCCATATGCACATGCATTTGCGTGTGCCTGTGTATGTGAGCCAGGTAGATGCTGGGTCAGGCTTGTCCAGGAGCAGGGACTTTGGGCCCAGAGCTGCGGGTCTGATAGTCCAGCACCCGTCCTATGTGTGATGAAGATGGATGTCTTCAAGAGGGGATCCTTGCTGGAGCTCGTGCCTTCCACCTGCAGGACACCTTTGCACCAGCCGGGCATCCTGCTCACACTCCAGCTCACTGGACACAGGAACGAGAAGTGTTGCTTCCGCTCTTTAAAGATGATACGACAGAGACCCAGAGAGCATCTCCCTAACAGCCCAGCAAGTGAATTGGGAACAGAGGATAGAGTTGTGCTGACCCTTGTCTTTGCCTGGAGGTCTGAGCCTTTCAGCACCCAGGTCTGAGTGACGGGCGAGTGGCCAGCTATCTCCCCTGTGCCTTGCTTTCCACCCATGTCAAAGAAGGGGACAGGTCAGATTATCTCTGAGGTTGACTGGCTGGAGATGGAACATAAGACTCCCAGACATCATCTTCATGACACATAGGAAGTCCAGAGCATGGCCTTTTCTGCAGGGACTGGGCACCAGGGAAGTGTGTTACCCCACGTGCCTTTGGGGTGCAATTTGGACAGCTCCTCGGCCACCTACACTCGCACACTGCTGTCTCTGAGACTCAGAGTTCACTTGGGATTTGCTCTACTTTCCTCCTGCAGTAAAGCCCAGAAATGCCATATGGAGCCTCTCAGAGACAAGTGCGTGTGGGAAGTGTCCCTGTCGGCACAGCGCAGTGGAAGAGATTTCCGAAGAGCAGAAGGCATTCCAGGCCCACGTGTGGTGGAGAAGCCAAGGTAGAGAAAGCCCAGGGCCTGAGACAAGCACTGTCCTTCCTCTCTGTCTCCACCATGGCCACCCTGACAGCTCTGTCCACGTGACTCCCTGCTGTGGTCTCTCCAGTGCACAACCCCCGGCCCTGCAGAACCCAGGGATAACAGAAAGCCAAGGGCAAAACATCACAACTGGCGCCCCAAGATGTCTCAGGGCTACTAAAGAGAAACAAGAAACAAACAAAATATAGCAAGTTTGATTAGGAGCTTAAAACAAAAAGTCAAGTCCAAACGAAGCACCTTTCATAGGGTGATCCCCTAAACTGATGAAATTTCATTTCACCATTTCAAACACCCAAGTGCATCTTCCAGAAAGTATTGAGTTCAGAACATGTCTTCCCACAGAGCCGGGGGGCAAAGTCAGGGTGCTCAGGGCTGCCTACCTGTGCCTGGGGTGAGACCAGCCTGCGGGTGAGACCAGGCCAGCTCGCCCTCACACCTGCCCACCTGTCCACCCATTTCAGGACACTGGGCCATCCCTGGCTCTGCTGACACATTCGACCCAGAAATGTGTGCCCACAGCAGCCCTGCCATGGCAACTGTGACTGTGGCAGGCAAGGGCTCGGTAGGGGTGGTGCTGATTACCACCATTGTCAAGAGGAAGAGAGCAGCACAGAGACGGGTCCCTGGAGAAAGACGCCATGGCTTCCTGATGGGGCCCAAGAGGACATCTATAGACCACAGTGTCCTCTCTGCTGGGTGTCTCAGGGTCAGGCCGTCCCAGGGCATCACCAGGACGGGGTGCAGCCTTTACCTAATGCCCTTGCCTGCCAGGTGCAGGGTGCCCGCCCTTCCCCTGGCCCCCAGCCCCACACCATCCCACAGGTCACTGGGGGAGACCAGTGGCTTTCCCGGTTCCCTGATGAGCCGCCGTGGCACATTCGGCCTCTCCCAGCCCAAGCCAGATCTGCTTCTCCCCAGGAGAACATACCCGCCCTTCATCCTGTACAAGCCTCAGCTTAGGAGAAACACGAGGCCTTTGTTCCCAAGTAAGTCTGACAATAAACAGAATTTTACTGTGCGGCAAAGACCTGGACGTGCTTATAAACATTAATTATTCACCCGAAAGGAATCACAGCCCCAACCATGAAGACACAAATAGTGCTGACAAAATCAAAACTGAAAAAGAAAAAATAAAAAGATCTTCCCTTTAATTATTTTTACTCTGAGATTTTTTTTTTTAGAGAAGGATGCAGAACATGTTGGTATTTTCAGCATCCTCTGGGTTTTCCTTTCACCACAGCAGGGCCGAGAGGTCACTGGGTGGGTGCGGGCACATCCCAGCGACTGCAGGGCTGCCGGACCCTTCTGTGAGCTGCGGGCAAGCTCTGCCCTCCCTCAGGAGCCTCCGCAAAGCCTGAGAGGCTGCGCCCCGGCAGCTCCAGCCCACTTGGAAATTCTGTTTGCTTCTGACAGTTTATAGCCCAGGGAAGCAGCAGCCACACTCTGGCTGGGTTATGCCACACTCTGCCACCCCCAGAAATCAGGAAACCCTCAGGGGTAAAGCTAAGGTTACTGCCTCCTGGCCCCTCACAGACGCCAAAGTGCAGGGAGCAGAGCGCCTCAGCCATGGGGGACGGAGTGTCTGCGCCACCTCGCCACAGAGCCTGCCAGGTCCTGACCAGGACACCTCTGCCCCAGCCCCACCAGCCTGCTGCAGGGACCACGGCTGGCCACACGCTCCTCAGAGTGCACGCTACACGCATGATGTATACCACACATATTACTTACACACACCACATATACCACACACACGCCTCACATTACACACTACACACACCACACATACCGCACGCACACACACACACCACTAGACACACAGGCAACACACAATACACGCTACACACACCACGTAATTCACACTGTGCACACTAGACCACACACACTAGACAATACACCCTGTAGACACACAGCACCCAAACCACACTCACATACACAGAATTCCACACACACCATGTACACCTACTGCGTGCAGCACCCACATCACACACTAAACACAGGCAACACGGCATGCCACGCACCCCAGGCCCACAAGCCTTCACCACACACACCACTCCCCCCCGCAGCAGTTGCCCTTGGGCGAGATGCCCAGATGTGCTGTCTGGCTGCTGCCACCGTGTCGTCAGCGTCCTCAGAACTGGTGTGCTCTTTGCAGCCAGCACAGGGCTGCCGTCCATGCACTGCCTGCTGGGCCATGTCCTGCCCTCCTCATCCCTCCCTCCCTCCCCCTCTCCCTTCCCACCTCCCACTCCCCCGCTTGCCCCTCTCTGGGCTCTCTGTCTTCTCAGGGCTTGCACCTCACGGACACCAGCACCACGCAAGCCACACACATCACACCACACATGCCACACACATCACACCACAGAGCACACACCAACACCACACACGCCACACGCATCACACCACACACCCACACACATCACACCACACACGCCACACTCATCACACCAACACCACACACCACACACATCACACCACACTACACACATCACACCAACACCACACACCACACACATCACACCACAGAGCACACACTACACACATCACACCAACACCACACACGCCACACACATCACACCACACTACACACATCACACCAACACCACACACCACACACATCACACCACAGAGCACACACCAACACCACACACACCACACACATCACACCACAGAGCACACACTACACACATCACACCAACACCACACACGCCACACACATCACACCACACTACACACATCACACCAACACCACACACCACACACATCACACCACAGAGCACACACCAACACCACACACACCACACACATCACACCACACACGCCACACTCAACACACCAACACCACACACACCACACACATCACACCACACACGCCACACACATCACACCACACTACACACACCACACCACAGAGCACACACCAACACCACACACGCCACACACATCACACCACACATGCCACACACATCACACCACAGAGCACACACTACACACATCACACCAACACCACACACACCACACACATCACACCACACACGCCACACACATCACACCACACTACACACATCACACCAACACCACACACGCCACACACACACCACACGCATCACACCACACACACCACACACACCACACACATCACACCACAGAGCACACACCACACACATCACACCATAGAGCACATGCCAACACCATAGACACTACACACATCACACCACACGCCACACACATCACACCACACACACCACACACATCACACCACTCTACACACATCACACCAACACTGAACACACCAACACCACACATGCCACACACATCACACCACAGAGCACACACCAACACCACACACGCCACACACATCACACCACACATGCCACACACATCACACCACAGAGCACACACTACACACATCACACCAACACCACACACACCACACACATCACACCACACACGCCACACACATCACACCACACTACACACATCACACCAACACCACACACGCCACACACACACCACACGCATCACACCACACACACCACACACATCACACCACAGAGCACACACCACACACATCACACCATAGAGCACATGCCAACACCATAGACACTACACACATCACACCACACGCCACACACATCACACCACACACACCACACACATCACACCACTCTACACACATCACACCAACACTGAACACACCAACACCACACATGCCACACACATCACACCACAGAGCACACACCAACACCACACACGCCACACATATCACACCACACACGCCACACACATCACACCACTCTACACACATCACACCAACACTGAACACACCAACACCACACATGCCACACACATCACACCACAGAGCACACACCAACACCACACACGCCACACATATCACACCACACACGCCACACACATCACACCACTCTACACACATCACACCAACACTGAACACACCAACACCACACATGCCACACACATCACACTACAGAGCACACACCAACACCACACACGCCACACACATCACACCACACACGCCACACACATCACACCACTCTACACACATCACACCAACACTGAACACACCAACACCACACACGCCATACACATCACACCACAGAGCACACACCACACACATCACACCATAGAGCACATACCACACTGCACACACCAACACTACAAGCATTACACCACACCAAACATACACAGACACCCCCCCCACACTCCAAACCACACACCACACACATTACATACACACAAACACATCCCCAGACCCACTACGCAACACACAGCCCACACACATCACACACACTCTACACCTCGTTCACCGCACACACCTGCCGAGGCTCCAGTTACACAGAATGGACCCTGTTCATGAAAGTCCAGTCTCGGTGCAGAGAATGTTCTCTAAGGCCCCCAGAAGGGACCAGGGCAGCCCCTATCCATCTTTTCTAATTTTCGAGCTTTTCTGTCCACACAGTCTTTACCACTCTCCGTCCTTCGACTCTTCCCTTATCCCCAGCATTGTAATGCTGGGACCCTCCTATCTGTCAGCACAACTTGTGTGTCCACAGCTGTCCTCTGTGTAATATGGATGTCCAGCTGCGGTGACACCAGAGGGCACAGCTGGGCTTTCTCATTTTATATTCCCAGAAAATAGCCACCTCTAGGACCCAAAAATATTCAGTCCATGAGATACTGGATAAATAAAATAAAGAATGAATAAATGCACAAATAAATGAGTTAAATGCAAAATGAGACCGTATCATAGACAAGGGGTAAAAGAAGACTTTCTAAGTTAGGGAGTTTGGAAATAGATCATTCTAAACAGACTACAAACAGACCTTTGAAAAGGGGAAAGTTTTGCTGAAAGGGGAGGAGCATTTGGCAGAGTTAGGACAGAGGAGACCCACAGTGGACGGGATGCTGTGGCCCAGGCGCTGGCCTGGTCAGCTGCCCACAGGGACAGGTCTAAGTGGAGGCCTGGGGATGTTACCATGAGGACATGGCAGAGCTGCCTCCAGAAGGCTGGTCACCAGACCTCACAGCTGGGCACCACGCAGCCTTGAGCCAGTCCCTCAACCCCTCTCAGTCCCGAGTCGCCTCCCTAAAACATAGGCACATCAGTGCCTTCCACAGCTGTGACAAAGCAAGTGAGACTAGCAGCCCAGCCCCCCATCCTGTGTGGACACTGCTGGAGGGGCTGCTGCAGCCCCTTCCCCACATACCACTGTCCCCTTCCCCCCACCCCACTCCTCCTCCCCTGCCCCACTCACCCCTTCCCACCCCACTCACCCTCCCCTGCCTCACTCACCCCCCTCCCCCTCCCCACTCACCCTCCCTCCACCCCATTCCCCACCTCCCCTGCCCCACTTATCCCCTCCTCCACCCCACTCACACCCCTCCCCTGCCCTATTGGCTCCCCGCAGCCCCAGAGACTAGCTCAGAAGCCACTGTGTCCTCATGCCGACTGATGAATGAATGAATGACAATCACAGCTTCCATTTCCCTGTCATGATCCCAGCTCCAGATGTGGAAAATGGGCCTGGATGAATCTCACACCGACTTTCTGATGCGTTTTTGCAGTTTATACTTTTATGATGTCATTGTATGCTCCAGCCACAGGGCAGGTGCTGAGACTTGTCAGACAGTTCAGCGAAGATTTTGAGAATGTCAACTGCTTAGAAGCTGCAGGTTGAAGACCAGCTAAAGAGTTAAGGTCAGCAGAACGGAGCACATGCGTGGATTCTGAGACCCTCAGACTCTTAATATTTACTTTCAGTTTTGTTTTCTTAGGTCCCATCCTGTTCTCTGAACCACAGCTGGAACAATGACTTTGAAAACTGAAGGTTAGACATCCATGGACTTCTCTTTGTGTGAAGACTCAGCGAGGATAATCCCCAACCCTCTCCACCTTCACACAGAAAAACCAACTCCCGATCATTTTAAAGATGTCATTCATGCTACTGCTAATATTGTGGTAATTAGCTATTGGCACATTCAATTTTCACCCACAAACATCAATAAACCTCAAGATGCATTTATCTTTAATAAGTGGAGAACAATTTTCGTGTTATTGTCCCAATTCTGTAAAGTGATTATAAAAATTTCTGGGAGGTGTAACTCCTTTGATCTACCTGAGAATGTACCTGAGGACAAAGAGGCTGTGGCACAATTTGGAAAGAAAGGAAGAAGAGACAGGGACCCCAGAGGACAGCACCTCAGCCTGGACTGGCTGTTGAACCTGCGCCCTCTGAGCTTCAGTTTCCTCATCTGAAAAACAGATAAATCCTTCAAGAGCCAGTGGTGGGTGCATGTGCAATGATGCTTTATAAACAGTCTGAATTAGGAACAGATTAGGGATCACAGGAAATGCTGTGAACACAAAGCCCCCTCATTTTCACCTCTGCTGTTTGGTGAGTGTCACACTTTGCCATCCCTGGGCTCTAAGCCGTGACTTCTGATCCAGACTTAGCCTTCTCCAGCCCTCCTGGCTGACCTCATCTGCTCTCGTGACTTCCCCCTCCACATACAAGTCAAAGATGCCCAATTCTGTAACCAAAGTCCTGCTGCCGCCGTGAGTTTGAGACTTGACTGTGACTTGTCACGTCACTTAAATGCCCACAGATGCTTCCAGGTCTACAATTCCCATCATCTTCCCCACAAAACCTGATCCTTTTTTCATTTATTCCTGCTCCAGGTCAATGGCCCCATTGCTGCCTCATCCAAGCTAACCAAGAGTCCACAGCCAACTTCTCCCTGGCCCACACCTCCCGCCAAGCCAATCAGCGTGATCCCAAGGCCCAGTAATTCAACCTCTGAAATATTCGTTAACTGCGTCCCTTCTCTCTACTCTACTGGCCTCCAGAATCATTCACCAGGACACTGGTGCCTGAGGTTCCAGTTTTGCCCTACTTATTCCAACTTTCCCATGACCGAGGCTGCAGCATCGCAAGGAAAACCTGGATTCTGCCTTCGTGGGCCTGACCAGACAGTCCTACCTACTTCCTGGATCCAGAAGTCCAGCTCCATATCAAACTCACAAGCATCCTAAAATCTCAGATCAAACTTCCCCCTTCCAGGAAGCCCCAGGTCAGAACAGTGTCTGTATGCTGCAGACCCTGCCTCTTCTCACATTTGTCTTCACAGAGCCACCTGCAGGTCACAGAACTGTGCCTGCTGTCTCTCTATAGACAGTGGCTCCTGCCCTCTGTGCTTCCAGATTCCCTGACAAGCCAAGGCCCAAATAAAATCCAGACTACAGGAAAAGAAAGTGCTCTACTTCCTACAGCTCTCATGGGCCGGCACATATTGGTCAGCAGTTACCTGGCAGACATGGGATTTTACTACCAATGCCCAGATACCTTCATAAGAATCACACCCTCAGGGCCCTGTTTCACCTCTCTGGAAAGGCTTCCCTTAACTCATGCATGTGTGAGTGCCCCGAGGGCCGGCAGCAGCCTTCCTGGCAGTCCCTGCCCGAGCACAGGCACAGAGCTGCACACGCCTGCTTCCCTGTATTAAGTCCTTATCAGCTGAGTGCCTTGGGCGGCTCTGCTCTCCTAGAGTTCAGTATCAGACCCAGTCCTTCCCTCTTCGCGTGCCAGCATGCTGCTGGCACTTCTGTTTCAGTAGCATTTCCTGACCTGACCTGAACTGCCCGCATTCACCAGCCTCCTCAGAGCTCCCTGCAGAGGCAAGAAGGCAACCAACTGCTCCTTGTCCTGCACTGCCCCTAATTTCAGGCCTAAGTACAAAATGGACCTGAGCATAGTGACCACAGGCACCAGCCCTGACAGGATCACCACCAACGGGTATCGCTTACCACGTGGAAGCTGTTTGGGAGCCTCCATCAATCACCTAACATCCCTCAGGGATGCTGAGTTTGTACCATGTCACACACCATGAGACGTCTGTGGTAGAAGTTGGAAGGCTCAGGTGGGGCATCTGGGAGGATGGGAGAAGTGGGGCTGGGTGTGGACTGGGGCCTGTTGGTCATGACAGCATTTGGAGACAGGGGTGGGAGTGAGGGAGGACAGGGAGGGAATGGAGGGCCCCAGGTACCCCATCATGTGGGTGTCTAGTCAAAGGAGGAGGCCCAGCAGAAGGTTAAGGGGGACCTGGTGGCATGGGAGAGATTAGTGTCTCAGAGGCTGTGTCCCCATGGCTGCCTGGAGAGAATTTATCAGACTGACTTGAAGAGAAACTTCTCTGAAGAAGACAGGCTCACGGCCTACAGTCATATGAAAAAATGCTCATCATCCTTAATCATCAGAGAAATGCAAATCAAAACTACCTTGAGATACCATCTAACTCCAGTAAGATTAGTCCATATCACAAAATTCCAAGACCAGAGATGTTGGCATGGATGTGGAGAAAAGGGAACACTTCTACACTGCTGGTGGGAACGCAAACTAATACGTTCCTTTTGAAAAGATGTTTGGAGAACACTTAGAGATCTAAAAATAGACCTGCCATTGGATCCTACAATTCCTCTACTAGGTATATATCCAGAAGACCAAAAATCACATTATAACAAAGATATTTGCACCAGAATGTTTATTGTAGCCCAATTCATAATTGCCAAGTCATGGAAAAAGCCCAAGTGCCCATCAATCCATCAATGGATTAATAAACTGTGGTATATGTACACCATGGAATATTATGCAACCTTAAAGAAAGATGGAGACTTTACCTCTTTCATGTTTACATGGATGGAGCTGGAACATATTCTTCTTAGCAAAGTATCTCAAGAATGGAAGAAAAAGTATCCAATGTACTCAGCCCTACTATGAAACTAATTTAAAGCGTTCATATGAAAACTATAACCCAATTATAGCCCAAGAATATGGGGAAAGGGAGGGGAGGGGCGGGGGAGGATGGGTGGAGGGACGGTAATTGGTGGGACCCCCATCTATGGTGCATCTTACAAGGGTACATGTGAAATTTACTAAGTGTAGAATATAAATGTCTTAACACAATAACTAAGAAAATGCCGTGAAGGCTATGTTAACCAGTTTGATGAAAATATTTCAAATTGTATCCCATGACTGCATTAATGTACATAGCTATGATTTAATAAAAAAAAAAAAAGTAAAGAAAACTGAGATTTAGGCTTCCAGACTGAACAGGGCAATCTTGGCCCAGGAGAGGGGAGAGCTGGCAGCAGGGCTGGGGCAGGTGCATGGTGAAGGTGGGTCATGTGGAGGGAGCACGTGATTCAGGGAACATGTGATGAAGGGAACACATGCTAGAGGGAGTATGTGATGGAGGGAGCATGAGATAAAGGGAACAGGTGATGGAGGGACATGAGATAAAGGGAACACGTGATGGAGGGAACTCGTGATGGAGGGAACTCGTGATGGAGGGAACACATGATGGAGGGAACATGTGATGGAGGGAACATGTGATGGAGGGAACTCGTGATGGAGGGAACATGTGATGGAGGGAACTCGTGATGGAGGGAACTCCTGATGGAGGGAACACGTGATGGAGGGAACTCCTGATGGAGGGAACACGTGATGGAGGGAACTCGTGATGGAGGGAACACGTGATGGAGGGAACTCGTGATGGAGGGAACACGTGATGGAGGGAACTCGTGATGGAGGGAACACGTGATGGAGGGAACTCGTGATGGAGGGAACACGTGATGGAGGGAACTCGTGATGGAGGGAACTCCTGATGGAGGGAACACGCGATAGAGGGAACTCGTGATGGAGGGAACTCGTGATGGAGGGAACACGTGATGGAGGGAACTCGTGATGGAGGGAACACGTGATGGAGGGAACTCGTGATGGAGGGAACACGTGATGGAGGGAACTCGTGATGGAGGGAACTCCTGATGGAGGGAACACGTGATGGAGGGAACTCGTGATGGAGGGAACTCGTGATGGAGGGAACTTGTGATGGAGGGAACACCTGATGTAGGAACACGTGGGGCCGCGGCCCAGCCTGACACCCCCACAGAGCTCGGCCTGTGCCCTCCTACCACCCCGTTTCTGGGCCTCATGCGATGGCTTCCTGACTAGTCCCCTCTCTTGCTGTTTCTTGCCCTCCTCCCAAATCTATTCCCTACTAAGCACCCAGAGTAATTTGAAATCGTAAGTCAGATCGTGGCAGTGCCTCTGTACGCCCTTTAGTTTAATGTAAAGGATTCTAAAATTCTTAGGGCGCCTGATACCCCTGGTTTGATTAACTCCTGCCTGGCACCCACACCCCTGCCAGTCCCCAGGCCTCCTTTCCAAGTCTCAGGGAAGGTCTCACCACCTCCTCCTGTCGTAGTCCCTCAGCTCTCTGCAGGAATGCCCAGCCCAGAGGCCTCTGTGCCAGCACCATCTACTCCTGGAGGCCAGTCCGGACCAAACTCAGACACTGTTAAATCCCACAGCCCTGCACTAGCCTGTCCACCCTCTTCCCAGGCCGCCCAGAGCAGGGCCCCAAGGTCCTCCACGTGCACAGCCGGGAAGCTGGAAGGGTGTGGTGGACACCTGCAGGGAGGATGCCACGGGCAGTTTTCATAGCCCTGAGGCCTGTCTGTGTCCACCTCACTGCCCCCAGCAGAGCACCCTGCAGGCCACCGTGAAGGGAGGAGAGCAGGAGGCAAAGGGGACAGAGACACCACAGGGCAGCCAGCCAAGGCCCGTCACCGTGCAGAGGGGACCCACTCCAGCACCCACAGGAGAGGAGGTGACAGAGGGCAGGCATAACTGGAGGTGCTGGGGCCCACGGGTGGCCTCTCTACCACGTTATGGCTGGGTCCCCTCTTCAGTGGACATGGGCATTTGGGGTCCAGGGGTAAATCAGGGAGGAAGGGCAGCCGGGCAGATGCTCTGGGCAGTGTATTAATGGCCTGCACAGGGAGGAGGAGAAAGGCTTCCTTCTGACTCCAGAATGGAGATTCTGAATAAGACTCAGGGAAAAAAGAGAAGGAAAGAGAAGCCTTCCCCACCACCATGCCTCGCCGTCCCCTTCGCAGAGCCTTCCTTCCCGGGGAGTGCCTTTCTGGCTCTTCCTGGGATTTCTGGGCAACTCCAGCCTCAGGTCATGAGCACCAGAAACCCCAGGGGTAGTCAGCAGGCAGAGCCTGAGGTCTCTCTCCACCCAAGCCTCCTCACAGGTGTCAGAAGGGACAAAGGATAACAGGAAACCTGTTAACAGTTAACCTGCAAAGTTAACAATTGTGCAGATAGGTCCCCTATACCTCTAGAACCACGGCTGTTGGGCAAATGTGAAGGGGGTGCGTACCCGGGCAAGGACTGTCCCTACTGGCTTTTGCACCTTCACAGAGACTAAACGAGCCTGGCCCAGCCTCCAGCAGACTGTGTCTCTGCTCCTCAGAGCTCCACCTCTCTGGGCTATCCCCAACTTTCTGAGCCATCCCCGCCTCTCTGGGTCATCCCTGCCTCTCTGGGTCATCCCCGCCTCTCTGGGCCATCCCTGCCTCTCTGGGCCATCCTCACCTCTCTGGGCCATCTCCGCCTCTCTGAACCATCCCGGCCTCTCTGGGCCATCCCCGCCTCTCTGGACCATCCCCGCCTCTCTGGGCCATCCCCGCCTCTCTGGGCCATCCCTGCCTCTCCAGGTCATCCCCACCTCTCTGGGTTGTCCCCTCATTTGGGGGTTGTCCCCACCTGTCTTTTGCTCACCCAGGCTTCCCAGCTTGCTGTTCTGCTCAGTCACCAGGACATGAGACCCATTAGCTCAGCTCTTCACTGTGGGCTGTTCTTCCTCCCAGGTCTCAGGATTCGAGTCCTCTCTTGGCTGTGCTGAAGCTAAGTGAGGAGCTCCATGAAACGAGTGATTGCTCTGAGGGTAGAGGCTGGTGAGATAGGAATGTTTGTGAAAAGATGTGTTCCACCCTGAAGGTGTTCCAGGGCAGTGCCTGTGGCTCAAAGGAGTATGGCACTGCCCTCATATACCAGAGGTTGTGGGTTCAAACCCAGCCCTGGCCAAAAAAAAAAAAAAAAAAAAGATTGGGAGGTGTTCCAGTTGGCCACTGTGGGAATGCAGAGGGGCCACAGTGTGTGGGCCAGCTGAGAACAGTGCAGAGCAGTGCTCAGAACCACACAGGGGGCTTGGCCCAGGAGAGGAGACCCAGTCCATGGCCACTCCCACCCTGGACAGAGCCCACCAGTGACCATAATGTGAGGCCACAGACCCTTGAAAATCTGCTGGCTGTCACTGCCTGAACCCTTGAAATCCACATGTGCTTTTCACTGAGCTTTGGGGTCACAGACTTGCAGCAGCCCCACAACGAACGCCCTTGACAGAAAGACCAAGCTGAGACTTGGGGTTGAGCCTCAGAGGTGCAACACTGCCTTTGGGGGTCATGTACCCCCAGGCTCTGACTGGATCACCCAACTCTGGGGAATTTTAATTTCCAAATAGTATGGGAATGTCACAACCAAGGTAGGTCAGAGGTTATTGTTTGTGAAGGAGTGAGACCGCTCGACTGAGGCCACTGGAGGAACAGGAGGGGCAGAGGACGTACCTGTTCACAAGCAGCAAGGGACCCACACTGTACCTTTTCTAAAACCTCTGGTGCTGGCCCCCAGGGCTGGCGGTTCAATCCACAGAGTTGAAAATTCCTCCTGCCATTCAGAAAGTCAGACAACAAAATAACATCCAGGAGCCAACAGCCCAAGCGGCAGTGAAGGACAGCCACCCTCCCAGACTGGGTAAAGCCATTATCACCTGATTAGAGTCACACGGTGGAACATGACAGCATCTTCAGAGGCCAACAGGGAAAAGAAACCTCAAGACCCCACTCTTTGTGAAAACATCCTCAGACAGGGCCAGTGGACATATTTTTCTAGGCAAAATCAATGCAAAGTTGATCTCTTTTTCCTTAAGCAATGGAAACTTGAAAAACGGTATGCTAATAAAAGAGACAAAGTGGGAGTGGTGACATCTTTAGGTAGCAAGGAAGAATTTCCTCCTTGAAAGCAATTCTCCCTCATAATGGAATTATAATCAGAGAATGGTAAAATCACAGTCCTTCCAACCAAAGGGACCTGGAAACCGATCTAGCACAAGCCCTTCATGGTACAGATAAGGACACGGAGACCCAGCAAGACTGATTTGCCCTCGGCCACATAACGGAGCAGTGGCATAGCTCCAACACAGCATCCTGTGATACTCGGCTAACCAGGAGTGACACTCCAGGGCGTGGAATTTCCTTGAGGGGTGCAGAGCATGTGGGCATGAAGCAGAGGGTGTTTATATTTTTTAAAAATACACATATCTGCTGGACACAGTGGCTCGATTTTTTTTTTAATTATCTGAGCGTGGTGGTGCAGGTCTGCAGTCCCATCTACTCAGGAAGCTGAGGCAGGAGGATCACTTGAGCCCAGGAATTCAAGGCTGAAGTGAGCTGTGATTGTGCCACTGCACTCCAGACTGAACAAGAATAATAATAAAAGCACTCCTAGCTATAGTAATCAACGCAGAGTATGTGCTGTTATGTGCCAGCACTGTAATAAGCACTTCACTTCCTAATTATCTCATTTAGCTCCCGACAACCCCACAGACGAGGCTTCAGATTATTACATAGAGAAGGAAACAGGGATGTAACAAAAGTTCAGCAACTTAACAGAAAAGACACAAGTAGGAAATGGTGAAGGTAACACTCAGATCTTGGTTCTCTCCCTCCAAGTCCACACTCCCGGAGATGAGGACACCTATGTACCATGGGCACCTGGATTGATGGAATTATCCTCAGACTCTGCAATTATGCACTTTCCAGAAGCCTGGGCTTCTGAGCTTGCACACACCCAGAACAGGGCTGCACCAGCCCTCTGCAGATCGGCTGCACTGGAGAGGTTTGTTAAGCACCTCTCTTAGCTGAAAACAGCAACGTCCCAGGCACTCCCCCCCTCTCCCACTACAGCCCGCATCCCCCACCATCACCTCATGGTTGCAAGAAGGCTGCTGTACCTCCAGCCTCCAGTTTCAATTCCAGTCAGGAAGAAGAAAGTGAAAGCCACAAGAGGGATGGATGACGCCTGATTCACTTCCTGGGGTAGGGAATGGTGCCTGCAGCTCACAGGTACATGGGGACAAGCCTGAGGCTTTGTCAGGAAGAGAATGGGAGGACGCAGTGGACAGTGTGCCCTCAGTGGGCCCAGCCTGGACAGCACGCTTCCCCAGGGTCTTCAGCAAGGCTGTGAAAATCACCATTAAAGAGCTGGCTTTCCTGCAAGTGTTGACAGAGATATGACCGGTGGTGGGTCTGGTATACAGCCCTCCACATGCACCTCTTGGGGGGGAGCTGTCACATCCCCGTGGCCCTCATGGCTGGCACTGCCAAGGAAGAGCCACAGCACTGCCCACCTTGTGTTCCACAATCTAGCGGGCGCCTGACAAGTGTGGAAGGTGCGTGTCTGCTGCTCCAGTGGCCTAGTGACTCCGCACCCACTCAATGGCCACCTGAACCACCAGGCCTTGCGTTAGTTCACCTGAGTCTGTGACCTGAGAGACAGTTGTGAAGCACATAGTAGAGTGAAACATCCCGAAACCAGCACCAAGGCTGCTGCAGCACAGTCTCCATGACGCAGCTAATGTCTGCAAACTGGCAGCCACCCTGCCCCACCACCTTCCCTGCAGGCACAGAGGCTCAGCCAGCTGACAGAAGGCCTTGTGAGGGCAGGGAGGGAAGATGGGAGGAGGGAGGGAGGGAGGAGCGCGCCTGCCGAAGGGGGGGTGGGCAGAACGTTCTAGTCAACTATGACTTGACGGAGGCCTCTCAGGGAATAGTCTCTGTCGCTTCAGATATAACCTTCTGAGCCTTTGTAGAATCCAAAGGCAGCTGCAGACCTGGCCTGCCCTGAGGCGCCTGCCCTGAGGCACCAGCCCTGCTGCACTGGGGACCAGCTGAGGAGAAGCAAAGCAGAGGTGATGACCTTGTCTGCCCCCATCTTCCCCAGGGTGCTGGGTGGCTCCTCTGCACCTGAGCTGTCCCCAGCCTGAGAACCAGGGGTCCCGACACTCAGCCTCCAGCACCTACTTAGTTTGACCACAGCCTCCAAGCTAATGTGACACAACCCTTGCTGGTTGTGGGGACAGCTGGGATGCCGCAGGAGGAGCCCCATGCAGGGCATAGCAGCCTGGCTGTCTCCAGGCACAGGGGCGCCTCCCCACCCACAGGCACCAGCAGTTACTCCCTGGGAAGCCACTGTGGACACCAGACTGCTTTCACTCTTTGAGAGCATCAGGCACCCAGCCAGGCATTTGCGTTGCCCCCGACTCATTGAGTGTGTATAGACCCTGCCAAATATCAGGAGTCCCAGACAGCACAGAAAGGAGCCTCCTGGTTCTAATTCAGCAGAATAATAGTGAGGACAGTTTCCATCCTGGGACACAAGTTGGGGGGTGGTAATTTTATGCTTCAGACAAAGCATGTGCACCCCTCAGTTTATTTAATGTTGAGCACATTGAGATTTTGTTAGTTAGCTTTGGAGAGTTTTATTGTGGTGAGGGTGGGGTTTATTTTGATCAATCCTAAATAAAACGGATTTGCTGATGAGAAGGAATCCATTCTGAGCCTAGGGTGCATTTCCCACTGACTGCCCCCACCTCCAAGGCTCCCCGCAGATACTGAGCTGTCATCACCCACAGTACTGGTGGCCTTAGACCTTGGTCCTTGTCTGGTTGATGAGGAAAAGGGGTGCCAGGACACCCTCGTCACAGGCATCCTGGAAGCAACACTTGCAGAGCTGTCCCCAAGTAGCCAGACCCCCACTAGTCGTCAGCCCAGTCTCTTCCTGGAGTCAGCCTGGGGCCTCCCTCAGACCTCCAAGGCTGGGCCCCAACAGGATCCTGCCCCCACTGCCTCAGGGCCAGTCCAGGGCTAGGACCAGAGCTGGGGTCCCTTTTCATGTTGGAAGCTGAGTTAATTTAAGCTGCTATCAAATAAGGCTGCATTCAAAAAACTTCAACCAGATATACTTTAAAATGTAGATTACTTCATAAAAATCGAACTACTATGTACTTAATAATTTCAAAAATTATTGAGGGCAGTGCCTGTGGCTCAAAGGAGTAGGGCGCCGGCCCCATATGCTGGAGGTGGTGGGTTCAAACCCAGCCCCAGCCAGAAACTGAAAAAAAATAAAATAAAATGGAAAATTGTTTTCCAATTTTTTTTTGTTGTTGTTGTTGCATTTTTTGGCCAGGGGAGGGTTTGAACCTGCCATCTCTGGCATATGGAGCCAGTGCCCTACTGCATTGAGCCACAGGTATCGCCCACTGTTTTCTAATTCTAAAGTTAACCTTTTTAGGCCTGAATGTGTCTGCTTTCTGTTGGAAAGCATTTGAATATTTGGTTACAGCACGGAGGTCCACCGTTCCAGCTGATCTTCTAGAGGGATCAGTCATTGATGACCCCGAGGGTATTTTGATTTGGGTTAGGTAGAGGAATGTACATTTGCAGCAATAAGAGGTTAAAAAGCAAGAAAGCACTTTTCCAGGTGTTGCCAAAGGCAGAGGTATTCTACTGCATTTTTCCATATTTCAATTCGATCTTTCTTAGCATCAAACAATGACTTTAAGATGTCATCTGCTGAGAGCACCACCGATTCCACCTGTAGCTCTTTAGGTGCCTTGGTGGTATCAGCTAGGTGAGGCTGAAATGCTAATTTGAGGGTGATGTCATGATTCTCAAAGTCAGTGAAGCTTTCATTGTATTCTCCAATAAATAGGTCTACAACAACTGAGCAACTGAGTATTCTTCAAATGATTCAAATATATCATCCTGCTCATCAATGACGGTTGCTAACTGGAGAAAGTGCTCGTCTGAAATTTCCTTTTGAAAGGAAAGGATTTTAAGAAAAGATAGCTTTTTTCCTAAATGCTTGGATTTTTTGTCAAATATCGCATATGGACTTAGTTTTACCTTGCAAAGAAATATTCAAGTCATTTTGATTTGACGTGATATCACACAGAAATGCTGCATTCCTAAAGAAATATTTTTTTTTTATTTTATTATTTGTTTTCTTTTTTGCAGTTTGGCAGGGGCCGGATTTGAACCCGCCACCCTTAGTATATGGGGCCAGTGCCCTATTCACTGAGCCACAGGTGCTGCCCTCCTGTAGAAATCTTTTAGTAATTCACATTGGTGATTCTGTTCTTCATAAAGTTTATCTATTCTCACAGAGATAAAATTCAGGCTAACACCTGTCCCAGGAATAGGCAATGCACTTTAGAATCACACGGCAAATCCACACCACGTACCTCATGGTTTAACTTTAGCATGTTACAAAACTAATGAGGCCATATTGCATTTGCACAGATACAATTAGCAATACTTACAACGTGTTACAAAGTGTCACTTAAAATAGTAGCTTTAGCACAGAGATTTTGCTGATGCAAGATACAATGGAAAGAAATGAGAGTATCTGGATCTATTAATACTTTTTTTACCTGTGCAATCAACCCTTCATGTTTTCCTACCATGGAAGGAGCTCCATCTGTACATATACTCACTAAATTTACCAAATTCAGTCCAACTTCATGACATTTACCTTGAAAGGCATTGAAGATACGTGCCCCTGTTCACAGGAGGGTAAGCGAGTGAGTCTTTTTAGCAAAGAAAGTCTGTTATGACCTGACCTAGTTTAGATCTTGATTCAAATGTCATCTTCCAGTAAAGCCATTTTTGGCCACACTTCCTGTCTTCCGTCTTTATTTAAAGTTTTTCCCTTAACCCTGATCACCATCTAACATAAAATACACTCTACTTAAATACTGCACCTGCTGTCTTCCTATGTTGGTGTGTTGGCTCCTGGAGGACCAAGTGTTCTTGTGTGACTTTTGTTCACATCCACACTCGTAATGCCTAGGACAGTCTCTCTCTGGGACATCAAAGGGTTTAACATTTTTTGAAAAGTGAACTAGGATACACAAACAAATCTTATAGACAGAGGAGATGGGGAATGGAGAAAACCTCAACAAAACCTGCACAAGAAAGACAGGGCTCAGGTGGACCTTAGAAAATGAGCTGCCCCGGGAAGGCTCGGGAGAACAGGTGGCATCTGGGGACCATCCCAGAACAGGGCAGCCTTCATTGCACCCTAGGAAAATACTTTGAGGTATAAAAGAGTCACCAGGTGACAACATTCCAGACAGAAGGGAGTGAGAGTTGGCAGGGAAAGTGAGGTTTCCACCAAAGCCGTCCAATAAGGACGGTCATGACGATGGCTGCAACTACACACTGAGCAACGTCAAACAATGCAGGGACTGTTCCAGGGCCCTGCATCTTGCCAGCTCTCTTGCTCAATCCCACTGACCATCAGTGTGAGCAGTAAGGCCCCCCCTGCTCAGTGGTGTACCTTGGGGCATGCTTCCTGGCTGACAGAGGGCAGGCTGGACTCCAGAGAGCCAGTTTGGCTCCGGCCCACAGTTTGGGGACTGAAACCTTCCACACCATCTGGACCTCGGGTCTCAAGGTACTCCACCTCTGCATTCCTTCCCTTTAGAAATACCAGGAAAAGCATTTGCTGGGTTATTCGCAATTAGAAGGGAAAACTCCCTGTTCACAACCAGTGTCCAGCAGGGTTTCATTCAGGGCCCAAAATGGGGGCGAGGCTCTACAGCAAGGCTGCCTAGACCAAGGTGGTGGGCGTGGGGGGAGAGGCAGGTGGTTGTCAAGAGAGCCTTGCTGTGGTTGTCAAGTCTGGTCCTGGTTAAGTTGCTCCCACACCCCTTGTCCCCGTGGAATGGTGGCTGAGATCCGTGTCACTTGCTTTGCCCCCGGGACTGGAGTCTGTGTGTTTTAAGCAGACTGTCTTTGTAGACTTTGAACTTAGGAGAGAGCTTTTTGAACTTGTGGAGGAGACAGCAGGAACAGAGAAAGAAGGGACCCCAGTATCGGTACCGGCTGTTAGGCAGGCACTGAGCTGACTTTACATCTCATCTCTGGGTCTGCAGCCCAATCAACCAAGAGGGTGGATGGAGGTGCACAGATGGAAATGACAGTATTTTCCTGGTTCAGCCCCAGACTTCCCAACTGCGGGGAATGTGGTGCCTTAAATTCTTTCTTCAGAGTCCTGGGGCTCCCTGAGCATCCCACCCCATGGAACTGCTATCCCTGCAGCCATGGGGAGGCCCTCCCACAGGCTTGCATCTGGGTATATAGCAGTGGCACAGCCATGAGGGGTGTGGCCACAGCTTCAGGAGTGAGGCCCCTAGCATGGTTCCACAGTGAGCGGAAGGTCACGTCAGGGCCAGGCTCGGCACCTCTTGACTCCTGTTGCAGAATTTCTTTCACCTGCTCTCACTGTGTCATTTGTAAGACTTAAGCCCAAAGATTCCTCAATGGGATTTTAAAATGTCACCAGCTTCCCAAAAAACAAAGTGACCTTTCCTTAACGATCTTGGTAAACGCCAGAGGAACCTCTATTCTGGGAAATGGTGCTGAACAAGTAAATGGAAACCACCTCAGTGTGGCTGGAAGCTTCACCAAGGCACTGTGAGGCCGGAGGAGGCGCAGGCCAGCCCAGGACAGCATTTGTTTGCAGGGGCCCTTGCAGGGCCAGAGGGAGGTAGCCAGTAACCCCAGGACCCCAGCATCCCCCCTTTTCCATCTCCCCCAGTCACCACTGCTATAGCCCTGGTGCTCCATCTCCTCCAGCACCCACTGGTTCCCCACCACCCCCATGCCCTCATCCCTGGTGTAGACCAACCACACTGTCCCACCCTCAGAGCTTCCCAGAAAGATGCACCCTTCACTGAACCCCAGACCACCCCGTCTGCTGGGCAACTCAGCAGGCCCCCAGTGCAACACTCAGGAGCCACTATCCCTAGTGTGCCCCAGCTTCCTCCATGTGTCCCCGCCACCTCAGTCCACCTGCCTCTCCCCCCACGCCCACCACCTTGGTCCAGGCAGCCTTGCTGTAGAGCCTCGCCCCCTGCCTCCCCATATACCCACAGGCTTTGCAGCCTCCCCTTCCCACCTGCTCTTCCCTTCCATTCTGGAATTCACACTGAGTTTAATGGTGGGGTGCACAGCCCAGTGCCATGTCCCAGCTTCCCCTTTGAGGCCAGGCAGGCAGGTGCCACCACCGAGTGTCTCCAGCCTGGCAGGCCCTGCCCACGCACAGCCAGGGTGTCATGTCCACATAGCTGCTGCCCTCCTGGTGCTAGCTTAGGGCCTCCCAGCTCAGTCATTTCCATTGTGGGCTCCTTCCCAGCACGTCCTCCCCTGGTCAGTCTCTGGGCTCCCTTCCCTGCCTATCTGGTGGGTTGTAAAGTGTCTGCTCAAGTTGGGGCAGCCCTGGCCCTGGCCCCAGCCCTAGTCCCCACCAAGGATGCACCCGTGGAGGGCAGGCACAGTCAGGGTGACATCCATGCCCCTGCAGGCTCCTTCACAGATCCTCGGGGCTAGGTGATCCCAGGAGCCAGAGGGTGGCACAGGTGAACGGGGGAGAGGCCCCACCCCCATGGGTGTGATTCTGCTCCCTGCAGGGAAAGATGAGACTGCCCTCCGCAGCCCCTCCCACTGTGACAGCCCCACCTTCCTCTGGGCTGGTGACTCACCTACCTTTAAGACTTCCCAGGGATCTTTTCAGCCACTGCTTCACTAAGATGGCAGTCTAGTATCTGTTCATGACTGTGCACTGGGCCGCCTGCCTGTGCCTGGCATGAACCAGGTGCTGGGTGTGTGTTACGTGAAGGAGCAGATCTGGGTCCGAGCCCCAGACGAGCATTCCCAGCTGGAAGATCAGCAGGGCTGCTGGGCCACCATGCATGGGCCTGAGACAGAGACCACATGGCAGACACTAGAGTAGCCGCTGCAAGGACAGAGCCACAGTGGGGACTAAATAAGCTACTTAAGACCTCGCCACCTTCCCACTGAGCCATGTGCCCCCTCACCCCACCCCAAGCAAGGCATTTGGAATATAGAGAACAAGAAACAATCTCTGGCCTCTGGGGAGCTATAGGCAAGAGAAATGCAGCCAAAATGCGGACCAGAGGATCCAGGGGGGCGGCAGGGAGAGGGAAGAGCTGGCTCTGGGCAGGACTCCGCCCAGCCCAGGGCCCTCGAAGGCTTTTCGTCCAATGGACACATTGCATCCCCCTGTATTTCTGGGGTAAAGTCTGACATTTTGATACAATATATGATGTGCAATGATCTCATCAGGACACCGTCCACCTCACACAGTTGTCACTTCTTTGTGATGACAATGTTCAAAAGCCTCTTTTCCAGCTACTTTGTAATGTGCAACATCTCACTGTTAACCATCCTTTCTGTACTGTGCAACAGAGCTCCAGAACTCACTGGAACTTTCTGTATCTCAGCATCAATGAGGCAGCAGGTGAAGAAGGGCGGCGAGTTCCTAGAAACCAGGGTGCACAAGTGTGAAGTGCTCCACACTCATCACCAGGGGCCAGTCTGGGTCCCAGGGAACAGTGTGAGCCCTCCAGAGACATGAGCTAAGACAAGAGAGCCTGGTCCTAGAGCAGACGGAGGTGCAGGTGTGGTGGCGAAGAGGGCGGCCCCTGCACAGAGCAGTGCCCACCTGATGAGGATGCCTGGGTCACGTGCCAGCCGGCCGTCAGTGGAGCTGGGTGATTGGGCCACCTGAGCTGAAGGGCTGACAGGCAGTGGCCCCAGTGCGGCCGGATCCCCGGTCTAAGCTGGGGTGTCCACACTCTCTGTGTCCCTAGCGGTACTGGGAGGACTCAGAGGCAGAGGTGCCTCTCAGCTACCAAAAAGTCTGAGCAGAGACCTCAGGCTCAAGGAGCCTCACACGTACCCCCTCACCCGCTGGCTGGAGGGGGATTGCAGGAAAGGTCCCTGTACCTGAGTGGTCTGGACCATGGGATGGGCGAGTGAGATGGTGAGTAAAAGGAAAAATGAGCCCACCAGCACCGATAACTTCCCCCCTTCCCAAACACTGGGGAAAGTAAAAACAGGAAGGATGGGGTAATGGGGCAAAGATTGGGAAAACAGGACGAGGCCTCCTTGGTGGCTCCCCTGGCCCCTTAGGGTCCTGCTGACTCCATTATTCTAAAAAATATTTTTCTTGCTGAACTAGATAACCAGTAACTGTTATTAACCGTAAGTGCCATAAATTTGTTCATGTATATACCAGTTGTATTGTTTTTCAGCCTGCATAAGTTACCCTAAAAAAACTGTGTCCCCAAGCTGGTCACCACTGCTCCTCTGACTTAAGGGGGCAGTCAGGCTGGCCAGTCTTAATAAAAGACTCCTTTTGGCTTATTCAATTTGTCTGGTGGTCTCATCTCGCACACCATAACAGAAGGGGAGAGTGCCTTTTACCCCAGAACTGAGTCCTGCATAAACTGAAGACCCTAAAACATACCATGAAGTGCTGCAGCTTTCCTTGGAGAGGGAGCTGGCCCAAAATCGCTGCCCTCACCCCTGTCACACACACAATCCAGGGCCAGACAGCAGAGGAGTGACTGTGGACTGACCTGCCTGGACAGCTCTGAGTCATAAGCCCAAACAGAAGCCCTGAGTCCTTCTCCCTAAAAAAAAAAAAAAGGCATCACTTGACTGAGTATGGAATTGGCTTCATTTTGTAATATTTTTTCCTTTTCCTACCAAAAGGGGTTTAAAAGTTGAGGGCTGATTTGTATTCTGAGCACCAGGCAGGCTGCTGCAAGACCAGCACAGTGGGAGAGAGAGCAATCCCGGCCCAGAGACCCTCCAGCCCCAAGACCCTGCCCAGAAGGGAGGAGTCCTGGGTGTAGAGGGGTCCTCCCCTCCCCCAGCCCCTCTTTAGCCTTCATAACAATCACATCCCTGCTGTGCCCAGTTCCTCTTTGTGCTAATAAGGGCCAATCCACACAGAGCTTAGAACTCTGGGAGATCTCAGAGGAATTTCCTTCTGGGGCCTCCCCTGAAGAGCAGCAGGCACTTCATTTGCATACATTAGTATAAGTTATGCATCGGTATACACTTCTCTTTAACATTGCAACCTAGTGAAATCACTCAGACAGCCACATTAAAAACAGGATTTACTCTGGGAAGTCTGACCCTTTTCATGTTAAATCATTTGAATGATCATTTGAATATATTTGCACAAGTAGTGCATTAAAAGGGCCCTCACTGTGTTTTCAGAATTAATGAAACAATTGTGCTACCTTCAAGGAGGTGGTGGGAGGGGGATGTATCTTATCAACAGCTTGCCTGCTAGAAGCAGTCCCAGGCATGCAGGACCTGGCCTGGCCACAGAACAGCCAGGTGGGAACCTCTAACCTCAGAGCCCGGACATTCTCAGGCATCAAGAAATCAGCTTGGAAATTCTCAAAGACAAATTAATTTCATGAGTCCTCCCTGTAGAAAAATAGACCCATGCCTTGTGGAGATAGGAGGGTCTCAGGAAGAATTAAAGCAAGCAGAACAAGGGGACCACAACGCCAGAGCTACTGGGAGTCCTGGAGTGAAAGAATCTCCCTGGAGAACCACGTTGGCTCTGCAGCCAGCGCCAGGGAGGGGCTGACACCTGCTCACATGGTTAGGACACCTTCAGCTAGATTGGCAGGAGCTCATCACACAGGAAGACCAGAAAGCCACAGGCGCAGCTCTCCTGGGGAGGGCTCAGGTGCAGCCTCACCAGCCTGGAGCTGGACGGCTTCTCAAGGTCACACAGCCCTGACTGTCAGAGGAGCAGATGGGATTCAAAGTGCGTGGTGAGGGCACAGTGCAGAGACAGGGGCTTGGCAGGAGAGCCGGGTAAAAGGGTCCTAAGACTCACCTTCTTACTTTACATTTGACAGAGCACATCTTCTTCGCCTCTGCTCTTCATGAAAACTTTCAATTAACAGATAAGAAGCTATGACAAGAAGTGTGTGTCTTGATCAGGTCACTCAGCTAAAGGGCAGTGCAGCACAATGAGCAGCTTTATCTCTCTGACCTGAAGTCCTGAGGCACCTGCTTTCAGGATCAAGCCTCTGCCCAGCATCCAGGTGGGGGCAGCTTCGCAGCCAGGGGCTCTTCACTGAGTCTGTCACATCCAGAGCGTGGGCTGTGAGGTTCAGACCCATTACTAGGGAGAATAATGTCTTTGCTAAGAGCGTTACCCAGAAATGGACCCCAAGAGTGATGCTCTCTGAGACCACAGGCCTGGGGGAGGTGCTCCCTCTGCCCCCACCTCCATGCAGGGCCAGCTTGCCTGTCAGCACCCAGGCACCTCCAGCTGCCAAGCTCAGCTTAACCTCCATGGGTCAGGGTTAAGCCTGCATATGCCCAGAGTTAAGTGTGAATTTCTCAGACCTTTGACCTACCCTACCCCAGGCCTAGATGGCCAGATCTCATCCCAGCCTTCTGTCTGCTTCTAGAAGCTTCAGTCTCACCAAGTCTTTGCAGATCCCCTGACTCATCTGCAGGCAGCACCTCACCCCTCCTTCTCCAACCCCAGTGTGCTGCTTGGCCCTGGCCCCACCTGTCCTCTGGGGCTTTCCACTGACGCCCACCCTGACCTCACGAGACTCAGCAGACTGAAGGCCCCATGATCCACAATGACCTGAGCCTGGGGGGCCGTGGCACCTGGTGAGAGAGATGCAGCCCCCCACCTCCTCCCTGGTCGGCTGGGTCTCTTCCTGCCAGCCTTGGCCATGATGGGCCAGCAGTGACCATTTCTTTTGGCAGAATATCCTCATTACCACTCTGTTACTCAGGCAGGGCTGGTTTCAGGGGAGAACAGGAACTTGTTCCTCTCATTCTCAGCTCACCTGTCCCTGATGGTTTCATTTCACCTTTTTTCTAACACAAAGTGATGACATGTTTTAGGTTAAAATCATTCATTCTCCTTTTCAAGCAAAAGATATGAATTTGGGGAGATGGGTCACAGCTGCCAGGATTGCTCTGTCCCTCGGCCTCACTTAGAGTCCCTGTTCCAGAAACAGACACTCTGTGCCGTCCGCTGCCCTCCTCGTTGACGGGAGTGAGGTGAGTTCTGCAGGGCCCACCTGCACGTGTCCACTGTCCCTTCCACTCCCATCCTAGAGCATAGGCTGTCAAGAATGAGGCCATAATTCTGTGTGCAATGAAGTGTTTACATTTACCAGACAGAAATGCACCCATTCTGCCAATTTTAACTGCTCCACCATCATTATAGGAGTGTACAATTGACAGCATTTTTTGCAAGAGTGGCAAATACTAGGGCATCGCATCAAAGAAATAGCACTGGTTGCAAATAAAATGATAATCACCAATTTTTACTGTTAGGATGGAAGTTGATTTCCTCCATATGAACTGAGTTACTCGACTCGAGTAAGTAGTGACTTGGTCTTCACCAAACGTAGGTCGTTCACTGCTCCCTGAGAGGTGGGACAGAGTTTATCCGGTGGAGTCATTATGGACATGGTCTAAAGAGCTCTCGGGCAAGGTAGGTGGCCTGGCCCAGCTGTGCGCTGTAGCCTCTCTGTGTCACCTCTTGACTTTCCTCTCGTTAGGTCTCATCCATTGGAAGAACCCCCTGTTCAAGGTGCCCAGACTCCTAGGACCCACACCCAGGCATCTCCCAGCTTTCCTGAGATGGCTCCACTGTCAGCTATGGGGTGTAGGAGCCATCAGGGTTCCATTTGATTTTTTATTAAATCATATCTGTGTACATTAATGTATTTATGGGGTACAATGTGCTGATCTTATATACCATTTGGAATGTTTACATCAAACTGGTTAACGCAGACTTTACCTCAATTATTACATTAAGACATTTATACTCTACACTTAATAGATTTGACATGTACCTTTGTAATATGCCCCATAGGTGTGGTCCCCCCAGGGTCCCATTTGAAATCACCCATTTAAAATTGTTTCAGGGAAACCTCTCACATACATCACATCTCTCAGGTCCTTCGAGTTCTGACAAGGTATAACGTGTTCACACAACATTTTTCTCATGTAGCACACAAACTGGATTAAATTCTCACCCCCAGGATTCAGTGTTTGGCTGAATAGGAACTCCTGGTTATGGAAGGGAAGAAATGTAACCAAAAGACAGCTCTCCCTGCTTCCGCTCAATCCCACGTTTCATCCCCCAGTACTCACAGGCCGCCTGCAGACTGACCCTTCCATCTACCCAAACGCTTCATTCCCGCCACCCTGCCCATCTGACCTCCACTTGGGTCATCCGCACTCTCTTGTCTACTGCCCCATCCCGTTCATCTGGGCTCTTACTGCCCTCCCACTTGGGGACAACCCTGACCATGCTGTCAAAGCCGTACCCCTACACTCAGATGGACCCCCCTGTCGCCCTGCTCCAGGCCCACAGGTGCCATCTGTCCCACTCCCTGCCTGGCACACGGGCAGGGCACCTTCACCTGCGCCCCAGGCCTCCCAGGGGTTCGCCCCAACCATCTTTGCAGCCTCACCCCCTGCCACCCCCGGGCTTCTGTTTCCCGACTCCCTCTCTTCTCCTGTTCATATGTTCTTGCCAATGCCACTCTGCCGGCAGGGAATCCTTTGAAAATTCCACGTGACCACGCAAAGCCCGTGATGAAAATCTTGCCCGGCACAAATACTAATGACTTTGAGCTGCCTGCCCCCCATGACCCACTTGGCCTTTGTTTCATCTTGTTTTGTTGTTGTTTACATTACAGTCCTAATAACTAGATTAGTGGAAAAACTACATTTGGAGCCTGTTGACCAGACTGAATCCTGAGCCCTACGGCACACGGTGCAGCTGGCCTGGGGGCCACACAAAGCAGGGGCCCGGCGTTCAGCCCATCTGTGAAGCTTCTGCTCTGCACCTCGCACTGTCCCAAGTACCTCATGGGAATTCCTTTACCCCGTGCACAAGGCAGCCATCATGGAGGACACGATAGCACCAGCATGATGTGCAGATTCGCAAAGCATTTCATAATAAAAACTCGAAAAAGAATTATACAAACAACTTGCCTTGTTTTGCTCTATTTAATATTTTACTTTTTCATTTTTTCTACCTCATCCTCTGTGTCTACCCTGAAATTTTTTCCCACCTCCTGCCCACCTCCAGAGAGCCACTTGAAGCTTCGTGTTCTGTGCGCGTGAGGATACACGGACCGTGTGTCTGCTCCTGTTTTCAAGGCTGAGAGCATAGGCTGAAGCCTTGCAGGGGCCCTTGGGTGGGTCGTACAATAGCACTCTGTGCTTCTGTCACATGGCTGAGCTCGTGGCTGGCAAGGTGTCACTCAGCAAGCTTCTGCCATCCCTCCACCACTCTCCCACACTAGGCATCCTTTGGTGCCACATCCCTGAGTGACGATGAACTCTGCTCATGGCAGCGCCGAGCATAGTCCCACATACCCCTGTGTCCTCGTGTGAGGTTAGGGGGCCACAGGGGTGTCAGCACTGGATATGCACCAGGCACCAGCCAGCTGCTGTCCAAGCAGATGCCCCTCACCCTACACATCTGAACTTCTGTTTCCATCCATCCTTTACCAACAATCAGACTTACCAGGCTTTTGAATTTAGAGAGTCCAATGAGTGTAGAGGAAAGAGCCATGTGTCTCTGCAGAGTCCTTGGACTAAAACCATACTGAGATAGTCCCACACCTGATGTAAAGGTTATTATCAAAAAGACAGAAGGCAACAAGTATTAGGGAGAATGTGCCAGAAAGAACCCTTGTGTACTGGGGGTAAACTGGAAATTAGTACAGTCATTATAAAAATGATCAGAAGGTTTCTCAAAAAGTTAAAAATAGAGCTGCCATATGATCCAGCAGTCCTGCAACTTGGTACAATCAAATTATTTCTAAATTCGTGGAATGAGAAATGTGCAGAACAGACTATTTTGAATAAGGAAAAAGAGGAGGAATTTGTCTACCGGACATTAAGGTACACTAGCAAGAGACAGTAAGGAAAATTGGATGTCCAGTAGAAGAACTGCCTTACAGACCACAAGGATAGGACACGGATTTCAGAGACACATTTACACCCCAGAAGCCCAGTATATGACGATACGGGTATCACCATCAGGGCCGGGACGGGACTGTCTTTGTAGTTAGCATCAAAGCCCCACACTCAGTCAAGGAGAAAAGTGGGTCTGGGACCCTACCTCACACCAGACAGGGGTGACCTCCAGGAGGCTGGAGACCTCACTGAGAAAGAGAAAATGGTAAAGAGCATCCAGGATGTCCTAGACTAATATGCCCTGGGCCGTGTGGTGTAGCCTCTTCTCCTGGGCTACACACCTGCATAGCCTGTTCCTGTCCTGAATACGGCTGACAGATGTAACACAGGGGTAAGCACTTAACCTAGCTATGCATATCCAAACATAGAAAAGGTGAGCAGAAATGCAGGGCTGTAATCCTACGGAGCGACACTGCGAATGCGTTTTCACTGACTGACACCCCATACGTGGCACTTGACTGTTTAGTCCCACAGGGTTGACTGGATGGTTAAAGAAATTTGTATCAAGCCCTTACTGTGGTCAGTCATCGGCAAGCACAAATTTCATTATTGTCAGTTCTGTGTCAATCGCTTTGGACTTCACATTTTTATTAAGGAAACGGAGTGCCCTGTCCTCCTTTACTTCAGCACATTGTCAGGCTGATGGAAGGGGAAACGAGGTCCCTCTGCACTCCTGAGGTGCCCGGCCCGGGTCCCTCAGAACTCCCCTGCACATCTCGGCCTCTGCGGGCCCTGAGGGTGCCCGGTCGGGGTCCCTCTGCACTCCCCTGCACATCTCGGCCTCTGTGGGCCCTGAGGGTGCCCGGCCAGGGTCCCTCTGCACTCCCCTGCACGTCTTGGCCCGGCCGGCTGTGTGTTTCCTTCCTCTTCACTACTGTGTGCTCCTCTTCTGAGTTCACTTATTAACTCAGTAAAAATAACTCCAGAAAGAATTGACTGAGTTCCTAGCATGATCCTACAGCCATTCTGGGAATATCTAAAATAGGCAAATTTTATGTAATCATGAAATTATATTAAAACATTGTCATTGAGAAACACTGAAAAAATGCCTTTGCTGGAACTCTGAAAGTAATATTCTAAAATGCAACTCTGACATGCGGAGTTGAAGAAGAGGCCTCGACCTCCATCCTCTGTCTTTCCTACAGCACCAGGAGAAGTTGTCCTTGGAAGTCACTCATCTGTCTAAAGTTCAGACCCACCAAAGAAGGAACCAGTGACCTGTGGTCACCGTCAGTGAGCACGCTGCACAGCCTCATCCACCTGTCCACTCGGCATCCCAGGCCACTGTGTGTCCTTCAAGCCCATTGAATTCTCCTGAAAATCATTTCTTATTGCCCAAGTCTTCACATCTCCCCACTTCCTCTGTGAAGAGAAAGCCCAGACCCATAGCCCAGACCCCGCCAGGTTACTGGGCAATCACTATCCTGCAGTTCTCCCTTGCGACCTATGTTAAAACAATCTTGTGCACTATTTCTCCAGTCAATCTGCCTGTGTCGGCTGATTTTCAGAGAAACTTCAGAGGGCCAAAGGGCCATGTCCTGGGCTGACACAGTCTGGTCACCTGGTGCCCATTGGCTTCCAGACACGGTGTGAGCTGCTTCACCGGCATTGTTTCCTTTTCATCCTCACAGCCATCCTACAATGGAACTACTGGCGCCTCCCTTTACAGCGGGAAGAAGCTGAGCCTCCGGAGGGCTGGGAACTTGCCAAAGGTGGATTTAGTAAGCTGAGGAGCCACAGTTCAAGCACAGGCCTGCCTTTCCCTGAGGGCAGAGCCCTTCCTGTCTGGCTCTGCCTGGTGCTTCTATCGGGTGCAGACACTCAATCAGAACTCCTCGGCCCTGCCTTGGTACCCTTCTTCCTTCTCACCAAGGACCTATATTCCCAGCCCTGTCCCCGGGCCCTGCAGTGCTGGGTCCCACTGGATCCTCGCACCTGCCTTAATCAAACCATGACGTCAACTACCTACCTGCCTCCTGGACGCTTGCAAATGATGCCCGTGCCATCCCTAGGAAGCAACACAGGGCTGGGCCATCTCGCCACAGATCATTAAGTCAAAGTGAAGAGAACTTAACTGTTATTTGCTGTGTCACCATTTTGACTTTTTTTTCTGGACCAGAAGGCCTCTTCCAATCCCCAAGGCCCCCAGAGAGCTTGTTCATCCATTATCCCTTCCAACCATAGCCTCCCAACATCAAAACCTGAATTAAAGTCGTGTTGGAATTTGAACGTAGCCCAAGAGTGAGGGAGAGATAAGAAGAATGGCTTTAGCTCTGCCCATAAGGACTAATTCACTACAAGGCAGAGGCAATATTTGAAGTCACAAAACTGCACACAAGCCAGACAAATCACTGAGGCCATCAAGTTCCTTCTGCTTTTATGCAAAGACTCAAAATACCAGATGATTTTGAAGATAGTATTTACAGGTGATGCATAGCTTGAATCATAGCAGAGAGGAAAATCAACTAATTTTACTTCTATCTTTGTTTAAAAGGATTGACCCCTTCTCAATGCACCCTGACTCCCATTCTAGGAAGGTGCCCTCCTTTCCCACTCTGCAGACGAGCAAAGCAAAGACAGGTCTTTGTGAATGGGGGTGAAGAGGAGTGAAAAAGAAAACATTCTGAAAGGTGCTTTTAGAAATACTTATGCTAATTTTATAGGTTATTTAGGACAGTAATTACGGAAATAATTTTTACAAATTAAAATTCAGGTAAAATAAAAATTACATGAAATACATTGTCAGCATAGAAAAATGAGTGAGTCCACAGACCCCATGGAGTGTGCCGTGTGCCTCCTGTAATTGGTAGGACGTGTTTTGACTTACTTGAAATGTGAGAAGCATATGCCAAAGAGATGAACCTGTAATTGCATTTCTTAGTCTTTGGAATCAAGCGTGCAAGGTGTAAAGGCACCTTCTCTTATGGCATTTCAATACCCAACTCTATTATTGGCAACAAATACCTGAACTGTGTTTTTTTTTTCTTTTTCTCATGGCACAGATCCAAGACAAAAGTGAAGGTTTGCATTGCAAAGGTGTCTCAGCAAAGAGACCCCCATAACAAGGGGAAAAGCCAAGTGTTTCCATGACAAAGAATATTGGAGGCAGGGGACCCAAAACAGTATCAAAGCAAAAGAAGCTCTCTGAGTGTGTGAACTGATCTTGCACAGGGCAGGGTTCACAGTGCATGGAACTGTTCCTAGTTATCTCCTCCTTCACCCCATCCTGCAGCAACCTTGGAAGCGGGAGTGCGCTGAGGTCAGGTCCCAGACCAGGTCCTGGCCCAGAGTCCTGTCCATCCCTCCACAGCGGAGTTCCCAGTTCCTCCTCCTTTCCTTCACCATCTGCCAGCACCCATTTCAAAGGGGCTTTGTCTTCGCCTACAACACAGCAATCTGACCAGGATTCCTTGGAAAAAGCAAAAATAACACAATCCAAACCATAGAATCCTGTTTTTAAGTTGTATGTATGTTGCCGACATGCTGCCAAACAGGAAGCCACTGCCAAGCTTTGCTTCTGGAGCCAGGATCTGTGCCCTCCACAGAGGAGCCTCAGGGTAGGGCCCAGAAGAAGTCACTGGACAGAGGCCTGAGGACAGGACCAGGGAGGGCCCTGGGACCCAGCCCTGGACTGGCTCTCCCTCTGGAAGGGCTGCTTACTGCCACCCACGTGAGCTGCGCAAGCTGGCCGAAAGTGCTTATCAGAAGGAATGTTCCCCAAGCTGATCATAACTGAGCAATGTGCTGTGGCAAATTGCTTCCTGTTTCCTGATTGCAGGTAAGACAGTGACTGAATGGGAACATTTGTGACAGTTCTGTGCCCACGCGGGCCTGGGCCAGTGCAGCGTCCCCTCCTGGCCTCCCACACAGCACACTGTGGGTTGCAGCTGGTCTTAGCTCAGTGCCATAGTGGGAGGAGCAGCACCGGTCCAGGAAGAGCGTGGCAAGGACTCCATGACACCAGCCTGTCTATGGGAGCTCCCCAACCCCTGCTTCCTAAAAGATGTTGAATATATTCTTATGTCATGAAGCCTATCAATGAAGAACTGTGATTTCTGACAAAGCACCTTCTTTGCACCTCCAGCCCCACAGATGACCCCAGCTGTGTCCCATTGACACCACCCGTCACCCATAAACACTCTTTCCCAGTCTACACTCTTACCCTAAAGCTACTTGGTAACTAGGGACTTACACACGCTGCTTGTTTTATCTCCATTTCCCACATAGACAAATGAGACTCAGAGAAAAGTGGCTTGTGAAGTCACACAGCTGAAAGCGGCAGAGGCCCAGAAGCCCCCCCACCACCCACGTGCTGCTGGCCCCTCCTCTGTGGCCGCCACAGGCTACAAGAGGGGCTTAGCCATGAGGTAGAGACTAAGAGTGTCCTCGGCCCACAAGGCCTTTCCTAAGTCAAGGTCTCAGCAACTCAGTGTCCTCAGCTCCTTCACAGGTCGCCGGCCGGTCAGTCTTCTGGGTGGCATTACAAGCCCTAAAGACAAACAGCTTTACAAAAGATAAACAGAATCTCTCCTGTATGCAACTGACATTCAAGCGAATACAGACGGACATAAAAACATAGCCAGTGCCCACTGTACTGAGTTGAGGACAGGGGCATGAGCAGGCTACAGAGGAGAGCAGGGCACTGGGGCCTCCAGAGGAGCTGCTGCCAGGGAGATCCCAGGATGCTGGACATGAGGGCAGGGCCTAGAGAGACCCCGCAGAAGGGCACATGGTCAGCAAGGAAGCCAGGGCTGAGCAGCCCCCAGGGAGACCCCAGGGTGCTGGGCATGAGGGCAGAGCCTGGAGAGGCCCTACAGGAGGGCACATGGTCAGCAAGGAAGCCAGGGCTGAGCGGCCCCCAGGGAGACCACAGGGTGCTGGGCATGAGGGCAGAGCCCCGCAGGAGGGCAGGCAGAGTGAGGAAGCCAGGGCTGAGCAGACCCCAGGGCCCCTGCCACACAGAGAAGAACCCAGGCTTCTACCTGAGTGGTCAAGGGCACTGGAAGGCATCTCCCAGGAGGGTCCAGCTGGTACTGGGCTGGGAAGGGCTGTGGAGGGGACCTTGGGGCAGCTCTGGCCATGGTCCAGATGAGACCTGACAACTGCTGAACAGGGCAGGGAAGCTGTCACTTGGCCCTGAGAAGGGACATCAAGGATGGAGCCAGGATGGAGCTGCCACTGGCTAGATTGGGAGAGGCCGTGGGGTACCTCTCACCGCCCCCACACCTCCAGCCACTGTGGCCTTACCTTCCCATTTTGGCCTACGCACACCTGTGGGGCTTCCATCACACAAAGTCATGCACTGTCAACACAGAGCACAAATGTAACACCCTTCAAAAGTCTGAGTTGCTGTTCCATTAGAAACAGAAAAGGCACCTTTTGACTGAAAAATAAACCATAGTTACTTAACGTTTATATGGTGACTATTTTCTGGTGGAAATCACCATTCAATACCCTGAAAACAAAATTACAATTTCCTCTCAAAATAATTTAGAACAATTGTTTCTATCATTCTCCATAAATTCCACTTATTATTCACATGTAAACATGGTAAGAAGGCTGGATAGGGCGGAACTTTCAACTTGAGCAAAATGTACAGCCCTCTGTAGACAACAGAGGTCCGGGAGGAGTCTGTTCTGAGCTACCCTGCCCTTAAAGCCTGCACACACTTTCCTCTGCTGTCCGGATCCCCAGGGGACCATTCTCACTAGGACCACTGCAGTAACCCATCCACCCAGTGCACAATCCTTCCCATCTTAATCCAGCCTGTACATGTGATGCCACAAGTATGACTTTCCAAAATGTGATGCGGCTTCCTTGAGTGGTTTGGACTCTTCACACAGTTCCCATCACTTACAAAATGAAGTCCAGGCCCTGAGGCAGACCCCTCACCCCTCACCCGATGGCTACTGCTTCTCCCACCTCCTGGGCTTCATTTCTTCCTGCAAACTCTGCAGCTCAGCCGCAGCAAGCCGCGCTCCACTTGTTCCTGCCTCTGTCCCCTCAACTCAGTTATGCCTGGCGTTAGCGTCCCCATTCTCATTAAACCCGTCCTCAACCTTCCAAGCCCCTCTCACAGACACCACACCGGGGAAGCCCTTGGAGACAGCGCGTGAGAGTCAGGCGCCCTGGGTACCACCACGGTGCTCGGCCCTACTGCTGTCTGACACCTCACGCTTTGAAGTCGTCTGTATCTTTGTCTCCGATGCCTTTTTTTTTTTTTTTCAGAAGCAAAATCTATTTTTTTATTATTATTATTAAATCATAGCTGTGTACATTAAAGCAATCATGGGGCACCATACACTGGTTTTATAGACCGTTTGACATACTTTCATCACAATGTTTAACATAGCCTTCCTGGCATTTTCTTAGTTATTGTGTTAAGACATTTATATTCTACATTTACTAAGTTTCACATGTACGCTTGTAAGATGCACCGCAGGTGTAATCCCACCAATTATGGCCCCTCTGCCCATCCTTCACCCTCCACTTCTCTCCCTTTCCCCCTTCCCCATATTCTTAGGTTATAACTGGGTTATAGCTTTCATGTGAACTAATTAATGAGAAATTAGTTTCATAGTAGGGCTGAGAACATTGGATACTTTTTCTTCCATTCTTGAGATACTTTACAAGAAGAATATGTTCCAGCTCCATCCATGTAAACATGAATGAGGTAAAGTCTCCATCTTTCTTTAAGGCTGCATAATATTCCATGGTGTACATATACCACAATTTATTAATCCATTTGTGGATAGATGGGCACTTGGGCTTCTTCTATAACTTAGCAATTATGAATTGGTCTACAATAAACATTCTCCTACAAAATCTTTATTAAAGTGTGATTTTTGGTCTTCTGGGTTCTGATCATGAAGAGATGCTGGATAATATCAAAATATCAAATCAATATCAATTCCTATACCTACTAGAGGAATTGTAGGATCGAATGGCAGGTCTATTTTTAGATCTCTAAGTGTTCTCCAAATATCTTTCCAAAAGGAACGTATTAGTTTGCATTCCCACCAGCAGTGTAGAAGTGTTCACTTTTCTCCACATCTACGCCAACATCTCTGGTCTTGGGATTTTGTGATATGGGTTAATCTTACTGGAGTTAGATGATATCTCAAAGTAGTTTTGGTTTGCATTTCTCTGATGATTAAAGATGATGAGCATTTTTTCATATGTCTGTAGGCTGTGCGCCAGTCTTCTTCAGAGAAGTTTCTCTTCAAGTCCCTTGCCCAGTCTGCAATGGGATCACTTGTTCTTTTCTTGCTCATATATTTGAGTTCTCTGTGCATTCTGGTTATTAAACCTTTGTCAGAGACATAACCTACAAATATCTTCTCCCATTCTGAGGGCTGCCCCCTTGCTTTACTTACTGTGTTCTTGGCTATCCAGAAGCTTTTTAGTTTAATCAGGTCCCAGTAGTGTATTTTTCATGCTGCTTCAATTTCCCAGAGGGGTCCTCCTCATAAAATATTCACCCAGGATGATTTCTTCAAGGGTTTTCCCTGCACTTTCTTCAAGTATTTTTATAGTTTCATGTCTTAAGTTTAAATCTTTTATCCAGTGAGAGTCTATCTTAGTTAATGGTGAAAGGTGTGAGTCCAGTTTCAATCTTCTACAGGTTGCCAGCCAGTTTACCCAGCACTATTTGTTAAATAGGGAATCTTTTCCCCACTGAATGTTTTTAATTGGCTTGTCAAAGATCAAATAACAGTTAAGTAGCTGGGTTCATCTCTTGGTTCTCTATTCTGTTCCATACATCTACCTCTCTGTTTTTGTGCCAGTACCATGCTGTTTTGATCACTATTGATTTATAGCATAGTCTGAGGTCTGGTAGCGTGATTCCTCCTGCTTTGTTTTTATTTCTGAGTAATGTCTTGTCTATTTGAGGCTTTTTATGATTCCATATAAACAAAGTATTATTTTTTCGAGATCTTTAAAGTATGACAGTGGAGCTTTAATAGGGATTGCATTAAAATTGTATATTGCTTTGGGTAGTGTGGACATTTTAACAATGTTGATTCTTTCCAGCCATGAGCATGGTATGTTTTTCCATTTGTTAACATTTTCAGCTATTTCTTTTCTTAGAGTTTCATAGTTCTCTTTATAGAGATCTTTCATGTTGTTTGTTAGATAAACTCCCAAATATTTCATCTCTTTGCCACTACTGTAAATGGAATAGAGTCCTTGACTTTTTTTTCAGCTTGACTATTGTTGGTGTATATAAAGGCTACCAACTTATGAGTGTTGATTTTATAACCTGAGACGCTGCTGTATTCCTTGATCACTTCTAAGAGTTTTGTAGTAGAATCCCTGGTGTTTTCCAGGTATACAATCATATCATCTGCGAAGAGTGAAAATTTGATCTCTTCTGACCCTATATGGATACCATTGATCACCTTTTCTTCCCTAATTGCAGTGGCTAAACTTTCCATTACAATGTTAAAGGGCAGTGCAGACAATTGGCAACCTTTCCTGGTTCCTGATCTGAGTGGAAATGATTTCAATTTAACTCCATTCAATACGATATTGGTTGTGGGTTTGCAGTAGATGGCCTCTATCAGTTTAAGAAATGTCCCTTCTATACCAATTTTCTTATGTGTTATGATCATGAAGCGATGCTGGATAATATCAAAAGGTTTTTCTGCATCAATTGAGAGAAAGATATGGTCTTTGTTTTTTAATTTATGTGCCAAATTATATTTATTCATTTACATATATTGAACCAGCCTTAGACCCTGGGATAAAACCCACTTGGTCATGATGTATAATTTGTTTGATGTGTTGCTGGATTCTGTTTGTTAGGATCTTGTTGAATATCTTAGCATCAATATTTATTAGTGATATTGGTCTATAATATTCTTTTCTTGATGGGTCTTTTCTTGGTTTGGGGATCAAGATGATGTTTGCTTCATAGAACATGTTGGGTAGTATTCCTTCTTCTTCTATATTTTGGAAAAGTTCAGTAATATAGGTACTAGTTCCTCTTTATAGGTTTGGTAGAATTCTGACGTGAAGCCATCTGGTCCCAGGCTTTTCTTTTTAGGGAGATTTTGTATGGTTGATGCTATTTCAGAACTTGATATAGGCCTGTTCAACATTTCCACTTGAGTCTGGCTAAGTCTTGGAAGGTAATATGCTTCCAAGTATCGGTCAATTTCCTTCAGATTTTCATATTTCTGAGAATAAAGTTTTTTGTAATGTTAATTAAGGATTTTTTGAATCTCTGAGGAGTCTGTTGTTATTTCATCTTTGTCATTTCTCATTGATGAAATTAGAGATTTTAGTCTTCTTTTCCTAGTTAGGTTAGCAAAAGGTTTATCTATTTTATTGACCTCTTCAAAAAAACAACTTTTTGATTTAGTGATCTGTTGTATAATCCTTTTGCTTTCAATTTTATTTAATTCTTCTCTAATTTTGGTTATTTCTTTTCTTCTACTGGGTTTGGGGTGGGAATGTTCTTCCTTTTTCAGTTGCATGAGATGTCCCATTAAGTTGTTAACTTCCTCTTTCCATTCTGTTCAGGAAGGCTTGCAGTGTATAAATTTCCCTCTTAGGACTGCTTTTGCAGTATCCCAGAGGTTCTGATAGTTTGTGTCTTCATTGCTGTTTTGTTCCAAAAATTTGATAATTTCTTTCTTATGAACCAGCTATCATTCAGCATAAGGTTATTTAACTTCCATGTTTTTGTATGAGTATGCAGATTCCTGTTGTTACTGAGTTCAACTTTTATTCCATGGTGGTCTGAGAAGATGCAAGTAATAATTTCTATTCCTTTAAATTTACTGAGGTTAGACTTGTGACCTAAGATGTGATAGATTTTGGAGTGTGTTCCATGGGCTGATGAGAAGAATGTGTATTCAGTTTTGTTGGGATGAAATGTTCTGTAGATGTCTGTTAAATCCAAATGTTGAATGGTTAAGTTTAAATCTAAAATTACTTTGCTCAGCATCTTATTGGAGGATCTATCCAATACTGCCAAAGGAGTGTTAAAATCTCTATTATGGAGCTGGAGGAAATCAAGTTGCTCATGTCTGTTAGAGTTTCTCTTATAAATTGAGGTGCATTCTGGTTGGGTGCATAAATGTTAATAATTGAAATCTCATCATATTGAGTATTATCCTTAACAAATATGAAGTGACCCTTCTTATCCTCCTTACTTTTGTTGGTTTCAAACCTATTGTATCTGCAAATAGAACTGCAACACCTATTTTTTTCTGATTTCCATTTGCCTGAAATATGGATGACCATCCTTTCATCCTGAGTCCACATTTATCTTTTAAGGTAAGATGAGATTCATGTATGCAGCAGATATCTGGCCTGAGTTTTTGTATCCAGTGAGCCAACCTGTGTCTCTTTAGAGGACAGTTTAAGCCATTCACATTAATGGAGAATATTGATAAGCCTGGTAGAATTTTGGGTATTGAGTGTTTTCGAAAGTCCAGTGGGCATTTTTAATCCTTTCGCCACTGTGGAAGTTGGAGTTTGATCAAAAGTTTCTGAGTGAGTTTACTTTTGTGGTGGAGGATTGAGCTGGTCATTATGGAGGATAGGTCTGAGAATACTCTGGAGAGCTGGTTTAGTTAAGGAAAATTTCTTCAACATGTGAATGTCATTAAAGTATTTAATTTCTCCATCATAAATGAAACTCAGTTTAGCTGGATACAGGATCCTAGGTTGAATGTTATTTTGTTTTAGGAGATTAAAAGTCTATGACTACCCTCTTCTAGCTTGAAAGCTTTCAGCAGAGAGATCTGCAGTCATTCTAATATTCTTCCCTTTGTAGATTATGGTTTTCTTATGTCTGGCTGCCTTCAGAATTTTCTCCTTTATATTAACTTTAGTGATGTTAATTATGAAGTACCTGGGGGATATCTTATTTAGGTTGAGTGGTGCTGGGTTTCTGATACTGTGTGCTATCTGAATTTCAGAATCTCTTGGCATGTCTGGAAAATTCTCTTTCATAATTTCATGGAGAAGAGCCTCTGTGCCTTGCAAAGCCACTTCATCACCTTCAGGGATTCCTATGAGGCAAATATTAGTTTTCTTTGAATTATCCCAGAGCAGTCTGAGAAAATGATCCATTTTTGCTCTCCATTTCTCTTCCTCTTTGAGAGTTTGGGAGCGTCAAAAGCTTTATCTTCAATGTCAGAAATCCTTTCTTCTGCTTGTTCCACTCTGTTACTGATGGATTCTACTGTATTTTTCAGATCTTTGAGGGCTGCAAATTCTTGTCTCAATGTGTCAAAATATTTGGTGATTTCATCTTTAAATTCATTGAATTCTTGAGACAACTTTTGAAATGCTCCTGGAATTTCTGATTCCAACTTTTCCTCTATTCTATTAATCTTGTTTGCAATCCAAATTCTGAATTCAATTTCTGACATCTCAGCCATCTGTTTATGAATGGAATCTTCAGTTGTGCCTGCCATATCTTTCCTTGGTGGTGGGATTGATCTACTCTGGTTATTCATGTTACCAGAGTTTTTCCACTGATTCTGCCCCATGATTATTTTACACCATTTGACTAGATGAGCAGATAAAGAGAATTTTGCTTGGGGTTCCAGGAGAAGTGATTAAGCAGCCCTTTGTCCAAAAGCTGGGAATGGTGTCTTTACCTTTACTCCTGGAGCTTTGCCAAGGACCCGTACAGTGCTATGGCCTGAGAAACTTGGGACCTGCTTGGTGTGGTGGGGCTAAGTAGCTCTCTGTCTTGTTTTCAGCTGATCTCTGTCCTACCCTAGTGAATCAGTTACTCTGGGTTGAAATCTCAGCTGTGGAGAAATACCAGCAATTAAGTCACCCGACCCCATAGGCAACAATTGGAAAAGGAAAATCAAACCTTCCCACAACCACATACCCAAGGTACTACTTGGATAGTTCTTGGGTGATTGGCCCAGTTCAAGAGGTCCAAATCAATTGTCTCATCAGCATCTGTCTCAGGTGGGAGAGTTCAAAAAGTCTCTGGCAACTAGATCACAGGGGTCTGCTGGCAACTCAAATGTGACTCATTCTGGTGCTCTGTGAGGTCAGGAGGATCCACCCAGCAAATAGATTAGTCTGGGAAGGTTGGTGCCTCCTTCCCCACCTTGCACCTCTGTCACACCCAGTCACTAATAACCCCACAGGTCTGTGACCCAGTTCCCTCCTATGAGCAGATACTCCATGGGTTTGCATCTGCCTGAATCACAGGGAGATCTATATCTCCTCAGCCAGGCTGCATTCTCTGCCACTATCTGCAGGGGGAGGTAAGGCCTGACAACCTCTGGTGCTTAATGGAGGTTGGGGAAGTTCACTCAGTTTCAACCCTGCCCCTGATTGATTTTGCTGACAGAACAGAACAACTTCATCAAATTTGTTTCTTTCCCAGCTATATCCCCCTGTAGAACAGATGCTGTTTGAGTTCACAGAACCTATGACTCAGGCCCAGTCTCTGCCCCTGCCGGTCTCGGCTGCAGTTTGTATTGGGGCAGACAGTTAGCTGTCAGTTCCAGCCTCTGACTGCCCTCCTTTGTCTCAGCTAATGTTCCCCTGAGGGCCGGGAGGGTCTTAGGCTCAGTAAAGCTGTCCTCTGGGTCAACCCCACCCTGGGAATCTGCCAGCTCTGCGCATGTGTATTCTAGTCCCCACGCTCCACCCAGGCTGGTACTGCCTCAGGCAAACCCTTTACTCATGGGGCCTGCGTTTCTGTACCGGATCTGTTCCACCAGTGGCTGCCACCAGAGAAGATGCCCGGCCTCCTCTGTTTGCCCAGAGAGACGGGGGTGTGACTCCGGAATATCCAGGGGTGAGCCCTATTGTTGCCACTGCAGCTGCTGCTCTGTGCCTCGGGGCACCGCCGCTCCTATATGGCTTCCTCTCAGCTGACCATCCTCTCCTCACTCCCGTGCTGCAGAATCAGCACCAACCAGCAGCAGTCCATGACCTGTCCACACCTCTCGAGAAAATACCCAAGAATCTGGACTCTTGAGGGACAGGCTTCCAGACCTCAGAGTGAGAATGTAGGGGAGTGCTGGGAGTTCAGAATTGTAGGTAGAGAATATATACAGTTTTATGCCTGGCAGGAGAGTGCCATGGCACCCTAGTATGGGAAGTCGGTTCAGTTTTTAGAGGGTCTCTCCCATGAGATATAATGGGAGGACTTTTGAACTTCTGTATGGAGTAATGTGAGCCCTTCTCATGGGAGAGGGGACTTCCGTCCACTTGGCTATGGATTTTGTACCTTTTGTTTGTATCCTTGGGGTCACAGCTTGCCTCAGCAGCATTGATGTGCATTCTTCAACCTTCTCTCTTGGCTCCACTCTAATCCACCAGGTTACTTGCTAAACTTCTGTCCTTTAACTCCTTCTGGAAGGGAGCCTCTGTGGAAAGCTGGCTTCAGTCGGCCAGCTTGCCTCCACCCCCTCTGATGCCTCTCAGAAGCTCTGCTTCACCCAAGGTCCAGCCAGACACACCCAGAAGGAACAAGACTTCCCCGTGACAGCGCTGTGTTGCATGATCATGCTATACCAGTGTTTTCTGAGTCCTAAGTTCAGCTACTTGTTCTGGAGCTATTCAGAAAATGAGGCAAGAGCTTCTCAGAAGAGCCACACCATGGCACCCTGGGAAGGTGGGACAAGGGGTCGCCGCAGCACAGCCCTCACCACCTGCAAAGCAGCTTGTGTTATGGTCCTTCACTGCCTCAGCAACTTAGTCACAGGCACAATTTTCAGGGAACCTGTCTACAGACACCTGAACCACTTTTCCAAAATGCACAAATCCTTACACTTGTAAGGAGTTTCAGCATTTCAAAGATTGCTCATTAACTCAGCCATTTATTTGTTCTAGAATTCAAAAAGTGTCAGACCCTTACTGCAGTTTATGTTTATGAGATAGAGCTCCCACTACTTCCTCATTAAATTTGACATGTGAAATGCCGGACTGGACAAAGCCCATCCTTGCCATCAGTGGGCAGGTCTCCTGGTCTCGCCTGAGTCCCCACAGAGAACATAGTTGTCACCACGGACAAGATCCCATCTAACACGGAGGCAAAGTGTCAACACACTTCGAATATAGCTTAACTAACATTCAAATAACTGTTTACAAAATAACAGGTAACTTTACTGAGCACTTACCAAACGTTTGGTGCCTGTCTCTGTCCATTCCTGTCCCTATAACAAAATGCCTAACTTGGGGAAATTGACAAAGAACAGAAACTAATTTCTCTTAGCTCTAGAGGCTGAAATCCAAGATCAAGATTTTGGATGTCCAGTGAGAGCTGGGTCTCTGCCCCGAAAATAACAGGTGGTTGCTGTGTCCTCCAGAGGGGAGGATCACTGTGTCATCACAGGGTGGGAGGGGTTGAGGGTGAATGGGGGACTTGCTGTGTGTTTCCCGCCTTTTCCTCAGAGTAATAATCTGTGCATGAGGGCAGAGCCTAATCAATGCCCAGAGGCCATTCCTCCTAACACTGTTGTTGCATCAGGAGTTAAATTTCAACAAGAAATTTGGAGAAGTCCTCCAACCTCAGCAGTGTTTTTAAGGTACTGCCATACTAACCCTCACGACACACCTGTGATCTCAGTTCTCTAAGTTGTTGTCTACACTCTACAGATCAGGAAACTGATGCGTTAAAGAAGCTAAGTAATTTCCCTGAGGTCTCAGAGGTAGTAGCTAGTATACTAGGTTCGGTAATAATTTCCTCTAGGAGAACGTTTCAATGGCTCTCAAAGGCAAGTTTTCTATTCTGATATCAAAGCAAAGTTAGTAATTCCAAATCACCCAGTGTAGGTACCTTGACTAGAGTAGGGTTCACTAGCTGTAAAAAGACACAATTCTGAAAATAAGCAGAGTGCATCAAAGTCCACCTGCAGTGCATGGTGAAACCCACGCATGAGGCCTGAGGACACCCTGAACAGTTACGTGGACGTGGAGTGTGTGCATGAAACCCAGAGATACTCAGAACGCCCACTGAGGGGCCTCGCGTTACAGGCATTTTAAATCTCTCCTCCTACAGAACAAAACGCACTGGCTTCAGCTAGCCCAGCTACTGGTAAACGCCCAGAGCCCCCAGCAGGGATAGGACAGCTGGTCCAATGCAGCCACCAATGCACCCTCAGTCTATTACACAGATGTCATATTCTGTCAGCTTTGGGACATTGTTTTACAATGCAATATGAATGAAATATGAGAGTGTTTTCCATTTATTGCCCAGACTCTAATTTTACAAAGCTCCAATAATTATGAGAGTCCATCTAGCCATGGCAGAGCTCAGGGAGCCGGCTGGGTGCAGAGCAGGGCACTGCCTTAGTCAGGCCTCTATGTAGCTATCTCTCTTGGAGGAAGGTCCATTAGCACTGAGAGACCTCATACAGCTAATGAGTGGGAGGGAGACTCCCTCAATGGAGGAGCAAAGGGCCAAACCCAGAAGCCCACCCTTCCCCTCCACCTCAAGGCCTGTGGCGTGCATGTGGAGGGCTGTAGCTGTGACGTCCCCTCTGCCTCCCACCACTAACAGGAGGCCACACACACCTGAGTGCTGAGAGCCAGCGGGATGAGGGAGGAACTTTCTGGGGGAGTGCATCTTTGTTTTAATATAAGGACTTCTTTTAATGTAAAAACATGTAATTAACCAAATATCAAATGCCATTGAGCATCCCCCCAAATGATTAATGATCACTAAGAGCCAGGCACTACATGGTAATTTCCAGTATCATCAAGTGGACTTTGGCCCCCTTTGTTTCCTTTTTAATGCCTGCTCCAAAATGATCAGACCCATGAACTTGGGATGTGTGACCCACCCTCTGTCTTATACTTACATGGAGCATGATTACATATAAGAATGACTACGGCTTGGTAGTTGCTTTTTTTTTTTTTTTTAATCTAAGAAAATAGCAACATAGTCTGTTTATCTTTCTGCATTTTCTTTTTTCCACTTGTAATTACATTGTGAGATCGGCCCCACTTGGCTGCGGTTTGCCACTTTATGGTAGACAACAACTTGTCCATCTCCCTACTGAGAAACACTTGGGCTGTGCCAATGAATCACAGAGGTCACACAAAGCACACGGATGGGCACCATTATACCTGTGTCCTTACTGATTTTGTAAGAATTTATTATCATCGGGTGGCGCCTGTGGCTCAAGGAGTAGGGCACCGGTCCCATATGCCGGAGGTGGCAGGTTCAAACCTAGCCCCGGCCAAAAACAAAAAAAAGAATTTATTATCATCATGAACCAAGAAGTAGAATTTCTGGCCAGTGGTATATTTTTTCCAGATATTGCCAGAGAACTCACCAGGGTGGGGGTGCACTGTTACTCTCGCTAGCAAGGAAACAGCTTCTGCCTCCTTATCTTCTTACTAATGTTTGCATATTAAAAATTTTATCAATGTGATAATTATAATGTACATTTTATTATTTCATTTTTAATTTGCCCAGCTTATGAGGGAAGTTGTGTGCTTGATACAAGATGAAAATCTAATTGCACTATTTTTCAAATGGATTACCAATTTTTCAATGAATTGTTTTTTTTCTTTCCAATCTTTGTGGCTATTTATTTCTCTTGGTTTATCACATTGGTTAAAATCTTTAGGGTGATCCTGACTAGTCTGAGAGACAGTAGGCACCATCGTATTGTTTATTAATTTCATGTGAGGGCATTAAAAGATTCATCATTGAATACTGTGTTTGTTGTAAATTTTTGGTAGTCTTTATTAACTTAATGAAGTTTTCTACCTTCATAGTTTGCTAAGTGATTTAATAATTAAGTGGTATTGAATTTCTTTTTTTTTTTTTGGCCGGGGCTGGGTTTGAACCCGCCACCTTCGGCATATGGGGCCAGTGCTCTACTCCTTTGAGCCACAGGTGCTGCCCAAGTAGTATTGAATTTCATTGAACACATTTACTGAAAATTTATATCAAATTATTTTCTGATGTTAAATCAACTTTTCATGGAGGGGATAGATTTTACTTTGCAAAAATGTAGAATTACTTTTTACACACTAAATTCATTTTGCAAAATTTTAACATATAGTTTACTCATTATATAAATGAGTAATGTTGGTCTAAGACATTATTTTCCCATGGAAATTTTCTAGTTTTTTGTAAAGATTAAACTAACCTCATTAAGTGATTTAGTTATCTTTCTTTCTCTATCACATGAAACATTTTTCGTTGATAAGAGATTTTTCAACTCGAAGATAAAACTGCATTGAGCTGTTAGCTTTCCCAAGATTTTTTCAACTACGGTTTCCTTTTCTTTCATGATTACTGATCTTTTTATTTTTAAGTAAATTTGATTATTTATATTTTTCTTAAAGACTGTCTATTTCATCTATTTTTCAAAAATTTTGGCATGTTCTGCATAATTTTAATCCTTGGAATTTGTGACCTTGTTCAACATCAATTTAATTAATAAAAACATTTCTTGTATACTTGAAAAGAATATATACTCAGTTTATGTGGCACAGTATTCTGCACATGTTTATAAGATCAAGTTTGTTGATTGTGTTCTGCAAATCATCCACAACTTTTTTAATGTTGTGTCATCATGACCTACCAGGTTCTATGAGAAGCATTTTTGATTCTCTCACTGGGATTGTATATATGTGCATATATGTTACATATGTATTTAAACACATGTAGTACACTGTGGATACATCGTGGTACATGCATGGTGGGTGTGGAGAGTGTGTACATGCTGTGTTGAAAGATTACAACTCATGATTATTATATATTCATTAAGAGTTTTTCTCTTTAGCATTAGGTAACAGCCTGTCGTCATTTAATAATATTCCTACCTTAAGTTGTATTTTTCTTGATATCCCTAAAACTTCCTCTTTTGGGTAAAAAATTTACATAGAATATTTTTAAGTCCTTGTCCCATCTTACATTCTGCCATTCAATGATTTGTCTAGGGGTCAATTTTCATAGGTGAATTCACTCTATTTTCATGTAAATGATTAATGATGCCTTTGTATTTATGTACAACCTCTGATTTTGATTTTTATTAACTGTAATTTTCTGGGCTGCTTCTTTTCTCCTTAGCAGGAAAATGTTTGAGTCATATTACAAATGTAATTTGCAGAATATCAGAATCATAGGTAGACTCATTTTTGTTAGAACATTTGCTTTATACAACCCTCTCCGTAATATAAACACAGGCATGTACACACAGGCACATTCATTTTGGTTGAACCATTTGAAAAAGAATTGCAGATATAATAGCCCTTAATTCTCATGCACTTCAGCACGTACCCACTTAGAACAAGGACATGTGCCTGTGTGACCCAAGACCCACCTGATACTCAAAAAATTTAACAGGGCCATTGAGCTGTCATGTAATATTTGGCCCCTGTCCTGATTCTAACAGTTGCCCCACCACTCCCTGACCTGCACTGTCGTTTCTCTTTAGCCTCCTTTAGTCTAAGGTGATCTCACCACCTAACTTGGTCTTCCCTTATGTTGGCTCTTTTGAGGCTTGGGCCAGGGGTTTGCAGAATAACTCCACGTCTGGCCTTGGTCACTCTCACAATTCCCTCCAGGTTGACTACCCTGGCAAAGCCCCTACAGGAGTGATCACTTTACATAGTCAGTCTGTCCCATTACTGGTGACATAAGGTTTCACACTTAGTTAAGGAGAGAACCACTAGACTGCCCACTCTAAAGGCACTGTTTTCTCCTTTTAAATGTAAGTGAACTGAAGGAAGATGCGGGAAGGCCACGTAGCTGCCTTGTCATATTCCCTGGTTCTACTTCACATGGTTTGAGCAAACTGTCATACTGCTGGCTGCAAAAGCAGTGAGTATGTGTAAGTAAAATACCTCAGGCAATAAAAACAGTAGTGGTGTTTGGTGTCTGCTGCGCATTCGCTGAGTGTCCACTGAGGGCCACCACAGCATGTATTGTCACCTCTGAACCTTTCACAGCCCTTTGAGTTCATCTCCTTCCATCCCCGCCCCGCAGCTGAGGACGCTGAAGCTAAACGGATCTGAGCAGCTTGCTCTGGGCTGCTGTCTCCATTCATTTCGTGCAGGAAGCTATAAGGGGATGCCTGCCTCTGGGTGATTCATACAAAAAGAGGCTGATTTAGCTCTGAGCGCCACAGGCTGCCCAAGAAGCTGGACACCAGCATCTGCTCAGCTTCTGGTGAGACCTCTTCTGCTGCGTCAGTACGTGGCAGAGAAATTCCAGAGGAAGCGGCAAATGCTAAGAGAGCCCCAGGCAGGGCAGGTCCCGGCTTCATAGCAACTCACTCTTGAACCACGCCATTCCCCAACTCACCACTGGGAGAGTGACACAAGCCATTCCTGGGGGACCCGTCCTGGTGACCCTAACACCTCTCAGCGGGCCCCTCTGAGGATCAAAGTTCAACAGGAGGCTGGTGGGGACAAGCACGTCCAAAGCACGGCCAGGCCTGGGTGGGCTGGTTCTGGCTCCACGTGACTCTGAAGCCGGCGTCACTGCAGATCATTTATCCCCTGTGGGTCTCCAGGTTCAGCACCATCATGAGGTCATTTGTCCTGCTCTCTGGTTCTCCACGGCTCTTCATTTCCCACTAAAATGACTCTAACGTGGCGAAAGGGAGAGAGGGAGGAAGAGGAGGGACGGTGTAGGAACCTGTCCACTATCTCCCCCAAACTGCGACCAAGACCCAGAGTGAGCTTCAGGGAGACAGCACAGAAGCCCCACTCGCCGGGGACTGCTGCCAGATCTGGGGGTGCAGTCCGGGAATGACACGCCCCACACAGGCAGCTTCCCTGTGTCCACATCCCTGGGAGAGGCTGCTCTTCACTGACCTGGAGAGGACAACAGAATCTCTAAGGCTTTTCTTTTTCCCTTTTTTTTTTTTTTTTTTGGTAGAGACAGGGTCTCACTCTATGGCCCTCGGTAGAGTGCCGTGGCCTCACACAGCTCACAGCAACCTCCAACTCCTGGGCCTAAGCGATTCTCCTGCCTCAGCCTCCCGAGAAGCTGGGACCACAGGCGCCCGCTACAACGCCCGGCCATTTCCTGGTTGCAATTAGGCCGGGGCCGGGTTCGAACCCGCCACCCTCGGTGTATGGGGCCGGCACCCTACCGACTGAGCCACAGGCGCCGCCCTCTTTTTCCCTTTTATAGGACCCTGAAAGTTTCCTGCAGGGGCCACCTAAGCACCCCCCAGACCCTCCTGGAAAGTACAGGCCTTGTCCTCTAAGGTGTCACAAGAGGGGAAGGTACCAGCAACCTCAGACTGAGCAGAGGGCTCTGAGCTCCTCCTCCCCCTGCCCTGGAGGCAGCTGCAAGAAATGGACACAGGCCAGGGTCTCCAGACCATGGCCAAAGCACATGGTCCCACAGACCTGGGGTCCTGTGTGCTCCGGAGTCAGGAGACAGGGTGTAAGACGCACACCACGGAGGTCTGTAATTGAAGACTACAGTGTAGGTAAGAAGGGGAAGGACGAGATCTTCAGACAACCAAATCAATGATTACACCCATCGGGGAAGAAATAAAGGGAATCGAATTATGAGGTGACATCTAACAAAAGGCACATCTCAGGGCTTCAGTCTTGGAATAGAATAACCACCATGAACTTACCTCCCCCAAACACCTCTCTCTGCAGACTACAAGTAAGGGATTTTCCAGCTTTATTTTGGGCACCTTTCCCCCAGTTCTCTACAATGCCTCTTATAGTAATGTGTCATCCCACTAGTGCATCTCTAGGAAACCCAAGAGCGAATGGAGCCACAATGCTAGGCCGACAGCTCCACCCTTATGGGAGGAGCCATATGTGCATGCGCAAAGTCAGCAGCTCCGCCCAGCCTTTGGAGACATATGCGCATGCGCGAGGTCGGCAGCTCCGCCCAGCCTTTGGAGACATATGCGCATGCGCGAGGTCAGCAGCTCCGCCCAGCCTTTGGAGACATATGCGCATGCGCGAGGTCGGCAGCTCCGCCCAGCCTTTGCTCTTTATTGGCTGCACCTTCACCCTTGGGCAGCGCCAGCTAGAGCGGGTAGTAGGGGACTCGCGCACTGGATCAGTTTGCTCCCTTTGCGCTCGAGAAAAGTGGATCTCAGAGAAGGTAAGAGTGACTCTGTCTCCCTCAGAGGGTTAGAACAGAGGCAGGGGCAGAATCTCCACCTCCAGACCTACCTGGTGCTCAAAGAGGCCTCTGCCACAGAGGCCCGGGCCCCGCCGTGCCATTAGCTGTGGGAGAGAAAGCTCACCACACTTGCCTCACCAAGCCGGAACCCCTCTGGGTCACTACCCCCTGGTGGTCATGGAACAATGAGGGGACTGCCCTACATCCTCTTTACACGTGACGTGGATTCCGAAGTAGAGATGGGGCAGAAGCTTGAGGCTGAGTCCTCTGCAGACTCCTGGGCTGGGAGCTCTGAGCCCCACTCGGAGGAGCTGCTGGAGCCATCACACCGCCTCTCATAGCCCCGGACGGTTGCAGAGGGTGGCTCGTCCCCAGGTGGGCGCGGCGGTCAGGACGCCCGTGCGGTGGGGCTGCAATGGCACCCCAGCTGAAGCGTGCACAACAGTGTTCTCTGCTTTTTTCATGACGTTTCTAGCCATTTGTTAAGTTTTGGAAGTGGTTATGCACAGAGGGCCTTGAAAACGGGAAAACCAAGTACAACCTCTCGGAACAGCTTTGCGGGCAGCTCTCATGAGGACGTGCGTCTCCATGGCGACCAAGGTCTGCTTTTGAGCTCAGAAAAAACAGCCCGCACACTCCCAGGGAGAGGGGATGCTAGCCATCCCCGTGGACCTGACGGATGAGCCGAGGCAGCTTCTGTGGGTGCTGCCCCACTGCAGCACCACCGTGAGGTGCTCCCCCAGTGCATCATCATCTCAGGCCTGCCAGAGAGCAGGTGACGTGACCTCCAAGACATCTGTTCTTCCATGAGATGTCATAGGCACTGTGCAGATGGCCAGTGAGGTTCTCGGAAGATCCGGCAGTGAACGTGTCCCTCCCAGAGCCATCAGTGGTGGTGGGGACGGTGGGGTGGTGGGAGGGAGTAGATCAAAGGCATCCAAACAGCCAATATTTATTCAACAGATATGTAGAGACAGGCATCACACTGTTAGCTGAGCCCAAAAGCTGGGAAGTGTCCAAATAGGTCACCAGCATCAAACACAGGGTGAAAGCAGGCATTGGGGCTCACACCAGAGCTGGGGGAGAAAGGGAGACCTGGGAGGTTCTGGTGCCTGGGGCTGGGGTCCTGTGTTCCCTGGCTGGCCTAGGGCAACTGTCTCTGCCTGGCCACTCTCACATGAGCCAGACAGAGACAGAGCCAGGCAGAGAGCACCTGCTGCTGGGGTGTGACTGCAGGTCCTCCACAAGACAGAGGCAGCTGAGAGACACAGCCCTGCCAGGAGAGGTGGTGGCAGGGCTTCTGGGAAACTGGGGCAGCCTCCCTCCCCCTCCATGAGGGCACAGAGCTTCCCTGAGTATGAGAAACACCTGGGGAACGAGGGCACAGCGGCCTTCATCCAGGCAAGCAGCAGGAGACATTTGCAGTGTGCTGGGAGCCACCCATGCTCCAGTTTGTCCTCCTCTTCATCAAGCCTCTAACAGGAGAGTGGCCTGATCCTGCAGTGAGCCCTCAGCATCACAAACAGTCTACATCAGCTCTGCTCTGGGCCTCCCAGCCCAGCATCAGCTCTGTCCCGGACCTCCCAGCCCAGCCCTCAGCCAACACAGCCTCCCTATGGCCTCCTACCCGCCCTCTCTCTCCCTACCTGCCTCGTGAGCTATTTGTATCATTCACTCCACCTCATCAGTTCTCCAAAAGTACTTTGAATGTGCTGCTCCTGTTGCTTGAATGTGAGTCCTAGTCCTCCTCCTCAGGCCACCTTCCAGGTTCTGATGAGCCACCCTCTGCACTGTGATGTCCCTGCTCCAGCTGGAGGTCTGTCCTGGGACAGACACAACCCTGCACAAGCCTCGCCCAGCATTTCCACCCCCCTCTGCCCATGTGTGTCTTCCCTACTGGCTGGGACCTCTCCAAGGGCAGGGCATGTGCTGTTTTTTCCCTCTGTGTCCGAGACCTTCTGGTGTACAGAAGTGCTTGGCAGCTGGGGCTAGAGCCTCTGCAGCCCTGCCCGGGTTGTGTCCAAGCTAATCACCACCAGCATGGCTCTTTTGTCTCCTGCCCGAGGACACTGCCATTTTCACAGGCAGACCTCTCAGCAAGGCCTTGTTCCCACCACACACCCGGTTAGGACCTGCACAGTCCATGTGCCACACGCAGACTCCAAGACCAGGAGCTGCTTAATTTCAGGGCTGCTAACTTCCAAGTGATTCCCCGTGAGACCAGTGCTTGTGCCCTGCAAGTGCCAGCAAGCACCTGGTGAGTGAGCCATGGGTGACATCCAGGCATTCTCAGACTCTCCTGACCAGTGCTCAGGAGGACCCAGAAATGAAACCGTTTGGAAGGAGCCAGATACTTTCAGACAAATTGCAAACTAAACTCAGCTGCTCACATTTATTTACCTCTTTCTTCAAGGAGAAATCAAAGAAATCTCTGTTCATCTCCTTCTCACCACCTTAAACAACCATCTCAACTCTATAGAGGTTCCAAATTGTCCTCAGCCTGGAACAAAGTTAGGACTTCCAGAGCAGGACAGGGTGTAGAGTCTGGCCTCCTCTCCTGTTTGTGGCACTTTTGCAATAGCAGAGCTGGGCCTTGTCAGGGCTGTGAGGGCTCTCACATGAGCCACATCCCATGTTCAGTCCTGAGGTCACTCTGTGCCACCATTGTCAGAATCATCAGCCAGAATGAGACAGCGAGTTCATTAAGGTTGTGGAGAAGGAACCACACCAGCACCAAGCCCCCCCCACCCCCCAGCCTCTGTGCAAGAGATCAGGTGAACACGGGCACCAGGCACCTCTTCCCGGGGAGGGAAGACGTGTGGTCATCCCAGAGGAGATCAGGCCGTGGCTCCCAGACTGCTCCCAGGGGACACCAGTGCCCTGAGCCTGGACTGGACAAAGGCCCAGTGGAAAGAGACATGGTTTGGAATAAAAGCCCTGGTGCTTGGAGCGCAGTTCCACCCCTTTAGAGCACATTATTCAACCTCTCTGAGCCTCAGGTTTCTCATATAGAAAGCAGGAATAAAATCACCTCTCAGGGACATAAAAAAGATCAGTTTTAAAATAAGTAAAATGCCTAGAAGGGTTCCTAAAATGTGCATGGTTAACAGAGTGTACTTGAGTTAATCTTTCATCTTTAATCTTACCATGATGCTTTTTATCTAGCTAATACAATATAATTTAATAGATGGAATGTTTCTCATTTTAATTTTTTGTCCTATGAATATTTTTTAATTTTAGAGCCTGATACCAGCTTTTCATGGTAGAAGCTGGTAAAAAGTAGTGTCTGACTCAGCACAGATTCACAGAAACAGCTATGTGGGCCCACGGTGACACTGCTGTGTAGTGTGTGCTCCCTGGGAAGGGGTCCCTGGACCTTTGTGTGCTCCCACTTCCTAGACAAGTAGGAAACCCCAGTCTGAGTGAGAAAACTATAAAGCCATGGGATGACACAGATGTTCTCTGCCTTCTGCAGCTGACTTGTTCCAGGAAGTCTGGGTGAGATGCCTTTCATGGGTCCAAATTCCTTCTGAAAAATGCAGTGGGGATGAGCATCCGCCTCAGCCCTGGCGTCACACCAAGCAAGCTGGGGACATTCCCGCATCCTCATACAGCCTCCTTGACCCCCTGGACCAGAATGAGCACCTGATCCCAGCCCATCCATCCACACCCTCCTTACTTTTGACTCGACCCACAAACCACCCATCCCTGAAGCAGTCCTTATTCACATCTTCCTGTCCACCGCAGGATAGTCCGAAGTGATTTCCCCACCAATAGGTGCCTACAGTGCCTCTTGTGAGTTTGAGTATGCAGGTTTGTTTAATGCAGAGTCATCTGTGGCACATTATCTTTTCATAATCTGGTCTCCATAAAGAAATTGTGTGGTTCAAAACCAAAATGCATACTCACGTGAAATGCAGGCCAGCTGTGCAGGTCAACACCTTGGTAAGTTCTTTGCAGACAACCAAGAAAACACAGCGTGACTATCTGGGCCTTCAGGGGCAAGCAGAGCTGCCACCTCCAATCTCTCAACAGCCTCACCCACCACAAGAGCTTCCAGCTGCTCCACCCCCATCTGATCACAGACAGAGATGCCTGGGAACCATCCCTTTATTTATCATCAATACTTCAACTGAACCTCAGGTCTTTCTACTAGACCTTCCCAATGAACTTGTGGAAGAAACCATGGGAGATTTGCCTGTCAGGCCCAGCCAGCCTGTCATGAAGATTATTCCCAATATAGAACAAAAACCAACTTTGACGGTGCCAACATTGAGGGATCTGTAATGAGGCACCCCAGTCAAGCCAGAAGAGGTTGTGGGGGTCCAGCACACTCACATTTCCGCTCGGGGAAACGAAGTCCAGAGCAGGGAAATCGCTCTCGCAAAGCAGGGAGAATCCAGCTTCACCTCTGACCAGAACAGGGTTCTGGAACACTGCTCAGCCTTTCTGGGCTCCCACTTCCCCATCCATGAAATGGGGTAAACCACCTGCCCCTTCCTGGGGACGCAGGGGCTGGGAGTGCCTCACAGGCTCACATCTGGAAACTGCAGAGTTACTCCCACAAAACTGAGTCCCCTCCTCACAAACGTGCAAGGCTATGTGAGACTCTCAGCCCAGCCCACCCTGCTAGTGCTGTCCCCTCATGCAGGGCATGGTCTCAGGCTTGGGAGGGGCCCCCTTGGAGCGGGCAGGTTCCAGCATCTGCTCTGACTCTGGGGTCCCTGGCGCTCCATCATCGCCTGGCTCTTGCTGTCACCCATTCTTCCCTTCTCTGTCAGGGCACCTCTCTTGCTTTTCTTTCTTCTCCCATTTCTTCCCCAAACTCGAGCCTGCTATACCCAGGGCTTATTTTAGGCCTGGTCCCTAACCTGACAGAGCAGGTGGGGTGGACTGAGCCAGCAGTGCAGTAGAGGATTTGAGGAAGAGGATTTGTGTTTGTTCTTCCTGCCACCCAGGCGAGCCCTGGCCTGCCCTCTCCCTGGGCGCATTCCCACCATGACTTTTGCTCAAACAAGACACTTACAGAGATTATTTTCGGCCTGCCTAGAAGAGGGTTAAGATCCCACAGGGGGACCCTCCTCCATCTCCTCCTCCTCTGGGAGCTCTGTGGGATGAGTGCTCATTCAGCCATTACTTTAATCGAAGCATCAGCAGAGAGTGCAGACATGGCACTGCAATGGGACCGTGGCCTACAGCTTCCTCACGTGCTCAGTGACAGGGCAGCAGGGCCTCAGGACAGAGCTTCCCAAAGGTCAGGGCAGGTCAGTTGTGGCAGGGCACCTGAGCTGGCACTTGCAGAAATAGATTTCACAGAAGCATCTCTCTATATTCAACACACTTTTCTTGAGCACTTCTTATGTTTTGCACTGATCATGCAGAGGAGGGGTCCTTACACAGGCATGTACACTGGACATGGTCTCAAAGCGTGGTCAGGTTTTGAAAGGTCTCACTCCAGACAAGAGCACCAGTGGGTGTTGGAGCAGGTGAATCTGCAACACATCAAGAGCTGGGACAGAAGCAAACGAGATCACGGGTCCCATCGTGCAAGGCTGAGGGACAGGCAAGGGCGATGAGAGGCACTTCTGAAAGCAGGAGGCGGCCAGCCTGGCAGGACCAGCAAGCTGATCACTGTGGGTCATTGAGGGTTTGGGGAGTGGTGTGAAACAATAGAGACTATTAAGAAGATTCATCCTCATAGCAAGATTCAGAATGGACTGGAGGAGGCAACCATCAGCAGTCTCTTACAGGACTAAAGGTGTGAAATGCTAGGTCTCAGAATCAAGGCAATGGCTTTGGGTGGGTGGAGAGGGACATGGCAGACTGACAGTGCTCTGGTCACAGCTCTGTGTTACAGCAGGCTAGACGCTTGGCCCTGGAGGAAGCAGCAAACACCACTCAAGCCTTGCACTTCACAGGGACCCATTGTGGAAGCACCTGCCACACAGAATGACGCTCAGTGATAGCCCAGTGCTATCTGCAGAGATCAGAGCAATCATGAACAATTACTTTTCTGCTTAGCTTTAATCAGTCTCCTGAAGAATTAAATGGGAGAAAAAAACTCTATGCATAAAAGACGCTACCATCTTGTGTACAAATAAAATAGTACAAAAATAGAAAATTCAAGGCCCTGAATCTTCATATCTATGAATTTTTAAACTTGATATAAGAAAGCACTTTGACACTAAAAACATTGCCTTGGCTTTTTGTGCCCTCAGTACCTGGCCTATGCCTGGAACCTGCTACGTGATGAATAAATAAATGGTCAACAAACAGATGGAAATATTTCAAATTCTAATTATGTGAATAGCTACCATTCACTGGCCACTCACGATGGGCAGGCCTGTGTCTTGGTCTGTTCTGTGTTGCTATTGCAAAACACCAAAGACTGGCTAATTTATTTAAAAACAAGGTTCATTTTGTGGATGATTCTGGAGGCTGGGAAGTCCAACAGCAGGGCACTGGCATCTGCTCAGCCTTTCATTAGGGCCTCCTGCTGCCTCACAGCATGATGGATAAGGGTAAGGCTTGTGCAAAAAGCAGTCAAACACGAGAGGCAGCCTTGCTTCAGAACAATCCACACTGGAGGAAACTATTCCATTCTGGAGAGAACCAATCCATTCCCACAGCAACTGACCCAGTCCTGAGAAAAAGAGGTTCATCCATTTTAATGACCTAATTACCTCTTACAAGCATCACCTCTTAACACCCTTGTATTGCAGACCAAGTCTCAACATGAGTTTTGGTGGGAACAAACCACCTTCAAACCACCGCGTGTAATTTATCTCTGATTTCTGTGGAAGTCTAACAGGGTAGATGCTATTACAATCTTGCAGAGAGGGGAAATAAGTCTCTGAGAATTAAACAGGTCACTCAAGATCACACAGCTCTGAAGAGACTGAGCTGCAACTTGCAGCATCTGGTTTGGACCCAGAATAAACCAGACTGTCTCTAGCATGTTGTTTAAAATATGGGTGGTGATCATAGTGCTAATGACATCACTAACATAAACTTCAGAAACAAGCGAGAGTGTTAAGGCCTATGTATTTGTCATTATCAGAACAAATCATTTATTTCTTTTAAGCAGAATTTAGGTCCTCATCCAAACCACACTTGCCTGTGTGACAGGGCTGTGTGTGAATCTGTTCATCCTTTGAATACCCTGAGAGGACTTTATTCAGTCAGCCTTCCAAGACAAAGATGTTGGCACCCTCATCTACACCAAGTTACACCCTTTAAATAAAATCTCAAGGAAAAGGCTGATGTTTCCATGGGCCTATCTCCATCCAAACATCCTCATTAAATCTTTAAATTTCAGGCAGCACCTGTGGCTCAGTGAGTAGGGCACAGACCCCATATACCAAGGGTGGTGAGTTCAAACATGGCCCTGACAAAACTGCAACAAAAAAATAGCTGGGCATTGTGGCGGGCACCTGTAGTCCCAGCTACTTGGGAGGCTGAGGCAAGAGAATCACCTAAGCTCAAGAGCTAGAGGTTGCTGTGAGCTGTGACACCACAGCACTCTACTGAGCGTGACAAAGTGAGACTGTCTCTAAAAAGATTTTTTTAAATCTTTGAATTTCTCTTTTGTAAGTGAATATGAAAAATTAAACTGTGGCATTTGCAGGTGAAGTGCAAATCTCCAGATGTCCTTGGCATTATGCTCAGCTTGAAGGTCATAAAACTCAAGGGATTCCTAGGAACGGAGACCTCAAAATCTTCCCTTCCTGGGGCTGGCAGGGAGGCTTGTTTGCTGCTCCCCTGTCTCTCCTGAGTGGGGCCTCTGGGATCCAGGGGGAAAGAGGCAGGTGCCCTCACCTCACTGGTCCCTGAAGTTCTCCGTGCTCACTGGGGAAGCTCCAGGGAGCACATGCATCTTCTCCCTTCATTTGGCAGAGGTCCAGTGAGGCACAAGAATGTCGTGTTTATTAACTCTCTACAAACAAGTTGAATTCTTATCTGTTCTTGGGATTGGTTTGTATATGAGTATGTAACATAATCACTGACCAATGGCCAACAGACACATTCCAGAAAATATAGTTCTCTTTCCCTGCCATGTCTAATACCAGGCAGGCAGAGTAGCATTGAAAATTCTTTCTCTTCAGCCAAAAATTCCAATTCTTTACCGTGGTCTTGGGTTTCTGCATGTTCCCTGGAAGTCTCAAACATCAGCTCTTTTTCTCTGTTCTTTCAAATTATCCTCAATGATTAGCCTTCGGGCCCAGGAAAGCAGGTCATTATGCAAATGACAAGTAGTGGTAGACTCAGAGAGTAGCCCTCATTTCCATACATCATAGGGAATGCACCATTCTGCTGAGCTTAAAAACACTAACCTTGTGGATGTAAATATGATTAAAATGCATTTCGCCACTCTATTATTTGGTGACTCAAGAATATGGAAACTTTTGAAAATAAGTATTGTTTAAACTATGATGGACCAAAATGCTGCACCGGGCAGGCAGCTGTAGCAGTAAGGGGCAAGAGATGACCACAGGCCCTCCCGGGCTGGAGTTGGGGTCAGCGTGCCTCTCACCAGCAGGGACCACTCAGTGCCCCCACAGTCCTGTCTCCAAAAGCCTTTCCTTGTGTGGTGGCCGAGTCACTCCTGCCTCCACTAGGTGTGGTGGGGTAAGTGACCCCCCCAATCCCATAGTGCACCAGCAAGTGGAGCCCTCTCTGCAGCAGGGCTGCAGCCCAGGTGTTGGCCTCCTATCTTCTCTGGAGGGTGTCCGTGTGTTTCAGCATTTTTATATGCCCGCTGTCCCTGCACACTCCTTTAGCCAACAAATGTGGTTCAGAGAGAGGAAACATCATCAAATATTAAAGTTCTGAAACAGCATTATTCTCCACATTGTCACCTATTCTATTTCACATATCAACAAAACTTGATAATTTTATTATTGTCAAATTGCCCTTCCCTTTTTTTATCTTTCATTTTTTTATTTCAAAATATTACAAGAATAAACACATTTCGTTTACACAGTTTGCTTTTTTATATTTTTAAGTCAAAGTTATAAATGTGCATTTCACCCAGAAAATGGGTGATAGATCTGTTAGGTGTGAATTTACCCATCCCCTCACCTATGTGAGTTCCGTTGAGTTTTACTTCCATATGCACATGAGTGTTGATTAACTAGTTCCAACTTAGGACTGAGTGTGTGTGGTATTTGTTTTTCCATTCTTGTGATACTTCACTAAGGAGAATGGTCTCCAATTCCATCGAGGTTCTTACAGAAGATACTGGGTCACCATTTTTTATGGCTGAGTAGTACTCCATGATATACATATACCAAATTTTATTAATCCATTGATATATTGGATGGCACTTGGATTGTTTCCACATCTTTCAGATTGTGAATTCTGCTGCTATAAACATTCCAGTGCAAATGTCTTTTTATAAAATGTATTTTTTTCTTTGTATAAATAACTGTAGTGGGATTGCTGGATCAAGTGGGAGATCTACTTTTAGTGCGTTAAGGTATCTCCACATTGCTTTCCACAGAGGCTGCACCGGTTTGCAGTCCCACCAACAGCATACATGCCTGCTCCTTTCTCTCCACACCCGTGCTAGCATTTGCCATGTTGGGACTTTATGATGTGAACCATTCTCACTAGAATCAGGTGGTTTTGATCTGCATTTCCCTCATGATCTGAGATGCTGAAGAGCTTTTCATGTATTTGTTGGCCATTAGTTTATCTTCATTTGAAAAGTTTCTGTTCATGTCTTTTGCCCACTTTCAAATGTAGTTGTTTCATCTTTTCTTGCTGATTCGTTTGAGTTCTTTGTGAGTTCTAGTTATCATTCCTTTATCAGAGTTATAGCATGCAAATACTTTTCTCATTCTTTAGTTTGTCTATTTGCCTTATATGTTCTTGAAGGTGCAGAAACTTTTTTAATTGGTCAGTTCCCATTTGTTTATTTTTGTTGTTGCTGCGATTGCTTTTGAAGTCTTCATAAATTCTTTTCCTATCTGATATATATGAGATTTTCCAGAATTTTCTTCTAGAATTCTTATAGTTTCGTGTCTTATGTTTAAAGCTATTATCCATTGTGAACTAATTTTGTGAGTGCGTTAAAAAGACTTGTTTCAGTCTTTTACATGTGGCTCTCATTTTCCCAGCACTATTTATTTTCTCCAGTGTATGTTTTTGTCAAATATCAGAGGAGATTATGAGGATGGTTTCACCTGGGTTCTCTTTTCTGATCCATAGGTCTATGTCTCTATTGTTATGCCAGCACCATGCTGTTTTGATTACTATGGCCCTGTAGTATAGCTTGAAGTCTGGTGAAGTGATGTCTTCAGATGCTCTTATTATGCAAGGTTGCTTTGACCATTCTTGGTCTTTTCTGATTCCTTATGAAGCACAGAACTATTTTTTCTAAGATCAAATAACATAAGTAGCTGGGTTCATCTCTTGATTCTCTATTCTGTTCCATAAATCTACCTCTCTGTTTTTGTGCCAGTACCATGCAGTTTTGATCACTATCGATTTATAGTATAGTCCGAGGTCTGGTAGCATGATTCCTCCTGCTTTGTTTTTATTTCTGAGTAATGTCTTGTCTATTCGAGGCTTTTTATGATTCCATATAAACAAAGTATTATTTTTTTGAGATCTTTAAAGTATGACATTAGAACTTTAATAGGGATTGCATTAAAATTGTACATCTCTTTGGGTAGTATGGACATTTTAACAATGTTGATTCTTCCCAGACATGAGCATGGTATGTTTTTCCATTTGTTAACATCTTCAGCTATTTCTTTTCTTCAGCTAAGAGTTTTATAGTTCTCTTTATAGAGATCTTTCACTTCCTTTGTTAGGTAAACTCCCAAATATTTCATCTTCTTTGGCACTACTGTGAATGGAATAGAGCCCTTGACTGTTTTTTTCAGCTTGACTATTGTTGGTATGTATAAAGGCTACAGATTTATGAGTGTTGATTTTGTAACCTGAGATGCTGCTGTATTCCTTGATCACTTCTAAGAGTTTTGTAGTAGAATCCCTGGTGTTTTCCAGATATACAATCTTATCATCAGCAAAGAGTGAAAGTTTGATCTCTTCTGACCCTATATAGATACTCTTGTTCTCCTTTTCTTGCCTAATTGTGATGGCTAAGACTTCCATGAACCCAGCTACTTACCATTACTTGATTTTTGACAAGCCAATTAAAAACATTCAGTGGGGAAAAGACTCCCTATTTAAAAAATGGTGCTGGATGAACTGGCTGGCAACCTGAGGAAGACTGAAGCTGGACTCACACCTTTCACCATTAACTAAGGTAGACTCTCACTGGATTAAAGATTTAAACATAAGACATGAAACTATAAAAATACTAGAAGGAAGTCCAGAAAAAACACTTAAAGAAATCGGCCTGGGTGAATATTTTATGAGGAGGCCCCCCCTGGGCAATTGAAGCAACACCAAAAATACATTACTGGGACCTGATCAAACTAAAAAAGGGTGGGGAAGGGACATGAACATAAATTTCTCTGAAGAAGACAAGCGCATGGCCTACAGACATATGAAAAAATGCTCATCATCCATAATCATCAGAGAAATGAAAATCAAAACCACTTTGATATATCATCTAACTCCAGTAAGATTAGCTCACATTACAAAATCCTAAAACCAGAGATGTTGGCATGGATGTGGAGAATTCCCACTGCTGGGGGGAATGCAAACTAAGATGTTCCTTTTGGAAAGATGTTTGGAGAACACTTCAGGATCTAAAAATAGACCTGCCATTCGATCCTTCAATTCCTCTACTAGGTATATATCCAGAAGATCAAAAAGCACATTATAATAAAGATATATGTATCAGAATGTTTATTGCAGCCCAATACATAATTCCTCAGTCATGGAAGAAGCCCAAGTGCCCATCGATCCACAAATGGATTAATAAATTGTGCTATATGTATACCATGGAATATTATGCAGCCTTAAAGAAAGATGGAGACTTTACCTCTTTCATGTTTACATGGATGGAGCTGGAACATATTCTTCTTAGCAAAGTATCTCAAAAATGGAAGAAAAAGTATCCAGTGTACTCAGCCCTACCATGAAACCAATTTATAGCTTTCACATGAAAGCTATAACCCAATTATAGCCAAAGAAAAAGGGGAAATGGGAGAGGGAGAAGAGGGGAAAAAGGAGGATGGGTGGAGGGAGGGTTATTGGTGGGACCACACCTACGATGCATCTTACAAGAGTACATGTTAAATTTACTAAGTGTAGAGTATAAATGTCTTAACACAATAACTAAGAAAATGCTGTGAAGGCTAGGCTAACCAGTTTGATGAAAATATTTCAAATTATATATAAAACCAGCACATTGTACCTCATGATTACATTAATGTATACAGCTATGATTTAATAAAAAAAAACTTTTTTTCTAGATATTCAAAATGATGTTGGTATTTTAGTGAGCATCGCATTGAATCTGTAAGTAACGTTGGATAGAATTTTAACAATGTTGATTGTGCCCATCCAACTAATATTCTTAAACAAAACAATCATAAAATTGTCTTTTGATGTATATTTATACAAGCAAGTTATTTTTCTTTACTACAGTCCTCAGTAAATTAATGTATATAAAGGCTATGCAATGTATTGGGATGCCTGCCATGTGCTCTATTTTTTTGTACTAGAAAGTTATTAGTTAAGATTATAAAAACCATAAATGAGGCATATAATTTCAAAATGTATAAATAGCTAAGTTTATGAAAAGATTGATGAACAGAAAGCCTGAGCATGTGTTTGATCATTGATATTTCCCCCAATTAGGGTATCAGCAGAGTTTGGTCATTAGCCACGATGACACGGCTGGGAAGATACAATTACTAAAATGCCGTCTTATAAACCAGACGTGCTGAGTGCTGCAGGGACACTGTGGGATGGGCACTTCGCCATCCCAGCACAGGGAGAAAGGGGCAGGCAGTGGGCAGGGAGGGGTCCTGCTAGGAGAACACCTGAGCTAGCCAGGTGACCAGACTGCAAGTAGGGCAGGCAGAAGGGGACATCCAAGGTGGTAGGAAGTGGGCGTCTTGGGTCAAAGGAAGGGGTGTCGACAAGGGAAGGAAGAGGGTGTCTGGGGTCAAAGGAAGGGGAAATTGGGGAGAAGGAAGGGGTTGCCCAAGGCAGAAGGAAAAAGACACTGGAGTAGGAGGAAGGGAACATCAGGCTAAACGGCATGTCTGAAGGAGCTGGCTGGGAACAGGCTAAGGCTGGCAGCACCACGGACCCCCCACAGCCAGCGGAAGCAGAGATGGGTGTGAGCAATGGAGTAAAGAGAGGAAGGCTATGGAGAAACTGAGGCCTGAAGGCAGGGTCAGGTACACTTTGAGTAGAGAGTGGGGGGTTAAGGCGACAAGAACTGAATGCATCAGGAGGAAGAGATCATCTGGTGTCCAAGTGGTTGCCAGACCCAGGGGCGTCCAGGACGGAGAGCAGCACAGCCGTGGGGAGCAGGTGCCAACTTGGACCTTGCACCTGAGCATCACCATGCTTCCCCAGTGCAGCATCCTGAGGGATGACAGTCGCCTCCTCTTAATTTTTACTCCTTTTTACTCCTTGACTCCATTGGGGAAGTGTTGTTCCGTCTCTGCGCCCTCCTTGCAGTACCTGGCATGGTCAGCACTCATCTCACATGCTGGACTGTCCCGGTGAGGCCTGGGCTGTGGCCAGGGCATCCCTCCCGGGCATGTGGCTCCCCAGGTACTGCAGGTTAGTAGCTGCACTGCCCTCCAGCTGTGCACAAATCCCACCTGCCTCTTGCTTTTTCTCACTGCTCTTTTCCAACTATTCATCCTAAGCTAATTAATTCATTCATTTATTCCTTCATTCATGAGAAACGCTTCCTGAGCCCAACCAAGTGCTTGGAACTGGGATTAGCTGCCAGGAGTTGAAATTTTAAAATAGACACAGTTTCTGTCTTCTCAGAGCTCAGGGTGCGAGGGGGTGGGGTGGAGGTGGGTACAAGCCAGTGAGCCTCGGAATGAAGGCAGCAAGCAGGGGCCGTGGGGTCCCAGCCTGTGCAGTTAGGCTGCTGATAAGCCCATGTTGAGCAGTGTCCTGGGTTTGTATTAGCTTTGGATATGTCTGATGGTATCTCCCTGTGAAACTTGACCTCCTTGAGGACAGGGATGTGTCTTACATGATGCGTCACCGTTCCATAGGACCTGTCTCAGTGCTGTGCACGTGTCTTTAATTCACTTTTATCACACATGATGCTTTGATGCACATATATGTACTGAAATGATTACCACAGCCAAGGAAATTTATGTATTTAACTTCCATCGTTAGCTTTTGTGTATGTGTCTGGTAAGTGCACCTAAAATATACCCTCTTAGCACACTTTCCGTGCACAGTACAATAATATTAATTATAGTCTTCATGCTGTGCACTAGATCTTTAGACGTAGCTACTTGGCTGTGAATTTGTACTTTTGACCTACTTCTCCCTCCCCCATTCCTGATAACCACCATTCTATTCTCTGCTTCTCTAAGTTTGACTTTTTCTTTTTTTTAGATTCGGCATATAAGTGAGATCCTACAATATTTTTCCTTCTGTGTCTGGTTTATTTTACTGAGTGTCTCCCTGTTTTCATCCATGTAGTAGCAAATGGCAGAAGTAACACACTTTGTTGATCAGTCCATATACTGACGGGCATTTGGCTTTTTCTTATATATTGTGTATTGTAAATAATTATCCAACACATGGAAATGCATATATCTCTGTGAGATGCTCATTTAATTTCTTTTGGGTGGGTATATACCCAGCAGAGGTAGGACTGGGTTATACATTAATTATTTTCTTAATTTTGTGAGGAATTGCCATACCGTTTTCCATACTAGCCCTTTACATTCCCATCCACCGTGTACAAGGGTTCCCTTTTCTCCACTTCCTCAACAACACTGTTATCTTTTGATTTTTTGATTCTAGCCATCCAAATAGATGTGAGATGATATCTCATTGTGGTTTTGATTTGCTTTTCCCTGATGGTTAGTGACCTCAAACACTGATTCATATACCTGTTGGTTATTTGTATTTTTATTTGGGAAAATGTGCGTTTAAGTTCTTTGCCCATTTTTTAAAATTGGGAATTTTTTTTTTGCTGTTGAGTTGTGTGAGTTCCTTATGATTTCAAGTTATATTACAAAGCTACAATAATCAAAACAGTATGGTGCTGGCATAGAAATAGACATATGGAGTAATGGAACAGAACAGAGCACCCAGAAATAAACCCAAGCATAAGGGCAACCAATTTCTAACAAGCCCACCAAGAATATATTTAATACAATGGAGAAAAGACAGTCTCTTCAATAAATGATGTTAGGAAAACTGGATATCCAAATGGGAAAGATAAAACCAGATCTTTATTTCATACTATACACAAAAAATCATTTCAAAATGGGCCAAAGACCTAAATGTAAGGTCTGAAACCATAAAACTCCTTAACATTGGTCTTGGCAATGATTTTTTATCTATCACACCAAAAGCTCAGGCAACAAAAGCAAAAATAAACAAATGGGACTGCGTGAAATGAAAAGCAAAAATAAACAAATGGGACTGCGTGAAATGAAAAGGTTTCTGCATAGCAAAGAAAATAATCAGCAAAATGAGAGGTTAACCTGTGGGCTGGGGGACAGTATTTGCAAACCATGTGTCTGGTAAGGGATTAGTATTGATAAACTGATTTGCCAAGATAATTATGCAAAGGATATAAAAGGTACAGAACAGATATAAAGAAGACATTAAATGATAGGAAAAAGTTAAAGAGAGAAGGGTCTGTGTTACCGTGTACCTGAATAATGGCACTGAAGACACAGACTCTGGACGTGTGGGGTCTACCTCTAAGTAGATCATTTCTCTTAGAAGAAAGTGTACACAGTCCAGGAGAAAGGGCAAGGGGTTCTGGCCCAGCCAGCACAGGTAGAGGAGAAACACTGTCGCCCCCTGGTGGGCACACCCTTAAAATAAATTCTTTCACCAGATCCTGGGAATCAAGACTGCCTTTGTACAATTTTTAAACATCCATAACTTCAGATGCTCTGTCTGGTCATTTTTATTTCAATGACTTTTTGTATTATGTAGCCTTAAAGAAAGATGGAGACTTTACCTCTTTCATGTTTATATGGATGGAGCTGGAACATATTCTTCTTAGTAAAGTATCCCAAGAATGGAAGAAAAAGTATCCAATGTACTCAGTCCTACTATGAAACTAATTTATGGCTTTCACATGTAAGCTATAACCCAGTTACAACCTAAGAATAGGGGGAAGGGGGAAAAGGAGGGGAGGGAGGGGGAGGGGGCCAAAGGGAGGGGGATTGGTGGGATTACACCTGCGGTGCATCTTACAAGGGTACATGTGAAACTTAGTAAATGTGGAATGTAAATGTCTTAGCACAATAACTAAGAAAATGCCAGGAAGGCTATGTTAACCAGTATGATGAAAATGTGTCAAACGGTCTATGAAACTAGTGTATGGTGCCCCATGATCACATTAATGTACACAGCTATGATTTAATAAAAAAAAATAAATTAATTTAAAAAAAACTCAGTTTTATTTCAATGACTCTGTATAATGGAGAGATTGACAAGAGAAAACAAAAATAAAAAACCCAGCAACAATCATTCATTTATTTTTGTGAACAGGACTCTAGTTCACCTCATTCTGGCATTTAACTGAATGTCAATGTTTACAGCATGTCCTGACTAGTCCCCAAGTCAGCCTCCTGAGGACTTGCGGGGATCACCCTGGTCCAGTCTCTCCCTGGTTCCGTCTCAGGCCTGCATTCTGGTGTTTCTTTCTGGCTTTAAAACCTTTTCTACTCAGATTGTCTTGTGTTCTTGCTCCAAGTCTGGCATGCAGGTGTTAATTTATTCTCAGCTAACAAGATAAACATCTCATCCTCCACCCAAACATTGTCCAATTGCAGTATGACACACTCACCTGCCCAGGGAAACAGCTCAGAGCACCCTGTGTGAGGACCCCGACTCTCAGCTGGGTGTGAGTGTGCACATTTAACTGGGTGTGGGGCAGTGAGAACCCCGACTCTAAGTTGGATGTGAGTGTGCACATTTAACTGGGTGTGGGGCGGTGAGAAACCCAACTCTAAGCTGGATGTGAGAGTGCACAGTTAACTGAGTGTGGGGCAGTGAGAACCCCGACTCTCAGCTGGGCATGAGTGTGCACATTTAACTGGGTATGAGGTGGTGAGAACCCCAACTCTAAGCTGGATATGAGTGTGCACATTTAACTGAGTGTGGGGTGGTGAGAACCCTGACTGTCAGCTTGGTGTGAGAGTGCACATTTAACTGGGTGTGGGGCGGTGAGAACCCTTACTCTCAGCTGGGCATGAGTGTACACAGTTAATTGGGTGTGGGGCAGTGCGTGCAATTTTTCTCACATTCTTTACCTTTTCAATATGCTTCTTGACATTTACAGGCATATTCATGGATCTCTTCAACTTAATGTCCTCCCTGACAAATAAAAGGTAATCCTTTCTTCTCTTTCATAAGGAGAATGCATACTTTGAATCATTTTATTATTAGCTATACTGTCACAAGTGAGATAAATCTATCCAGACTAACTGATGGGGCGTTGTGAGGTAGAATTGTTCCTTGGTATTCTGGGAACTAGATTGTATGTCTCAGCAACTAAGTATTTTATTACTCTATGGTTGCAGGAATATTGGTAATATAGATCAGCTTTTTTAAGGTCAGTATCTCCTACTGGTCAGTAGCAGGGACCATCCACACAAACTCCCACCTTCCTAAGAGGAAGCCAGGCCTGGGGGTCAGAGACCTCGGCAGTGGGACCAGGAATAAACTGGTTCCCCTCTCAGGACCCCGGTTTGATCACTTGTAAATCACAGTGACCAGGTTGGATGATGTCTAAGATTCAGTCTGGTGCCTTCTAGGAGCCTGAGGCCAGGCCACATGCTAATCTCTGTGAGAGGTGGAAACACAGGCTTCCTTCAGAGGCTGTGCTCCCAGATGATGCAGAGACAGTTCTAGGATCCACCTGCTCCTTGAATGAGAACAGAGGCTGGAGAAGACTTGGAGAGAGGGACAGGAAGAAGCACCCTCCTCTAGTACCTGTGAGCATATTGTTATAGAGAAGCATATTTACGAAATGCCTCAGATGGCCGGGGCAGAGAAGGGCATAGGAACAAAGCCATAGACGTGAGGGGGACTGAACTCTACCTGAAAAACGTAGCAGGTTCCATGCACATTTCCGGAGGCCTCACTGTGTCAGCCAGAGCAATAAGCTAGCCACACGCAAATAAAAGCAGCATAGTAGGATTTTAAGGATTTTGCCAAGAAAGACAGTGCATGAAGAAACAAAAACCTCCCTCTGTCCCTAACAGCGTGGGCATGTAAATCAATAAATATGTTCTAAACACTCTCCTTATCTTTCAGTCAACATCAATTTACTGCTAGGCACAGAGCAGGTGTTAGGGATGGAGGTGAGCAGATGAGGGGTGTTGTGGGGGGTGAGGTCTCAGGATTCCATTAGTGCCCCAGAGGGGCTCTGTACTGACCACAGGGGAAGGTTCTGTCTCATTCCAAGGCCAGCAGGGAGCCACTAAAGATTCTGAATGAAAGTTAGGTTGAGCAAAGTCGCTTAGGCTGTTATCTGAGGGCTGTGTGGGTGGTGGGTGGGAATGGGGCAGAGACAACAGCAACGGTTCAGAGCAGAAGAAATTCAGGGGAGAAAACAAGAGGGCAGAGGGCAGACTTGTCATCCGGACCCACCCCATGCTGAGAGGCACCTCTGGCAAACACGATGGGCACACGAGGCCCACCTCCCCAGGCGCCCGTGCGAGGGAAGGGTGTCGGAGATGCCCTGAGCCCCCAGCGTTCATCCCCGCATTCCCAGACTTAGTGTCTTCTGACTGTGCTGGATTTGGCATTTCATTTTTTTTTTTTCTTAAAAAAAAAATAAGCCCTATTTTCAAGTACTCCAAAAATACTACAAATGCACATGCACTGGCCTACCCCAAGGGGACAGGGAGCAAAGCACAAAGAGGCAATGCTGTCCTTTCTCCTGACGAGTCTCCCCCAGACTGGATCCCTGAGCATCTAGTTTTCAAACACCTCCGACCCTGAATGAGATGCCCACAGTGTGGCTGGGACATCCCTGGCCCAGCCCACTTCATGGGCAGCACGAAGCCCAAGACATTCCCACTGTCCTTCCTGGTGGAATGCGCTGTCAGCCACAGGGCCTGGGAGACTGAATTAATGCCGACGCATTGGAGCTCTGAACCTGTGGACCTCTTTTGTGAGTACTTGTGTCTCCACTAAAGAAAAAGACAACTGCTTTAAGGGGGCAGAGCTAATAGCAACCTCACTTTTCCCCCTTTTAAATGCATTGTACTTTTTTCTTTTGTAAATAATAAGCTTAATCAATTATCTTCCCTTTGTAAGTAGAGTGTTCCTTTTAGGGTAAAACCTAGTCATATTTTTAGATGTCTGCTTTTAAGTTATTATCTAGATAAAGGTCCTTCCTAAGACCCACCACTAGTAAATACGTGGCCCTGAAAACTCACATAAAAAGCCTCTGACCCTGGAGAGTATGAGGGGCTATGCTGAATGGTGACTGAGTGTGGGTGGTGCAGCTGACCGGCTGTGGACAGCAGTGGGGGCAGTGACATGCTGTATTCTCCTGGTGCTGTGATGGCTCAGTGAGGAGTAATCTTTTTAATAGAAACCAGAAACCAATCCCCAATCAGCAAGTGAAGGAATGAAACACGGAGGCTGTATGGCATTTCCGTGGGGGTTCTCACTGCTACCTTCCTTTGCCAAAATCTTAGAGCTGGGACCCAGAATGCTGGTCTGCAGCCGGGAAGGGAACTATCACGTGTCCTCGTTTCTCAGAAGCTGTCACTTACAAGATGCCACATCTAGTCATTAATAGCTTTTCAGGGAAAAAAAAAAAAAGACCATGTTAAAAGCAGCCATCAACTACAGCTGTATTTAGCTTTCCAAAATACAGGTGAAAAATATGCATCTTGGAGTCAAGAAATATGGTGTTTTGGATCAACACCCACCCAGAACTTTGTAAGAGCTACACTGCAAACCGTGACCTGCCATCAGTGCCCACCCGGACCTCTGTAAAAGTTGCGCCATGACCCGTGACCCGCGCCTGCCCGGACTTCCCTACAAGCACCACTGCAACCCACAACACACACCTGCCAGGCCTCCACATGCCCTGACCAGGAACTCCAGGAGCTGGGAAACCCCGTGTCCTCCCTCTTGTACCATCCCTGCCTCCACACCAGCCCGCACGTCTGGCAAAGGACTCTGGAAGCTGTGTGCCCTCCAGAGCCCTCCCTGCCTCTGTGTGGAGCCCTTCTCCTGGCAAGAGACTGCTGGAGCCTTGGGCCCTCTGTGCCAAAGTCACTGGGTGCCAGGAACTCCCAGAACCATGTGCACCATCCCCACCCTATTGCTGCATCTGAGAGTTCTACACTCTGGAGCTGCTCCCACAACTAGAACTCCCTGGCTGGGGCAACCCAAGAGGAACTACACAGGGTCACTCCCTACAAAGATTCAGCAACAATAGAGTGATCCTGCTGGGGTCTAATCTTGGAGAGACACCTCCCCAACTCTGAGGATGGCCAGAGGCAATGGTGAAAAACAATCATGAGGCAAAATCAATGGAAATACTCTGGCAATATGAATAATCAGAGTAGATCAACTCCCCCAAGGAACAATGGGGCAGACACAGCACAAGATCCCATGCACAAACAAATAGCTGAGATGTCAGAAATCGAATTCAGAACCTGGATAGCAACTAAGATCGAATTAGAATTCTAAGCAGTAACCCAAAAGATGTCTCAAGAATTCAACAAATTCAAAGACCAAATGACCAAAGATTTTGACACATTGAGACAAGAAGTTGCAGCCCTCAAAGATCTGAGAAACACAGTAGAATCCCTCAGTAACAGAATGGAGCAAACAGAAGAAAGGATTTCTGACATTGAAGACAAAGCTTTCGAATGCTCCCAAACTCTCCAAGAGGAAGAGAAATGGAGGGCAAAAACAGACCACTCTCTTAGAGAGCTCTGGGATAATTCGAAGAAAACTAGTATTTGTCTTATAGAGATCCCCGAAAGCGATGCAGTGGCTTCACAACGCACAGAGTCTCTTCTCCATGAGATTATGAAAGAGAACTTTCCAGACCTGCCAAGAGATTCTGAAATTCAGATAGCAGACGGTTTCAGAACTCCAGCATGACTCAACCCGAATCAGACATTCCTGAGATACATCATTATCAATTTCACTAAAGTTAGTATGAAGGAGAAAATTCTGAAAGCAGCCAGACAAAAGAAAACCATTACCTACAAGTGGAAGAGTATTAGAATAACTGCAGATCTCTCTGCTGAAATGTTTCAAGCTAGAAGAGGATGGTCATTGACTTTTAATCTCCTAAAACAAAATAACTTTCAACCCAGGATCGTGTACCCAGCTAAACTGAGTTTCATTTAAGACAGAGAAATTAAATACTTTAATGACATTCACATGTTGAAGAAAATTGCCATAACTAAACCAGCTCTCCAGGATATTCTCATACCTATCCTCCATAAAGACCAGCATAATCCTCCACCACAAAAGTAAACCCACCCAGAGAATTTTGATCAAATTTCAACTTCCACAGTCACAAAAGGATTAAAAATGTCCACTGGACTCTCGAAAGGCTTATCAATATTCTCAATTAATGTGAATGGTTTAAATTGTCCTCTAAAGAGGCACAGATTGGCCGACTGGATACAAAAACTCAAGCCAGATATCTGCTGCATACAAGAATCACATCTTACATTAAAAGATAAATATAGATTCAAGGTGAAGGGATGGTCATCTATACTCCAGACAAATGGAAAGCAGAAAAATGCAGGCATTGCAATCCTATTCGCAGATGCAATAGGTTTTAAACCAACCAAAATCAGGAAGGATAAGGATGGACACTTCATATTTGTTAAAGGTAATACTCAATATGATGAGATTTCAATTATTAATATTTATGCACCCAACCAGAATGCACCTTAATTTGTAAAAGAAACTCTAACAGACATGAGCAAGTCGATTTCCTCCAGTTCCATAGTAGTTGGAGATTTTAACACCCCTTTAGCAGTGCTGGATAGACCCTCCAAAAAGAAGCTAAGCAAAGAAATTTTAGATTTAAACTTAACCATTCAACATCTGGACTTAACAGACATCTATAGAACATTTCATCCCAACAAAACTGAATACACAGTCTTCTCATCAGCCCATGGAACATATTCCAAAATTAACCACATCCTAGGCCACAAATCTAACCTCAGCAAATTTAAAAAAAATAGAAATCATTCCTTGCATCTTCTCAGACCATTATGGAATAAAAGTTGAACTCAATAACAACAGGAATCTGTATACCCATACAAAAACATGGAAGCTAAATAACCTTACACTGAAGGATAGATGGGTTATAGATGAGATTAAGAAGGAAATCGCCAAATTTTTGAAACAAAACAACCATGAAGACACGAATTATCAGAACCTCTGGGATACTGCAAAGGCAGTCCTAAGAGGGAAATTTATAGCACTGCAAGCCTTCCTCAAGAAAACGGAAAGAGAGGAAGTTAATAACTTAATGGAAAATCTCAAGCAACTGGAGAAGGAAGAACATTCCAACCCCAAAGCCTGCAGAAGAAAAGAAATAACCAAAATCAGAGCAGAATTAAATGAAATTGAAAACAATAGAATTACACAACAGATCAATAAATCCAAAAGTTGGTTTTTTGAAAAGATCAATAAAATAGATAAACCTTTGGCCAACCTAACCAGGAAAAAAAGAGTAAAATCTCTAATTTCATCATTCAGAAATAGTAAAGATGAAATACTAACAGACCCCTTAGAAATTCAAAAAATCCTTAATGAATATTACAAGAAACTTTACTCTCAGAAATATGAAAATCTGAAAGAAATCGACCAATACTACCAGGACTTATCCAGAACGAAGTGGAAATGTTGAACAGGCCTGTATCAAGTTCTGAAATAGCATAAACTATACAAAATCTCCCTAAAAAGAAAAGCCCAGGATCAGGTGGCTTTACGTCAGAATTCTACCAAACCTTTAAAGAAGAACTAGTACCTATATTACTAAACCTCTTCCAAAATATAGAAAAAGACGGAATATTACACAGCACATTCTATGAAGCAAACATCACCTTGATCCCCAAACCAGGGAAAGACCCAACAAGAAAAGAAAATTATAGACCAATATCACTAATGAATATTGATGAAAAAAAATACTCAATAAGATCCTAACAAACAGAATCCAACAACACATCAAAAAAATTATACATCACAACCAAGTGGGATTTATCTCAGGGTCTCAAGACTGGTTCAATATGTAAATCTATAAATGTAATTCAGCACATAAACAAACTAAAAAATAAAGACCATATGATTCTCTGAATTTGATGCAGAAAAAGCTTTCGACAATATCCAGCATCCCTTCATGATCAGAACACTTAAGAAAATTGGTACGGAAGAAACATTTCTTAAACTAATAGAGGCCCCTACAGCAAACCCACAGCCAATATCGTATTGAATGGAGTTAAATTGAAATCATTTCCACTTAGATCAGGAACCAGGCAAGGTTGCCCATTGTCTCCATTGCTCTTTACCATTGTAATGGAAGTTTTAGCCATTGCAATTATGGAAGAAAAGGCGATCAGGGGTATCCGTATAGGGTCAGAAGAGATCAAACTTTCACTCTTCACAGATGATATAATCGTATACCTGGAAAACACGAGGGACTCTACTACAAAACTTTTAGAAGTGATCAAGGAATACAGCAATGTCTCAGGCTACAAAATCAACACCCATAAATCTGTAGCCTTTATATATACCAACAATAACCAAGCCGAAAAAACAGTCAAGGACTCTATTCCTTTCACAGTAGTGCCAAAGAAGATGAAATATTTGGGAGTTTATCTAACAAAGGATGTGAAAGATCTCTATAAAGAAAACTATGAAACTTTAAGAAAAGAAATAGCTGAAGATGTTAACAAATGGAAAAACCTACCATGCTCATGGCTGGGAAGAATCAACATTGTTAAAATGTCTATACTACCCAAAGCGATATATAATTTTAATGCAATTCCTATTAAAGCTCCACTGTCATACTTTAAAGATCTTGAAAAAATAATACTTCATTTTATATGGAATCAGAAAAACTTGAATAGCCAAAACATTACTCAGAAATAAAAACAAAGCAGGAGGAATCACGCTACCAGACCTGAGACTGTACTATAAATCAATAGGGATCAAAACAGCATGGTACTGGTGCAAAAACAGAGAAGTACATGTCTGGAACAGAATAGAGAACCAAGAGATGAATCCAGCTACTTACCATTATCTGATCTTTGACAAGCCAATTAAAACCATCCAGTGGGGAAAAGATTCCCTATTTAACAAATGGTGCTGAGTGAACTGACTGGCAACCTGTAGAAGACTGAAACTGGACCCACACCTTTCACCATTAACTAAGATAGACTCTCACTGGATTAAAGATTTAAACTTAAGACATGAAACTATAAAAATACTTGAAGAAAGTGCAGGGAAAACTCTTGAAGGAATTGGCCTGGGTGAATATTTTATGGGGAGGACTCCCCAGGCAATTGAAGCAGTATCAAAAATATATTACTGGGACCTGATCAAACTAAAAAGCTTCTGCACAGCCAAGAATATACTAAGTAAAGCAAGCAGACAGCCCTCAGAATGGAAGAAAATATTTGCAGGTTATACCTCTGATAAAGGTTTAATAACCAGAATCCAAGGAGAACTCAAATGTATTAGCAAGAAAAGAACAAGTGATCCCATCTCAGGGTGGGCAAAGGACTTGAAGTGAAATTTCCCTAAAGAACACAGACGCACATCTACAAACACATGAAAAAAAGATCATCATCCTTAATCATCAGAGAAATGCAAATCAAAACTACTTTGAGATATCACCTAAACCCAGTAAGAGTAGCCCACATAACAAAATCCCAAAACCAGAGATGTTGGCGTGGATGTGGAGAAAAGGGCACACTTCTACACTGCTGGTGGGAAAGTACACTAATACGTTCCTTTTGGAAGAATGTTTGGAGAATACTTAGAGACCTAAAAACAGACTTGCCATTCAATTCTATAATTCCTTTACTATGTATATACCCCGAAGACCAAAAATCACAATATAACAAAGACATCTGTACCAGAATGTTTATTGCAGCCCAATTCATAATTGCTAAGTCATGGAGGAAGCCCAAGTGCCCATCGACCCACGAATGGACTAGCAAATTGTGGTACATGTATACCATGGAATATTATGCAGCCTTAAAGAAAGATGGAGACTTTACCTCTTTCATGTTTACATGGATGGAGCTGGAACATATTCTTCTTAGCAAAGCATCTCAAGAATGGAAGAAAAATTATCCAATGTACTCAGCCCTACTAAGAAGCGAATTTATAGCTTTAATATGAAGGCTATAACCCAATTATAGCACAAAAATATGGGGAAAGGGCCAAGGAAGGGGAAGGGAGGGGGGAGGTTAGGGTGGAGGGAGGGTAATGGGTGGGGCCACATCTACAGTGCATCTTAGAATGGGTACAGGCAAAACCTACTAAATGCAGAATACAAATGTCTACATACAATAACTAAGAAAATGCCATGAAGGCTACATTGAACAGTTTGATGAGAACATTTCAGATTGTATATGAAACCAGCACATTGTATCCCTTTATTGCACTAATGTACACAGCTATCAATAAAAAAAGTCCATACTACCCAATGCAATATTACAATTTTAATGCAATTTCTAAAAAAGAAAGAAAGTAAGAAAACAAAGAAATACCATGTTTTAATTCAAAGGTCACCATCTATTAATCATTTTAAAGGACTTAACCAAATCAAGCTCTGTGGAATAAGGTCATGATGGCAGGGCTGCTGCAGGAAGAACATCGGTGTTTGTCTGGTAAGCCAGAGGACAAAGGGGTCCAGGGAAGGGACCTACAAGACATTTCAGTCCCACCTCTTACATATTTGGGTCTGCCTCTGGCTTGTAACTTCCTACGGACAACTGTGTCTGTAGACATGACCGGCAGAGTGCACGGCTCAGCGGAGACTGGGGACATCTGTCCTGCCCTCGGTTCTGCTCCCGTGTGTGGCTCACATGACGTGCTCAGTGGCATTTGTTGAATGAAGACATATTTGCCAAGCAAATGCAAAGTCACACATTGACATAATCACCACGTCCGTTGATTTTACAGCCCATGTGTTTGAGGGCTTGTTCTTCCCTAGCCCAGTCCAGAACCTCAGCTTCCCCTCTGGGCAATGAGTGCTCCAGCCCACGAGCCTTGTGTGCAGGAGACGCTGACTCAGCCCCTCCTGAGTCACCTCAGAGGGACAGAGGCCAGGCTTCAGTCTTAGACAATTTTTGAACTTCCTATAAATTCCCATAAAAATAGAGTAGCTTGAACAGCAAATCAGGAAACCCTCAGGCAGCATCTTCAACAAAGCTGGATAACTAAGGGGCCCCCTGAAAACCAGCCTCAACAAGGGCCCCGAGTGTGGTGTGTGCTGAGCCACTGGGCCTCCCCCAGGGGTGACAGCAGGTGGCCGGGAGGGTGGAGGGGAAGCCACGTCCCCATGTGGGAATAGCAGCCCACACCTGGCAGGTGAGTAGGGTGGGGACACGTGTGTGTTGCTGGGCCTGTTCGCCTGAAGTGCTCATCACCTTCTGGGTCAGAATCACACACCAGGGCAGGGGACCTGGGATGGAAAAGATTTGGATCAAAGGGCAGGGAAAGGACCAAAGCAGGCAGCAGGACCTTCCTGGCTCCTGACCCAAATAAACCAGTGTTGTACACGTGCAAGGGTCCTGCACAAATCTGAAGTGTGAACCAGATATTTGATGAAAGAAATTACTCTCAGTCACACCAGAGAGCTGGTGATTGAGAGCTGCATGGAACCAGGCAGGGCTGTCTGGGATTTGCCAGAAGGTGACTGTGGGCAGAGAAGTGGGTAGAACAAAGGCTGCAGGTTGTTCCCCCAGCAGCCACTGCTGAGGCTGTTCGCCAAGTGCTCGGGGATGCCGTTTTCTGTTCCTTTGTATGTGTTGGAAATTTTCCAAGCAAAAAGTTTAAAAAGTTAAATCGCAATTTTGGCCGTATCATTTATCCCCACCTGCTTCTCACACTGCAGAAAGTCCTGCCCAGCCGCTGCCCCAGCGTCGCTGCAGGCTGCCTCCGGCCTCTCCCGAACCTCCACGGCGCACGCTCAGGGCTGCGTCTGACTCTCTTCCTTTGCTGTGTGTCCACACTCCTGGGACGACCTTCCAGCCTGAGCCTTCCTCCAAAGTCTGTCTCAGACCACATCTCTGCAGAAGCCCCTCCAAGCCCTGGACCCTCCAGGTCCCCAGGACACAGGACTAGCAGCGCTCTCCACAAACAGCCGCTGCTCAATTACTGTTTGTTAAATGGAGACAAGTTTTTGTTGGAGTATTTTCCAATTTAGTGTCTCTCACCCATGACCCTCTTTAAAGTGAACAATTTAGAGGAGTGCGAGTTGGTAAAAATGCAGGCAAAACAGCAACATTCATAAAAAGCCCTAAAATTTTTTTATTCCTTTTGATCTAGTAATTCCACGCCTAGGAATCCATTTAAAGAAAATTATCAGGCCAGGGGTGGTGGCTCACACCTATAATCCCAGCACTTTCTGAGACTGAGGAAGGAAGGTCACTTAATCCCAGAAGTTTGAAAGCAGCCTGAGCAACATAGCAAGATTCTGTCTCTGCAAAAAAATTGAAAGTTTGCCAGATGTGGTGGTGTATGCGTATAATTCTAGGTACTCAGGAGGCTGAAGCAGAAGGATCTCTTGAGCCCAGGAGTTCAAGGTTACAGTGAACTATGATCTTATCACTGCCCTCCAGCTTGGGCAACAGAGTGAAACCCTGTCTCTAAAAAATAATGTTTTTTAAAAAAGAAATTACCAGGAACATACAAAAGATTTATATAAAAGATGTTTAATAGTAGAGGCCTCCTAGACTTCAGTCTATAAAAATCATTCGTATAATGGAATATCAGGAAATCATTAATAACAGTGTCTTAATAGAATATTTAATGGCATAGAGCAAAGTTAATATTTATTACAAGGATTTCTATAAATCAATAACATTAGACTATGAATCAATGTATTTGATACCAACACAATTGAATCATAAAAAAATTCACCTAAAAACATACTTGAAGAAAATTTCCCTAACTATTCAGAGTTGAATCCTGAGGTTTTTAAAAAAGCTTTCTTTTTTTTTTAAGTTAACAAATCATATTTATTTAGAGCAGAAAAATCAAGGTGAAGGTACTGACAATCCCATACACCCTTTGTCCCCACACCACATGCTCTGTGTCCAGAGCACCCCCCACTGGTGCGACTGGTGAACCAGTATTGACACCTGTGATTAACCAAAGTCCGCGGACATCACGGCCCATTCTTTGTGTTGTACAATCCCAGGGAGGTTGACAAGTACGTGATGTCATGTACCCACCATCACAGTGTCCTGCAGGCTAATGGCTCTGCCCTGGAGACCCCGTGCTCCTCCCACACCACCCCATGTGCACACACACTGAACCTCTGATTTGTACTGTCTCCATAGCAATGCCTTCTCCAGAATGTCAGGTGGTTGGAATCACATGGCATGTAGCCTTCTTATGCTGGCCTCCTGCACTTAGCAGTGTGTGCTCACTGGTCCCCCTTGTCTTTCTGGGGCTTGCCAGTTCCCTTCGTGGGTTGCTGGATAGTATCACACTGTACAGGGGAACCCTAGTCTGTTTATCAATTCACCCAGTTAAGGATATTTCTTCTCTCAATTGTTTTGCTCTCACTTTTGGGTAATTATGAATAAAGCTGCTCTGAACACCTCCGTACATGTTTTTGTGTGGATGTAATTTTTCAACTCATTGGTAAAATACCAAGGACCAGACAGTAAGAGCGTGTTTACTTCAGTAAAATCCTACTAAACTGTCTTCCAGAGGGACTGTACCATGTTGCGTTCTCACAACAAAGACTGAGAGTTCCTGTTGCCCTCCCTCCTCATCAGCATTGGACGTTGTCAGGGTTTTGGGTTTTTGTCATTCTAATAGAGGTGTGCCGTGGTAGGACCATTGTTTTAACTCACAATTCTCCACGGCACATGATGCTGAGTAACCTGTCACATGTTTGTTGTCCGTATATCGTCTTTGATAAGGTATCCATTCAGATCTTTTGTTCATTTTGTAATTGGGTTGTTTCCTTATTGTTGAGTTTTAAGTGCTTAATATACATTTGACACAAGTCCAAAAAGACATTGTAAGATACATCTTTGGCAGATTTTTTCTCCTACTCTCTGGTTTGTCTCTTTATTCTCTTAACAGTGTCTTTTATGTAGGAGAAGTTTAAATTTTAACCTTTTTTTCTTTTATGGATGAGGCTTTTAATATTATATCTAAAATAATATTTTAATTTTTTATGGATGAGGCTTTTAATATTTTAATTTTATTTAATTTGATATTTTATTTTAATTTTTTCTTTCGTGGATGAGGCTTTTAATATTATATCTAAAAGTTATCAATATGAGTATTTTCAGCTAGATTTTCTCCTACGTTATTTTCTAAAAGTTGTGTTACTTTTGCATTTTACTTTTAGGGCTATGGTGCATTGTGAGTTGATTTTCATGAGGGTGTAAATTCTGTGTCTACATTTCTTCATCAATGTTCTGTGTGTAGAGCTCTATCTTCCTCAGCACCACTTGTTGATAAGATTTGTTGTTTATCAACTGAATTTTTACCATTAACTTTTTTTTCTCCTTTGTAAAAATCAGTTGACACATGCATGTGGTTGTATTTCTGGATTTTCTATTCTGTTCTACTGATATATTTGTCTGTTCATTTGCAAAACCGCATTGTCTTCATTGATGAGCTTTATAGTTAGACGTGCCGTCAGAAAGGTTCAGTCTTCCAGTGTTGTTCCTCTGTACTATGGTGGTGGCTATTCCGAGGCTTTTGCCTTGTTATACAAATTTTAAAACCAAGTTTTTGATATCCACAAAGTTACTTGCTAGGATTTTGATTGGTATTGAGTTGAATGTGTAGCTCAATCCAGGGGAAACCAGTATCTTAACAATGTTGAGTGTTCCTATACATTAACATGAATTTCGTCACTTATTTAGACCTTATTCAACTTCTTTCATCAGAATTTCATAGCTTTCCTCTAATAGATACTGTACGTATTTTGTTAGGTTTATGCACAGGTATTTCCCTTTTTGCCATTAATGTAAATAGTGCTTTTAATTTAAAATTATAATTGTTGATTGATGATGTATAAGAGCTTTAGGCAGAATGTTTGTGTCCTTTTCCCAAAAATTCATATATTGAAACTTAATTCCCAATATGAGAGTATTTGGAGGTGGAGCCTTTGGGAAGGGCTGAAGCCATGAGGGCAGAGCCTTCATGAATGAGATTTTTGCCTTTATCAAAGAAGAACTAGAGAGCTACCTTGTTTTACCCACCATGCGAGGACACAGCAAGATGATGGCTGTTTATGAACTGGGGAATTGTTTCTCATAATACATCAAATATGCTAATGCCTGTGCTTGGACTTCTCAGGCTCCATAATGATAAGAAATAAACATATTGTCTATAAACCATCCAGTCCATGGTAATTTGCTATAGCAGCCCAGGAGGATTAAAACAATAAGCAAGCAATCAACTTTTGTATATTAATCTCATATCCAGCAACCTTGCCATTAGTGAAAGTGCAGGCCCAGGAGGGAACATATTTTCCCTTTCAATCAAATTTTTTGGCTGCCTACCATTTACTTGTGTGTTGACTTGTTCAAATGGTCTTCCATTCCTATATTGCTGTGACTGTAGTATTAGTGTTCTGTCCCAATACTAGCCTGGTATAGAAAGGTTCAAAAAAGTTACCCGCTAAGTTGCTATTAAATTATTCTCTAATAATATGATCATATGTACTGTATCCCTTACAAAGCTACCATGTGTACATTACCCCACCAAGCCTCACAGCACCACAGTATCAGAACCAGGAATGTCATAAATTTTGAAGTTTTCTAAGACACCAAGGCCTGGAGGTTAGGGGCTTGCCAAAGGTCACTAACTCATAACAGTGGCCTAGACTTTAGAGGTCCTGAATCCAGATCCCTGCTGTGCAAACAGAGGGAGAAGCTGCACAATTCAAGTTAGGTTCATGCCTGCCAGGCTTCATCCAGGAAGTTTACCCCTAATAGCACCACGTGGGCTTCTGCTAAATGTTTCTACCTCTCCCATGTGACCCAATTTTGGGAATTCAACAGATAATCAGAGCAGTCTTTTTCTCCCACTATGACACATTTTTGGGGTCAGAGAAGTAGAGAAGTCATTTAGTGTTGTTAAATATCCAGATGGCACCATATAACTAATCACCAACCATTTCTATTTTAAACTTGGGCAAGATATCTTGGCAAAGTACCATGAGTCCTATTGGCAGACAAAGTAATTTATTCCTTGCTATATCAACATTACTCTTTTGTTATTAAAATTCTTATTTTTATTCCAGGAAATGGATAAGTTATTAAAAGCCACTTGTCTGTTTCCCATTTACTTGGAGTATGTGTTTCCCCAGGGGCCAGGCCAGGCAGGGCCAGCTCCTTACCTCAGCATGGCAGATACAATGCCTACAGCCATAATTCTTGTTAAATAAGAAAATTCAAAAATGAACTTTCAGGTTGGAGAAATGTTTAATGTATAATATGAATATGTTCATCTTTATGCCAATGAGGTCATAAAATACATTTTTGACTACTGTTATTTTTATTGAAAGTCCTACTACATCCTTGAAGACAGCATCTCTCTGGTCTCTGATGCTTCTGGGGATAACTAGAGGGCTTCCTACATCCCACAGTGCCCAGCAGTGATGGACAGCATGCCCCTTCTCAACATTAGCCATGGAGATGGCTCTGTTTCCCTGGTCAGTGACAGTCCTGCCCTCTCCATTGCCATGCGAACAGTAAACTGTGAATATTTTACTGCACATGGCACTGGTCATGTGGGAAATCCTGTCCTTTTCCAGCTCTTCGGTATCAACCATGGGTTGGCTGGAGGTGGGAGAGAAAAGGGATGGGAGATCCTGATGTAAGAAGATGATTGTTTCCGAGTTTCTGTGGAGGCTTTCTATGGAGATCTTTGAAGTCAGAACTGAGATTGTCCACGGTGCTACTGGAAAGGGGAGTGTGAGTACAGTGGCAGCCTCACGTAATTACGCAGCAGGTGAAGACAAGAGCTCAAGTTACATCTTTGCTGTTAGACATTCCAGGGGCACAAAAACTCAGGCAATTATACATTTGATAATCCAAAGGAAAAAATAATGAAGAGAGATAAGGGAACGGTAACCCTTGTTCCCTTCAGGACCTGGGATGCAGTTCTGGCTGCCTCGGCAGGACCCTGATTTTGCTGTACTTTGGTGGCCCGTCTACAACTTACGAGTCAAAATTCTAGACCAAGGCCCAAGTCCTGATGGTACAAACTGTATCAGGTTGATCCAGGAATCCCCCAAACATCTCATGATACCCAGAGTCGCCACCCCATACTGGCTCTGGGCAGCCCCTACCCCATCAATGGCTCTGTACACACTCAGTCAGAAGCAGCCAAGACAAAGTACTAAAAGCCTATAGCCATACCCAGAGCCACACATGTGTGCACACGTGTGTGCCTGTGCATGTGGGTGTGCACGTATTCATTTTCACAGTGACACTGAAAGCTCAGTATTCTGGCTGTGCTTAACCCTGTGTGCACCACCACTCTGTGGCCCGCATCCTGATAGGATCTGAGCCGAGACCGCCGCCACGGGCACAGGCCTCCTGCTGCAGCTCTGGCCCCATCTCCCATGCTCAGTGCCAGGCGGCTCGCTGGCTGGGGTCGTGAGCATTTTTGCCTTCCTGTGTCCATTCCTCCACAAAAAGCTTACAACTATATTTTATGACTTCATTGTTATTTACACACACATAATATAATATATTATTATCGATTTAAATATTCAAACTGAAACTTCATTTTTGAACTTTTGCACCTGAAAACAAGCATGGTAGAGAACACTAATCATCAATGTAAAGACAGGAGCAGCCACCCTGCATGGGGAGCCTGACACTAACCACCCTCCATACCAGGAAAATAGAAATTCCAGACATCAGTGCTGTGCAGACCTGTGTGGACCCAGCACATCCAGCTCCCCTAGGGGACCAGTTTGCTGGCCTCTGTCCCCTACAGACTCCCCCTCCTCCCACCTTCCACAGAGACTGACCTTCTCCCCTAGGGGACAAGAATGCTGGCCTCTGTCCCCTCCTCCCACCTCCCCTGGACACTGACCTGCTTCCCCAGGGGACAAGGATGCTGACCTTTGTCCCCTCCTCCGACCTCCCCTGGATACTGACCTGCTTCCCTAGGGGACAAGGATGCTGGCCTTTGTCCCCTACAGACACCCTCCTCCTACCTCCCCTGGACACTGACCTGCTTCCCTAGGGGACAAGAATGCTGGCCTCTGTCCCCTCCTCCCACCTCCCCTGGACACTGACCTGCTTCCTTAGGGGACAAGGATGCTGGCCTCTGTCCCCTCCTCCTACCTCCCCTAGACACTGACCTGCTTCCGTAGGGGACAAGGATGGTGGCCTCTGTCCCCTACAGACACCCCCTCCTCCCACCTTCCCTAGACACTGACTTGCTTCCCTAGGGGACAAGGATGCTGGCCTTTGTCCCCTACAGACACCCTCCTCCTACCTCCCCTGGACACTGACCTGCTTCCCTAGGGGACAAGAATGCTGGCCTCTGTCCCCTCCTCCCACCTCCCCTGGACACTGACCTGCTTCCCTAGGGGACCAGTTTGCTGGCCTCTGTCCCCTACAGACTCCCCCTCCTCCCACCTTCCCCAGAGACTGACCTGCTCCCCTAGGGGACAAGAATGCTGGCCTCTATCCCCTCCTCTGTTCCCTATAGACTCCCCCTCCTCCCACCTCTCCTGGACACTGATCTGCTCCCCTAGGGGACCAGGAGGAACCTCTCCCCACCCCCATTTGAGCGAGTTCCATCTGGTCCTAATAATAAAATCACAGGCAAATCTGCCGCTATGGATCCTGTGACCTGAAGAAGGCTGCACAGTGGCCAGTGCTGGGAGTGCATGTGGTCCTGAGCTCACCACACCCTCCAGCTCACACCTAGTGTCTTCTCACACCCAATCATGTTTTGCTGCCTGCTTTTCTCTCCTCCGGGCTAATAAGAGAGACTGGCCCTCAGCAGTGTCTTGTCATACCTGGGAACCAGGCAGCTCTGGACCTCAAGGTGCATCTGTGGCCTCCCACTGGGCTCTGGCAAATACTGAGGCAGGAATTTCTGAACAGCTCCCACTGCTACCAGGGGCTGCCTGCCACCCTGTTCCTGCTCTCTGCCTGCTCTATCTCAGATCACACAGGGACCAGCTGCGTACCCCCAGTCTCTTCCCATGGCCTGGACTCTCCAGTCCACACCCACTTTGACAACTGGCTCTCTGCAAGACCAGTCTCCACTGAGCTTCTGACTGCTGCCCTTCCAGCAGCTGCCAGGTCTTACCTTTGGTCTCCAGCAGAACCTTCCCCAGGACCCCCAAACCCCTTTTCCTCTCACGGTTTCTATCTTGAGGTCCTGTAAGCACCCCCCATGCACCCATCTGGGAGTGGGTGGGCTGCCCTGGGAGGGCAGAGCTCGGCAGCACAGTGTCAGGGAACTGCCCTCCTCAGGCAGGACGCTCCGGCCAGGCATTGCTCTGCTGCACCGCGCAGCTCCTGATGGCCAGGAGCTCAGCTACATGAGTATAAACTAGCAACATGCCCACCTAAGCACCATTTCTGGAGTTACAGGGTAAACTTTCAGACCCAGCAATACCAAATGGCTCACCACTCTCGTAACATGTGTGTGAAATTGTCACTCACTCGCCTGCAGCCTGGGACACAGGCAGCTACGAGTGGCGTGAGCATCACTCTCCGGTCTTCTTTAACCTTCCTCGCTATCTGTGCATGAGTGAGAGAAGACAGACAGATGCCCGTCTTTTCACCACTCTGGGAAGGGCCCTCAGGACTGGCATGAACGCGCCAACTCCCAGTTCAACCCTAACCAGTGCTTCCCCAGACTACCTGACGACAGGAGGTCTGTCTGCTGCTTAACTCCTGCGTGTCTGGTCATCAGTTCCCTCCCTGCTACACGGAGGACTTTGAGACACTAAAGGCAGCTGACAATCCTCATCCCAGCAAGTTCCCTCAGGACTGAGGAAACTGGAAGTGAAGAGGATGTCCAGGCAGGTTAGTGAAGGCCTGGGGTCTGGGACCCACACACTATAACACATGATGACCATGGCTGCAAGTGAAGTGTGTCCAGCTCCCTGGAGTCTCCCACACACATGTCCTAGGCAGTCCTAAAAATACTGACCCAGTTAGTGCTATCATCCTGCTCATAGCCTCGTTATGCAGTAAGACTGTGATGAAGTGACTCCTTTCCCCTGCTCACACCCAGCTTAGTCTGGACTGACACCGGCCCCAGGCTTGCTGCTTTCTGAACTTGGGCATGGGAGAGCCTGGGGTCTGTGCTGGGAAGAGGAGAATGTAGCCTCTGCCCTCTCTGGGCTGGCAGCATCCCCCAAATACACCCTTCCACCCAGGGAATGAGGCTCTCTGACCAGCTTCTCTCCAGTGTGGAGTGGAACAAAATGTGTGTCCAGTGAACAGAGGAGAGAAGAAACTCCACAGACAGGGAGTCGATTCTCTCTTCACAGAAAACATGAATCCTCTCCAAACCAGGAAAATGAGCTAACATAGCAGAATCCTCAGCCAGGGACTTGAGACTCCAGCCATCAGCTATCACAGGCCACGTGGACACTGGTCTTTCCCTGCTCTGGCACCTCTGAAGATGGAGGAGATGGAGGCTGCCCTGAGGTTACCACGTGACCCAGACTTGGGAGACAGAGGCTGTGTTGGGGCCACCTCATGACCTAACCCAGGAGACAGAGGCTGCACTGGGGTCAGCACATGACCTAGACCTGGGCAGGCCACAACCAGGCAGGGTTGGTCTCCCACCCAACCCATCTTCCCTCCTGGCCTGCTTTGCTGGACAAGTCCCTTCTCGCGTTTCCCTCCATCCATTTCCCTGCCACAGTAGGGTGATGATGGGTCCAAGTACACTCCCCACTGCCCAGGAGAGGGACAATGTGTCCCCACAGCCCATGTAGTCTGAGGCCTGAACCTGGGCTTTGGGGTTGACACCTCAAGGAAGGAACCCTGAGGTCCCAGGATGATGCCACAGCCCCATGGAATCACCAACCACCTGGGAAAACTTTTGTAGAAAGGTTAAAGAAAGAAAAAGAGAGAGAAAGAGAAAGAAAGAGAGAAAAGAAGGAAGAGAGGGAGGGAGGGAGGGAAGGAAAGATCCAGGGCCACAATAGTCAGGCAGGAATAGGTGCTCTGAGCACCTCGCCCTACATAGGCACACAGGACGGTGACGCCAGCCAAGTCCTCACATGGCCAGCTCTTCCCAGGCCCGGAGGCAAAAGCAGCCACCCAAGGGTCTCTCTTACATGCCTTGTGATCAAATCCATTTCTTTCTGGCACGTGGTTACATCACCAGACCTGCTCCTGCTTGGTGACTTCCATCTCAGAATGCGTCCTCACCACCAGGGTCTTCCCCAGCCTCCTGGACCCCTGTCTCATTGCACTTTTAGATGGCCCATCCCTCTCCTAGGTAGGGTGATCCCTAGGGCCTCCCAAACCCCAAGCTGCCTGTTTTGCTTCTGCAGGGTCCCCCCTCCCTGACCGGCCATCCAGGCCACTTTCAACTCATCCTGCCCAGTCACAGTCCCAACCAGCTTAAATGAAATTTCAGTTTTATGAAAGGGTTGGTGTGAAGAGAAGGGGTGTCCAGGTACCAGCAACAAACAGCCTGATCCCTCGCAGCTCAGACAAGGGGCAGACGCCTTCCCTGTGCTCCCTGGGGCAGCCTCTGCCTGTGGTCCCAGGAAGCCACCGTACCAAGGTGGGGCCCAGTGCTTTCTGCTTCAGAAACTTTGCACTTTGATTCAGAAAATGTAGCGCCCTTGGTTTTCTTCCTTCATCTCATTATATAGAACTCACCTGTAGGGACAAGCTTCTCTGAGAAGAGTGTCAAGGCGGTCCAACCTTTGTCCAGGAAGAAGGGAGGGGATGAAGGCTTCAGGCAGCTGCCTGCACTGCTAGCCCCAACCTCCCACCCTCTGAGTCCCACCCGTGGCACCACCTACTGCCCAGCACCCCTGGGAAACTGCTCCTTCTCTCTCCCTCATCAGCTTCAAGGGCCCCTAGAAACCAGAATTCAGGACTCTGCTGCAATCCCCTCTCTCAACCATGCCTGTCTCCTACCAGAGCTTTCCTACCAACCCTCCCATGCGGAAAACGAATCTGTTCCTCTACATCACCCCCTTTCAGACATAAACCCCCCAGATTCTACCAGAAGGAAGCTGCAGGCTGCAACCCCCAGGACCAGGACCACAGACCCACATAGAGGCAGCCCCTGTTCATTGTGACTGCAGTGGGGAAGTCACTTCTGGTGTCTTAAATCTCATGTTTTTCTTGACATTGCAGAACAAGAAACTGAGGCCTGGAGAAGCTAATGACCTATTCAGTGGAGGGATGGGAGGTGATGCCAATACCCGTGTCTCAGCGGAGCTCCCCTCACTGCTCTGAGACAGCAGTGACTTCAGCTCACGACCATTCCAACTGCCTGCTGGATGGAGCCACCGGTGCTATCTCTGCCTCACACACCAGCACAAGTACTGCCCCTCCTACACGCTCCCTGGGATGTGTATTTTTTAACGATCTCCAAACGCTAATAGTTTTCTTCCCTTTCTGATCCACACAAAGAGAAAGAGAGAGAAAAAAATAAAACAGCACTTCCTTAAGCGCTCTTGTTCTCAAGCTCTGAGACATCTGTCCTTCTCTTCATGGTTGAACACTTTAAGCTACTTCGCTCCACCTTAGTGGAAAACCCACCACGAATCATCTCCTACTGTTTGACCTTGGAAATCAGGTGCCTTCGCACCCAACCAGCTGCAGGGGGCCCCTGTGCAGGCTCAGCACCTCTCAGGGGCCCTGCTCAGAGGGGTGAAGGGGGAACTGCTCTGCTGCCCCCAGCATGGACTCGGTGATGCGAGATATCTACTGGACAACAGAGGCCTGGAGGCTGACCCCCTGTGGTCCTTCCATGTCTCCCTGGGTGAGTTTTTGGCCCTCTGCTCCCCAGCCCTGGCATTCTGGCCTTGCTGCCTATCACCTGCCCTCACCCACTCTGGGGAACTGCTGCCTGGGGACCTCTGCATGTGTGGTGCACAGTTGTGCAGCGTTGGGCGGGGCAGTGACACCTACCCCCCTCACTGGCTCTGTGCCTTGGTACCTGTGCCTCCTTCAGCCTTCCTGAGCAGGCACCTGCTGATCTCATCTGGCAGGCTGGAGCCACCCAGCAAGGACAGGCTTAGAAATACAAACTGTAATTTCACAATTCTCCATGTGTGCTACAATCTCTTATATTTGCATCTAAAAGTAGCAACGCACAGTGTAAATACACGTATGAAAGGTAAAACTTTGACGAATAATTCAAAGTTTTAATTTTTCTTTCTGCAGAATTATATTAAGTATCAGATAAAAGCAAGCTGATGAGTTAAGCAAGAGAATCGAGGAAAGGAAAGGTTATACGTCACCACCTTCCATGGCCTTTTGTGCTGCCTTTTGAACAAGGGCCCCCAAAATTTCATCTTGCCCTGGGCCCAGCAAATTATGTAGCCAGCACTGCTGGTTTCCCCATCCTATGTAATGTAGCTGGTAACTGCCCCATTCCCTGCCAGACACAAGGATTTCTCCAGTTGACAAAAATCAGCAGGAGGTTCCTTCCTGGAATTCTAGACCATCTGGAATTCTAGACTGTCTGGAACTCTAGGACCCAGCCTGGTCCTAAGGCCCCCAAAGTCATCAGGTCAGGGAACACCAGCTCAGAGCAGGTTCAGCGTCATAATGGCACCAGGGTACATGGGTGCACAGGCTCTGCCGGCCTGATTAGATTGGCCCAAACACTTTAAACATCAAATGAGCTGACCCTGAACGTGAGACAGGTTGATTTATTATCCTGCCGGCACTGCTGACAGCCAGCACCAGGAGTGGGGCTCTGTCTGGTCATTTTTCAAGCTCTGTGCTCACTAGTGGCACGTGTGTCTCCCAGCACATTACTACAGACAGCCCTGCTGGAATGCTAAGAGGCTCCTATCAGGACTTTGCTAAGAGACTCAAATCAAGAGTCTAATGGAGGGCAGCCCGAATGTCTGTGAGTGCAGATAAAGCATGCCGCATTGTTAAGAAGTGAGTACACCTCAGCTAGACTGTGAGAGCTGGACAGGCCATGGAGGTCACGAGCCCAGAGAGGAGCACTTGTCCAAGGTCATCCTGCTTCCACGACTCTCTGCCCAGTATGAGTGCGCTACTTCCATGGCCTGAATCTCCCACACTGAAAAAACATCCTAAATATTTCCCATGGTTGATGAATGTTTCAGCCTCTTTCTTCTTACATAGTTTATAATAAGAATCCATTCATTTAAATATTACTGGTTCAGAATGTGTGTTAATGCAGAATGGAGGATAAGTTTATCTGTAACCTTCATGATGAAGATATTGATAACACAGATAAGACTGCAGAGGACACATGTCACCTGCTCACCACAGAGGGTAGGAACTGCCTTAGGACCATGTACTTCTAGGTAAGCCACATCCATGTGCTCATTGTATCATGTTCCCCCACTGACTAAGCCAGGGTCCCATGGATTTCCTATCATTAACTCCACCTGGGCCTATCCCAGTTCTTCATATGAACCTGAATGTCAATGAAACCACTTTTTGTTAATCCAGGTTAGTCCTAAACAAAGGCCACAGTGCCAGTTGTCTACTGTGCCACTTGAAAGTACTTTTCACTGAGAAATTCCCTTTATCTCTTGAGCCTCTAAGTGCCCAACATTTGAACGAGGGTCACAAAATTCATTGTTCCTGGCTCAGAACAAGATGATGATGTCCAAGAACTTGGTAAGATGCCAAGGGCCCTGAGCACGGGTGGTAGTGAGGATGAGGAGCAGTTGCCTCCTTGCTGCATGGGCCCACGTATGCCTTCCCAGCACTGAATGTCTTTCCCCTCTGGCCATTTGTCATCACTTCTTGTGGGTACAGAGAAGCTCCTATCTCTGGAGGAGAATCTAAATCTCAAGCCATGTGGCTACGATCACAGGTGCAAAAGCAAAGCAAGGTTCTGCCACACTCTCCCCAGGAGTAAGGCCAAGGCTGAAGCTTTGGCAGAGTGACCTCTTCATAACTTCTATTTATTAATAAACCTGGAGCAATTATAAGCCTACACTCAGTCTCGGGGCTTAAAAGAAGAAGCATATAAAAGGCTTTGGTTCTAAAATTGGAAGTCCAATATTTGTACTTCTAGCAAGTTGATGAGAAAGTAGGAATAAGACCATACTGAAAAGCTTAACAAATCTTTTACGTCTACTGGGGCATTTTAAATAAATACTAATTGTCCTAGCTTTGAGAAATGAGTAATAAATAAAGAGGGAGAAATAATATTCCTGAAAGATGCTCATAAATTCCCCTTATGGTTTAAATGAAACACTCTGGAGCAGGAACACTCAGCTTCCCGGAGGCAGCCAGACCTATTTTCTCCATGCAGGAGACCAAAAGAATCTCCTCTGGGGAATCCAATTCACCAAAGAGGACAGAACTGAGAAACTGACATCAGAGGCTAACGTCAAACCCTCCCACACCACTCTTCAGCAAAGCCAACAGTCAACTGGCTCTGCTTGAGCTTTCAGAGCTGCTGCACTGACTGCTGGCCTGTCACTCTCAATCATGAGCAGATGATCATGAAATACTAGGCGTCTGAGAAGTGCTCTAACAAGAAAGCCAGTGACCAGAACAATCAAACAGGCACAAGAGCAATTTGCAGGCAGCAGAGACTACTTGGGGAAAAGGAAACTTAAGGAGGAGACACTATCATTAGCATTCACAGATAGAAGAAGATACTACATCCACATTACAAGAACAGGATGCTGAGGAAGAAAGAATTTAAAAAACAAAAATAGCTCTTAGTAATTTAAAATGTGAGGGCAGTCTTCTGGCTCCCACTCCAAATGTAGAAAGCTAGATAGCATCTTGCTCACCCTTGCAACAATATGAAAAAAAAAGACATATAATCTATAAAATAATAACTTTACTTGAATCCAATAGAGACATGAAGTAAGAGAGAAACCAATTAACCCAGATCCTCAGGAAACACAGCCTTAGGGGATCTATGGAACGCAAAGATTTGCTTATGGTGGGCAGCATAGAAGCTAGTAAGACGAATTCAGCTGAAATTCTGAACAGGTTGCTAAAGGACAGGTGTGAGCTAATGTGCAAGTACAGAACCCTTGGAAGCCAAAATGCAATGGAGGAATTCACACAAATTTGCGGGTTTTGTGTGAAACTCACTGGGTAGCCTTGGGAGGAGGGACAGCAGTCCCTATGGGTAAGGCAGGAAGAGCCCAAGAACAAGAACTTCATAGCCTCCCATTCCAAAACCTAGGGAAGCCCCTACACCTGGGAGAGGAGCAGGAAAATATCCAGGGCCCAGATCATTAGATATCCATAGTGGGGAGGGACTAAGATCACTGTGAGGACCCTGCCTCTGAGATGGAAGGCCACAGGTCCAACCAGAGACTGGCACTAACCCAGAAGGAAGGGATCCCATTACTTCCCTTGCCTCAGAACCAAGCCAGGAGCATCCAGTAACAAAAAAAGCAGTTTACTGATAGGGAGCAATGAGGTCACCTCTCTGAGGTGTAGAGACAAAAGGAAGCTCTAAAGCTCAGAGCAACACAGACTGACGAAATCCTCCCAGTAGATCCTCCAACAAATCCTCCCTGAACAAAAGAGACCAGTGGAAGTCTGAGGAACATGAAGGTGACTGTATCAACAGCAAAATCCAAACTGAGTGCTATTATTGACTAGATAAGCTCAACTCCCCACAGTAGAGGCACAGCAAAGGAAATTTTATGTTTATTTTTAGGTATAAATTCTATTTCCTCAGACTCTGATATTCTATGAAAGATGTTGAAAAATTATGAGCTATACAAAGAGCTATACATACATACAGTCAAGAGACAAAGTATACAACAGAACAAGACATAGATATGATCTGGTGTTGAAACTATCATATAGGAATTGAAAATAACCATGGCCAGGTGCAGTGGCTCATGCCTATAATCCTAGCACTCTGGGAGGCCAAGACAGTTGGATTGCTTGAGCTCCGGAGTTCAAGACAAGCCTTAGCAAGAGTGAGAAAAACTAGCTGGGTATTGTGGTGAGCACCTGTCATCCTAGCTACTTGGAAGGCTGAGGCAAGAGGATCACTTGAGCTTAGGAACTTGAGGTTGCTGTGAGCTATGATATCCTCGCACTCTAGATTGGGACAACAGAGTGAGACTCTGTCTCAAAAAAATAATAAAATAGAATAAATAATATGTTAATGAGAAAAGTGGACAACATGCATTAAGAGATGAGAAATTTCAATAGAGAGATGGAATGTCTAAGAGATAATCAAATGGAAATGCTAGAGATAGTGGAAGAGGGGCAGGACAGAAATAAAGAATGCTTCTGACTGGCTCCTCAGTAACCAGGAGCCTCTCAGCAAAGAATCCTAGCACCTTGAATCAACAGCAACCAGCCAAATTAAATGCAAGGATGAAACAGAAAAGAAATAGAAAACAGCATCCAAGAGTTGTGGGACAATAGAAGATGGCCCAGTAGAGGCAAATCAGAATTCCAGATGGAAAAAAAAGGAGAGGATGGAACAGGAGAAATATTTGAGTAGATAATGAAAAAGTATGTCTCAAAGTTTGTGAAACATACCAAAAGCACACAACCAAGGAGCTCAAAGAAAACCCAATAGGATAAATATCAACAAAATGAAACAAAAAGAACACATATATTCAAACTGCTGAAAAATAAAATTAGAAAACAGAAAAAAATTGAAAAAATTCAGAGGGGGAAAAAGACACATGGTGTACAAAAAAAAAACAAACCCAAAGAATTACAACAGACTTTTGTTCAAAAACTATGCCAGGCAGAGACAATAGAATATAATTATTAAAGGGCTGAGAGTACAAAGAAAACCGTCAACCTGGAATTTTATACCCAGTAAAAATGTATATTCAAAAGGAAAAAGAAATAAGGGGTATTCTGAGACAAATTAAAACTTAGAATTAATTGCCACAAGATGATCTATGAGAAAGATTAAAGGGAGTTCTTCAGAAATACTTAGATTTAAACAAAGAAGTGGAAGACAACTGAAAATGACATAAAAGTAAGTAAATTAAAAAATGTTTTTATTTTAATAGTTCTAAAAGATAAGTGACTAAAGTGAACATAGTATCCATGCATTATGGGTTTGTAACAGAGGTAAAAATAAAAATAAGGCAATAATGTAAAAGATAAGAGGAAATTGGGAGTATATTGGTGCAAGATCTTTCACTATACAGTGGTATTTTATAATTGTAGGGCTGACTGCAATTCGTTTAAGGTGTGTATTGAAAACTTTAGGGAAAACTGTAAGCAAAATTTATAAAGAGGCACAAATAATTAACCAGTGAGAATTCCTCTGTAAGTCAAGGTGGGCAAATAGAACTGGATTTGCCTTCTTGCCTGGAACAATCAATGAATGGGCAAAATACGTGAAAAAGCAGAACACCTGCCATCAGGTGCGTGCTATGTCTGCAGAGCACCTGCCATCAGGAGCGTGCTATGTCTGCAGAGCACCTGCCATCAGGTGCATGCCGTGTCTGCAGAGCACCTGCCATCAGACACCCGCTGTGTCAGCAGAACACCTGCCATCAGGTGCGTGCTATGTCTGCAGAGGCTGATGCTGTCCCACAGTGGCCCTGCTCCCCCGTGCAGTGTGAGGCTGCTAGTGAGAAACAGCTGCCCAGCCAGGAGTCACTTTTCTAGGTCCCTGTGTCCAGGTGCAGCCCTGTAATGATGGTCTATCCAAGAGAAATGGTTAAAAGTGAAATCCTCTACTTCCAGGACTAGTCCAGGGAAACACCCCCAGAATGCTCCATGTTTCTTCCCTCCTTTGCAGGTGCATAGAGGTGCCTGGGGTGACTGGCATTGGCAGAGCTTCTGTGTACTAGTTCTGGACTGACCAGAAGGATGGTACAGGGCAAGCCCTTCTCCTGCTCCATCCCCACACCACCAATCCAGCACACAGCACATTAGGGAAACAGACACTGAGTCTCCACAGCAGCCACAGCTGGGCATCACAGTCTTGCTGAAAGGACATAGGAGCAAGGGGGAAGTGCCCAGTCCTGGAGGCTGAGGCACACAGGGCAGGGCTACCATCCACAAGGTGCTGACACTAGCTTTGTCCCAGGAGTGGAGCTGATGCAAGGGAACGGATGTCAGTTACGCTACCCAGGCCAGGGAAGAGGTCCAAGGAGCATGTGCCTATTGGGAAGAGGCGATCAGGGTTAAACTGACTCAGATGCAGCTGAAGGCTAAGGCAGGAAAAGGAGGAGACAGAGGGTAGGACTGACTTCCCATACAGGTTTGCACTGTTCAGACTGCTGGTCGTCGCACGCTCCTGCAAGGCTCCTGGGTGGGCCAGTCCTGCAGACACAGGAAGGCCGCCTGTGACTTGCTTACCTTTGTAGCACAAATGCTAAATAGCTGATGATGATGATATGTGACGGCTGGAAATGCTGCCAATAGATAGATAGAAAAATAGATAATTGATGATTGATGGGTAACAGATAGATGATAGATAAATATGTAGATAGATGACAGATAATTGGTAGATAATTTATAGCCGATGGCGGATAGGTAATTGATATATAGATGACAGGTGGATGGCTGATAAACACATAGTTTAATAACAGGATAGATAAGTAGGTAACTGATAGATGATTTAAAGATGATGGGTGGATAGGTAGGTGATTGATAGATAAATATACAGATAGGTAGTAGATGATTGATAGGTGATAGATGCATAGATAAACAAGTAGGAATCGGTGTGGAATACAGGGTTAAAAACGTGAGTTTTGGATTAGAGGTAACACATCCCAACCCCACCCCTAGTTAGCCCCGTGATGTCACACAATCATTTCTCTGCAGAAACTGCGTTTCCTTTCCTGTAAAAAAAGAAGTTCGATGAGATCTGTATTTTCAAACCATTTATTGGGGTGACCAGGATGGGAGATGGGCAGTATGTGACATTTAAAGATCTTCACCCAATTTCAACCAGATTAGTTTATTGTTTTGGCTCTTTTACAAGTTCCACATATGATACAGTTTTAAGACTTTGTTCCACTGCTGAAACTTTAATTAAAAACACAGATCAGGCCAGGCATGGTGGCTCATGCCTGTAGTCCCAGCGCTGTGGGAGGCTGAGACGGGTGGATTGCCTGAGCTCAGAGGTTCAAAACCCATATGAGCAGCAGTGAGCCAGAGTAAGACCCTGTCTCTACTAACAACATCAAAAACAGCCAGCATCGCAGGAGAAAGAAGAAAATCAACAAAAAAGAAGTACTTAAAACAAAGAAGAAGGAACAAGCACACTGAAATTAAAAAAATAATAAAATTAAATAAATAAATAAAAAATAAAAACACAGATCAGGTTATCTGAAGGCTGTTACAGGACTGAGTGTCAGGACCGTCTGCCTGGCCAGTTCTGGGAACCCCTGCCTTAAAAGAACCTGCAGCAGAGCGAGGTAGAGAGGTAGAGACCCCAGGGAGGGATGCAGGGTCCCTCAGTGCCGCCATGAGCCACCAGAGTCTCATTAACGTCCTTACTGTGTCCTGGTGCCTGACACGCGGTAGTTGCCCAATAAATGTTAGGTGAACAAAGACAAGAGTATTCATGGAAGAGTGTTGATCCATTCAGCAAACAGTTTCTCAGGACCTGTTACGTGCAGTACGGTAGATGCTGGAGTTGAAGAAATGACAATTCCCGGATACAGAATAGCAAATTGGGCGGTGCTTACAGAATGGTATGATGAATAAAGTTTAAAACAGAATGCACAGGAGCAAACAGGAATGACTCCCAGTCCTGCCCAGGGGGAGAGGTGGTCAGGAGACCATCCCAGAGGAGCGAGGCTTCCTCCTGGACCAGCACATCCTGGGGCAGGTGTCGAGGGGAGAGCTGGGGAGGGCTGGGGGACAGTGGAGACAGGAGGTGTCAAAGAGGCAGCCAGATGCAAGGTGGGGCAGAGACAGCTTCTGTAGACCTGGACAGTGCTCCCTGTGGTTGGGGAGGGAGCTGGAAGGGGCCGAACCCAGAACCTGGAGCAGTTGGTGTGGAGGGGGACTTCACTCTGTAGGAATGGGCCAGGAACAGCACAGGGACAGGGTCAGGCAGACACACGCAAAGGCTCACCCATCTCCACGGTGCAGTCTGGGGCAGAGAGGTCCGATGAAAGGCTGGGTGATTCCAACAAGAGATGAGGGTAGCCTCAGCGTGTAGGGAAAAGGTAGATTCAGGAGATATCCAGGGGAAAATGCATTAATTAATCTTTTATTTTGAGATTAAAATTCTTCTTCTAAGACCAAGCTGTGTGTCTGAGGAGCTCTCCATTACCAACCATTCTTTTTCAGCCTAAGTTTGTATCTCTTTAAATCGGGAGAATAAGCCTTTATTTATCAACCACAGGAAAACAACTAAAAAGCAGTTTCCTCTGTCTTTTGATGCTGCTTCTCTTTCTGGTAGGCAGCATATCTGTTCCAACTGAGCTGATTGAAAGCCCAGCTGCATGTTACACGGGAATGATAAACAGGTGAGGGCCCCTGTGGGCCCCTGAGTGATGCCTGCAAATGGCGCTCTGCAGTGAGGACGAAGGAAAAACAAGGATGGTAAAAGGAAAGGGGAAGTAGCATTATGGCTGCTTAACACTCTTCAAAGCCCTGTGCTGGTGTCAGCCCAGGTTAAAGCAGAGTCTCACTGCACAGTGAGAAATGTGAAACACAGGCATTGCTGATCTACTGTGCTCTGACCGCCAGCTGAACCCCGGTGGAAAGAGCACTGACCCTGAGTCAGGACAGGACACAGCTCCAGGTCTCCCCGAACATCCTCATCTGTAACGTGGACCAAAACCCCACTCATGGAGCTGCTTAAAAATTCAGCAGGATGACACAGGAAGCAGAAAGCACCTGCCGGACTCAGCAGCGCAGCAGACAGAGCCCTTCACGGTTTCCCCCCTCGCCGCGGGACAGGGCTGCTCTTCAACACATCCTGCAGAATCTGGGATGCATGCCACACATATGATTTCTGGAACCACCCTATCTAGAGGGAGAAATGGCATAAAATCTAGATCTAAACAATTGCCAACCTCTATTTGACTGACGGAGACAGCTTTCCATTCTGAAGTGAAGCAGGAACATAATC